>NC_073339.2:22968333-23286166 GCF_027580225.2 Misgurnus anguillicaudatus
CTAGCAACATCTCCCATAGACTGCCATTATAAAATGCCCAGATGGATATCTTTGCACCACAGTGTCTTAGAGACATGGGGGTGGGCTCATTTTACTCAGGCATCCAATCAGTCTCTCAGGATCCTTACATAGGTATTAAGCCACGCCCCTAGCAACCACTTTTGAGCACCCTAGCAACATAAAATTCAAACAGTTATATCTCCGCATCAGAACATCGTAGAGACACAGGGGTTGGACCGTTTGACTCATGACTCAGTGTGTAATCACTATGGGATGCCAATTTTTTCCCTAGCAACCAAATACAGTACCCTAGCAACAGAGTAAACAAAGCCTTATATCTCAGCATCAGAACATCGTAGAGACACGGGGGTTGGACCGTTTGACTCGTGACTCAGAGTGTAATCACTATGGGATGCCAATTTTTCCCTAGCAACCAAATACAGTACCCTAGCAACAGAGTAAACAAAGCCTTATATCTCAGCATCAGAACATCGTAGAGACACGGGGGTTGGAGCGTTTGACTCGTGACTCAGAGTGTAATCACTATGGGATGCCAATTTTTTTCCATAGCAACCAAATACAGTACCCTAGCAACAGAGTAAACAAAGTCTTATATCTCAGCATCAGACCATCGTAGAGACACGGGGGTTGGACAGTTTGACTCGTGACTCAGAGTGTAATCACTATGGGATGCCAAATTTTTCCCTAGCAACCAAATACAGTACCCTAGCAACAGAGTAAACAAAGCCTTATATCTCCGCATCAGAACATCGTAGAGACACGGGGGTTGGACCGTTTGACTCGTGACTCAGAATGTAATCACTATGGGATGCCAATTTTTTCCCTAGCAACCAAATACAGTACCCTAGCAACAGAGTAAACAAAACCTTATATCTCTGCAACAGAACATCGTAGAGACACGGGGGTTGGACTGTTTGACTCGTGACTCAGTGTGTAATCACTATGGGATGCCAATTTTTTCCCTAGCAACCAAATACAGTACCCTAGCAACAGAGTAAACAAAGCCTTATATCTCCGCATCAGAACATCGTAGAGACACGGGGGTTGGACCGTTTGACTTGTGACTCAGAATGTAATCACTATGGGATGCCAATTTTTTCCCTAGCAACCAAATACAGTACCCTAGCAACAGAGTAAACAAAGCCTTATATCTCAGCATCAGAACATCGTAGAGACACAGGGGTTGGACCGTTTGACTCGTGACTCAGCGTGTTATCACTATGGGATGCCAATTTTTTCCCTAGCAACCAAATACAGTACCCTAGCAACAGAGTAAACAAAGCCTTATATCTCAGCATCAGAACATCGTAGAGACACTGGGGTTGGACCGTTTTACTGGTAACTGGAAGAATAATCATTCTTAGAAGATTTTGTCCCCCGAAATTTGCCACGGCAAGCACCACTTCACATTTTCTTCAGGAAATGTACCTATCTTTATTATGTTGGCTTGACAAAGCCAACATACTGTTCTTCGATCTAAGCTTATTATTATTATTATTAGTGGTGCTTGCATTTATGCAAAGCATCACTATTATTATTGTCCCTGGATATTATTCTTCTTCTTCTTCTTATATCTGGACAAAATTTCGGCGCGTAACTCGTCCCACACGGTTTGCCGTAGTCCCATGAAAGACGGCTCAAATCGACCGGATTATTGAGGAATGGTGTGCTATGACTTTTATAAGCGATCGGGTGCAGGATTTTCGAAAGGGGGGCGAAAAACCACCCGAAAATTCCCATTGACTTAACATTGGGCCCAACTTTGATGGGTCATAGCTCCGCTCGAGGATTTTGTAGAAACGTGGGTTACAACATTTGATGAGGGTGGTAGACTCTGTAAGAACATGCATCACAATGGGGTGTAAGTTGTACCCCTGGGGTGTAAGAGGCACCCGAAATTTCCCATTGACTTATAATGGGGCAGGGAACACGCCCATATAAGGGAATAAAATCGTTCCAGATGGGATATCTTTGCTTTACAGTGTCGTAGAGATAAGTGGGTGGGCTCATTTTACTCAGGCATCCAATCAGTCTCTCAGGATTATCTCAGAGCTATTAAGCCACGCCCCTAGCAACCACTTTTGAGCACCCTAGCAACATCTCCCATAGACTGCCATTATAAAATGCCCAGATGGATATCTTTGCAGCACAGTGTCATAGAGACATGGGGGTGGGCTCATTTTACTCAGGCATCCAATCAGTCTCTCAGGATCCTTACATAGGTATTAAGCCACGCCCCTAGCAACCACTTTTGAGCACCCTAGCAACATAAAATTCAAACAGTTATATCTCGGCATCAGAACATCGTAGAGAAACGGGAATTGCACCGTTTTACTTGTGACTGGGAGTGTAATAACCAGCGACATCATTGGCCACTCCCAGGCCACGCCCCTAGCAACCAAATATGAGCACCCTAGCAACGGAATAAACAAATCGATATATCTCCGCATCAGGAAATCGTAGAGACAAGGGGGTTGGACCGGTTTACTCGTGACTTGGAGGGTAATCACTAGTGATTGCCAAGTGGTATTAAGCCACGCCCCTAGCAACCAAATATGAGCACCCTAGCAACGGAATAAACAAATCGCTATATCTCCGGATCAGATAATCGTAGAGACACGGGGGTTGGACCGTTTGACTCGTGACTCGGAGTGTAATCACTATGGGATGCCAATTTTTTCCCTAGCAACCAAATACACTTCCCTAGCAACCGAATAAACAAATCATTATATCTCCGCATCAGAAAATCGTAGAGACACGGGGGTTGGACTGTTTTACTCCAGACTCTGAGGGTAATCACTAGTGGATGCCAAGAGGTATTAAGCCACGCCCCTAGCAACCAAATATGAGCACCCTAGCAACGGAATAAACAAATCGTTATATCTCCGGATCAGAAAATCGTAGAGACACGGGGGTTGGACCGTTTGACTCGTGACTCGGAGTGTAATCACTAGTGGATGCCAATTTTCTCCCTAGCAACCAAATACAGTACCCTAGCAACCGAATAAACAAAGCCTTATATCTCCGCATCAGAACATCGTAGAAACACGGGGGTGGGACCGTTTGACTCGTGACTTGGAGTGTAATCACTATTGGATGTCAAATTTTTCCCTAGCAACCAAATACACTTCCCTAGCAACCGAATAAACAAATCGTTATATCTCCGCATCAGAAAATCGTAGAGACACGGGGGTTGGACTGTTTTACTCCAGACTCTGAGGGTAATCACTAGTGGATGCCAAGAGGTATTAAGCCACGCCCCTAGCAACCAAATATGAGCACCCTAGCAACGGAATAAACAAATCGTTATATCTCCGGATCAGAAAATCGTAGAGACACGGGGGTTGGACCGTTTGACTCGTGACTCGGAGTGTAATCACTAGTGGATGCCAATTTTCTCCCTAGCAACCAAATACAGTACCCTAGCAACCGAATAAACAAAGCCTTATATCTCCGCATCAGAACATCGTAGAAACACGGGGGTGGGACCGTTTGACTCGTGACTTGGAGTGTAATCACTATTGGATGTCAAATTTTTCCCTAGCAACCAAATACACTTCCCTAGCAACCGAATAAACAAATCGTTATATATCCGCATCAGAAAATCGTAGAGACACGGGGGTTGGACTGTTTTACTCCAGACTCTAAGGGTAATCACTAGTGGATGCCAAGAGGTATTAAGCCACGCCCCTAGCAACCAAATATGAGCACCCTAGCAACGGAATAAACAAATCGTTATATCTCTGGATCAGAAAATCGTAGAAACACGGGGGTTGGACCGTTTGACCCGTGACTCGGAGTGTAATCACTAGTGGATGCCAATTTTCTCCCTAGCAACCAAATACAGTACCCTAGCAACCGAATAAACAAAGCCTTATATCTCTGCATCAGAACACCATAGAGACACGGGGGTTGGACCGTTTGACTCGTGACTCGGAGTGTAATCACTATTGGATGTCAAATTTTTCCCTAGCAACCAAATAGAGTACCCTAGCAACCGAATAAACAAAGCCTTATATCTCAGCATCAGAACCTCATAGAGACACAGGGGTTGGATCGTTTGACTTGTGACTCGGATGGTAATCACTATTGGATGTCAAATTTTCCCTAGCAACCAAATACAGTACCCTAGCAACCGAATAAACAAAGCCTTATATCTCCGCATCAGAACATCGTAGAGACACGGGGTTTGGATCGTTTGACTGGTAACTGGGAGTATAATCATTCTTAGAAGATTTTCTCCCCCGAAATTTGCCACGGCAAGCACCACTTCACATTTTCTTCAGGAAATTATTAGTGGTGCTTGCATTTATGCAAGGCATCACTATTACTATTGTGCATACTTATTATTTATAATTATTCTTCTTTTTCTGGACACTTTTTCGGCGCGTAACTCGTCCCGCACGGTTTAACGTAGTCCCACGAGAGAGGGCTCAAATCGACCGGATTATTGAGGAGAGGTGTGCTATGACTTTTATAAGGGATCGGGTGCAGGATTTCTGAAAGGGGGGCGAAAAACCACCCGAAAAATCCCATTGACTTAACATTGCGCCAAACTTTGACGAGTCATAGCTCCGCTCGAGGATTTTATAGAAACATGTGGGTTACAACATTTGAAGAGGGTGGTAGGCTCTGTAAGAACATGGATCACAATGGGGTGTAAGTTGTACCCCTGGGGTGTAAGAGGTGCCCAAAAATGCCCAATGAAAAGTCAATGGGGCAAAATCCCATAGACTTACCATTTCAAAAATTTTGACGGGTCATAGGTACGAGTGAGGATTTTGTAGAAACATGTGGGTTACTAAATTTGAAGAGGGTGGTAAGCTATGTAAGAACATACATGACATTGGGGTGTAAGTTGTACCCCTGGGGTGTAAGAGGCACCCGAAAATTCCCATTGACTTATAATGGGGCAGGAAACATGCCCATATAAGGGAATAAAACAGTTCCAGATGGGATATCTTTGCTTTACAGTGTCGTAGAGATAAGTGGGTGGGCTCATTTCACTCCGGCATCCAATCAGTCCCTCAGGATCATCCCAGAGCTATTAAGCCACGCCCCTAGCAACAATTCTGGGCACCCTAGCAACATCTCCCATAGACTGGCATTATAAAATGCCCAGATGGATATCTTTGCACCACAGTGTCATAAAGACATGAGGGTGGGCTCATTTTACTCAGGCATCCAATCAGTCTCTCAGGATCCTTACATAGGTATTAAGCCACGCCCCTAGCAACCATTTTTGAGCACCCTAGCAACATAAAATTCAAACAGTTATATCTCCGCATCAGAACATCGTAGAGACACGGGGGTTGGACCGTTTGACTAGTGACTCAGAGTGTAATCATTATGGGATGCCAATTTTTTCCCTAGCAACCAAATACAGTACCCTAGCAACAGAGTAAACAAAGCCTTATATCTCCGCATCAGAACATCGTAGAGACACAGTGGTTGGACCGTTTGACTCGTGACTCGGAGTGTAATCATTATGGGATGCCAATTTTTTCCCTAGCAACCAAATGCAGTACCCTAGCAACAGAGTAAACAAAGGCTTATATCTCCGCACCAGAACATCGTAGAGACACGGGGGTTGGACCGTTTGACTCGTGACTCAGAGTGTAATCATTATGGGATGCCAATTTTTTCCCTAGCAACCAAATACAGTACCCTAGCAACAGAGTAAACAAAGCCTTATATCTCCGCATCAGAACATCGTAGAGACACGGGGGTTGGACCGTTTGACTAGTGACTCAGAGTGTAATCATTATGGGATGCCAATTTTTTCCCTAGCAACCAAATACAGTACCCTAGCAACAGAGTAAACAAAGCCTTATATCTCCGCATCAGAACATCGTAGAGACATGGGGGTTGGACCGTTTGACTCGTGACTCAGAGTGTAATCATTATGGGATGCCAATTTTTTCCCTAGCAACCAAATACAGTACCCTAGCAACAGAGTATACAAAGCCTTATATCTCCGCATCAGAACATCGTAGAGACACGGGGGTTGGACCGTTTGACTCGTGAATCAGAGTGTAATCACTATTGGATGTCAAATTTTTCCCTAGCAACCAAATACAGTACCCTAGCAACAGAGTAAACAAAGCCTTATATCTCCGCATCAGAACGTCGTAGAGACACGGGGGTTGGACCGTTTGACTCGTGACTCAGAGTGTAATCATTATGGGATGCCAATTTTTTCCCTAGCAACCAAATACAGTACCCTAGCAACAGAGTAAACAAAGCCTTATATCTCCGCATCAGAACGTTGTAGAGACACGGGGGTTGGACCGTATGACTAATGACTCGGAGTGTAATCATTATGGGATGCCAATTTTTTCCCTAGCAACCAAATACAGTACCCTAGCAACAGAGTAAACAAAGCCTTATATCTCCGCATCAGAACGTCGTAGAGACACGGGGGTTGGACCGTATGACTAATGACTCGGAGTGTAATCATTATGGGATGCCAATTTTTTCCCTAGCAACCAAATACAGTACCCTAGCAACAGAGTATACAAAGCCTTATATCTCCGCATCAGAACATCGTAGAGACACGGGGGTTGGACCGTTTGACTCGTGACTCGGAGTGTAATCATTATGGGATGCCAATTTTTTCCCTAGCAACCAAATACAGTACCCTAGCAACAGAGTATACAAAGCCTTATATCTTTGCATCAGAACATCATAGAGACACGGGGGTTGGACTGTTTGACTCGTGACTCGGAGTGTAATCACTAGTGGATGCCATTTTTTTCCCTAGCAACCAAATACAGTACCCTAGCAACAGAGTAAACAAAGCCTTATATCTCCGCATCAGAACATCGTAGAGACACGGGGGTTGGACCGTTTGACTCGTGACTCAGAGGGTAATCACTAGTGGATGCCATTTTTTTCCCTAGCAACCAAATACAGTACCCTAGCAACAGAGTAAACAAAGCCTTATATCTCCGCATCAGAACATCGTAGAGACACGGGGGTTGGACCGTTTGCCTCGTGACTCGGAGGGTAATCACTAGTGGATGGCAATTTTTTCCCTAGCAACCAAATACAGTACCCTAGCAACCGGATAAACACAGCCTTATATCTCCGCATCAGAACATCGTAGAGACACGGGGTTTGGATTGTTTTATTTGTGGTATGGAGTATAAACATATACTGTACCCCAAAATTTGCCACGGCAAGCACCACTTCACATTTTCTTCAGGAAATGTACCTATCTAGTTATTATTATTATTATTATTCTTATGTCTGCACGTTTTTTCGGCGCGTAACTCGTCCCGCACGGTTTGCCGTAGTCCCATGAAAGAGGGCTCAAATCGACCGGTTTATTGAAGAGATGGTGGCTATGACTTTTATAAGCGGTCGGGTGCAGAATTTCCGAAAGGGGGGCGAAAAACCACCCGAAAAATCCCATTGACTTAACATTGCGCCCAACTTTGACGGGTCATAGCTCCGCTCGAGGATTTTGTAGAAACATGTGGGTTACAACATTTGAAGAGGGTGGTAGGCTCTGTAAGAACATGGATAACAATGGGGTGTAAGTTGTACCCCTGGGGTGTAAGAGGTGCCCAAAAATGCCCAATGAAAAGTCAATGGGGCAAAATCCCATAGACTTACCATTGCAAAAATTTTGACGGGTCATAGGTACGAGTGAGGATTTTGTAGAAACATGTGGGTTACTAAATTTAAAGAGGGTGGTAGGCTATGTAAGAACATACATGACATTGGGGTTTAAGTTGTACCCCTGGGGTGTAAGAGGCACCCGAAAATTCCCATTGAGGAAACATGCCCATATATGAGGGAATAAAACAGTTCCAGATGGGATATCTTTGCTTTACAGTGTCGTAGAGATAAGTGGGTGGGCTCATTTCACTCAGGCATCCAATCAGTCTCTCAGGATCATCCCAGAGCTATTAAGCCACGCCCCTAGCAACCACTTTTGGGCACCCTAGCAACATCTTCCATAGACTGCCATTATAAAATGCCCAGATGGATATCTTTGCACCACAGTGTCATAGAGACATGGGGGTGGGCTCATTTTACTCAGGCATCCAATCAGTCTCTCAGGATCCTTACATAGGTATTAAGCCACGCCCCTAGCAACCACTTTTGAGAACCCTAGCAACATAAAATTCAAACAGTAATATCTCGGCATCCGAACATCGTAGAGACACGGGGGTTGGACCATTTGACTCGTGACTCAGAGTGTAATCACTATGGGATGCCAAATTTTCCCTAGCAACCAAATACAGTACCCTAGCAACAGAGTAAACAAAGCCTTATTTCTCCGCATCAGAACATCGTAGAGACACGGGGTTTGGACCGTTTGACTTGTGACTCGGAGTGTAATCATTATGGGATGCCATTTTTTTCCCTAGAAACCAAAAACAATACGCTAGCAACAGATTAAACAAAGCCTTATATCTCCGCATCAGAACATCGTAGAGACACGGGGGTTGGACCGTGTGACTTGTGACTCGGAGTGTAATCGTTATGGGATGCCGATTTTTTCCCTAGCAACCAAATACAGTACCCTAGCAACAGAGTAAACAAAGCCTTATATCTCCGCATCAGAACATCGTAGAGACACGGGGGTTGGACCGTTTGACTCGTGACTCGGAGGTTAATCACTAGTGGATGCCAATTTTTTCCCTAGCAACCAAATACAGTACCCTAGCAACAGAGTAAACAAAGCCTTATATCTCCGCATCAGAACATCGTAGAGACACGGGGGTTGGACCGTTTTACTTGTGACTCGGAGTGTAATCATTATGGGATGCCAATTTTTTCCCTAGCAACCAAATACATTACCCTAGCAACAGAGTAAACAAAGCCTTATATCTCCGCATCAGAACATCGTAGAGACACGGGGGTGGATGCCAATTTTTTCCCTAGCAACCAAATACAGTACCCTAGCAACAGAGTAAACAAAGGCTTATATCTCCGCACCAGAACATCGTAGAGACATGGGGGTTGGACCGTTTGACTCGTGACTCAAAGTGTAATCATTATGGGATGCCAATTTTTTTCCCTAGCAACCAAATACAGTACCCTAGCAACAGAGTAAACAAAGCCTTATATCTCTGCATCAGAACATCGTAGAGACTGGACCGTTTGACTCGTGACTCGGAGTGTAATCATTATGGGATGCCAATTTTTTCCCTAGCAACCAAATACAGTACCCTAGCAACAGAGTATACAAAGCCTTATATCTCCGCATCAGAACATCGTAGAGACACGGGGGTTGGACCGTTTGACTCGTGACTCGGAGTGTAATCATTATGGGATGCCAATTTTTTCCCTAGCAACCAAATACAATACCCTAGCAACAGAGAAAACAAAGCCTTATATCTCCGCATCCGAACATCGTAGAGACACGGGGGTTGGACCGTTTGACTCGTGACTCGGCGTGTAATCATTATGGGATGCCAATTTTTTCCCTAGCAACCAAATACAGTACCCTAGCAACAGAGTAAACAAAGCCTTATATCTTTGCATCAGAACATCATAGAGACACTGGGGTTGGACCGTTTGACTCGTGACTCGGAGTGTAATCACTAGTGGATGCCATTTTTTTCCCTAGCAACCAAATACTGTACCCTAGCAACTAAATAAACAAAGCCTTATATCTCCGCATCAGAACATCGTAGAGACATGGGGGTTTGACCATTTGACTTGTGACTCGGAGTGTAATCACTAGTGGATGGCAATTTTCTCCCTAGCAACCAAATACACTACCCTAGCAACCGAATAAATAAAGCCTTATATCTCCGCATCAGAACATCGTAGAGACATGGTGGTTGGATCGTTTTACTCGTAACTGGAAGTATAATCATATACTGTCCCCAGAAATTTGCCACGGCAAGCACCACTTCACATTTTCTTCAGGAAATGTACCTATCTAGTTATTATTATTAGTGGTGCTTGCATTTATGCAAAGCATCACTATTACTATTCCTCAGGGATATTATTATTATGTTGGCTTTGAAAAAGCCAACATACTGTTATTGCTTTTAAACTTATTATTAGTGGTGCTTGCATTTATGCAAGGCATCACTATTACTATTGCTCATACTTATTATTATTATTTATAATTATTATTATTCTTCTTTTTCTGGACACTTTTTTCGGCGCGTAACTCGTCCCGCACGATTTGACGTAGACCCATGAAAGAGGGCTCAAATCGACCGGCTTATTGAGGAGAGGTGTGCTATGACTTTTATAAGCGATGGGGTGCAGGATTTCCGAAAGGGGGGCGAAAAACCACCCGAAAAATCCCATTGACTTAACATTGCGCCCAACTTTGACGAGTCATAGCTCTGCTCGAGGATTTTGTAGAAACATGTGGGTTACAACATTTGAAGAGGGTGGTAGGCTCTGTAAGAACATGGATCACAATGGGGTGTAAGTTGTACCCCTGGGGTGTAAGAGATGCCCAAATGTGCCCCAATGAAAAGTCAATGGGGCAAAATCCCATAGACTTAACATTGCAAAAATTTTGACGGGTCATAGGTCCGAGGGAGGATTCCTTAGAAACATGTGGGTTACTAAATTTGAAGAGGGTGGTAAGCTATGTAAGAACATACATGACATTGGGGTGTAAGTTGTACCCCTGGGGTGTAAGAGGCACCCGAAAATTCCCATTGACTTATAATGGGGCAGGAAACATGCCCATATAAGGGAATAAAACAGTTCCAGATGGGATATCTTTGCTTTACATTGTCGTAGAGATAAGTGGGGTGGGCTCATTTCACTCGGGCATCCAATCAGTCCCTCAGAATCATCCCAGAGCTATTAAGCCACGCCCCTAGCAACAATTTTGGGCACCCTAGCAACATCTCCCATAGACTGCAATTATAAAATGCCCAGATGGATATCTTTGCACCACAGTGTCATAGAGACATGGGGGTGGGCTCATTTTACTCAGGCATCCAATCAGTCTCTCAGGATCCTTACATAGGTATTAAGCCACGCCCCTAGCAACCATTTTTGAGCACCCTAGCAACATAAAATTCAAACAGTTATATCTCCGCATCAGAACATCGTAGAGACACGGGGGTTGGACCGTTTGACTCGTGACTCAGAGTGTAATCATTATGGGATGCCAATTTTTTCCCTAGCAACCAAATACAGTACCCTAGCAACAGAGTAAACAAAGCCTTAAATCTCCGCATCAGAACATCGTAGAGACACGGGGGTTGGACCGTTTGACTCGTGACTCGGAGTGTAATCATTATGGGATGCCAATTTTTTCCCTAGCAACCAAATACAGTACCCTAGCAACAGAGTAAACAAAGGCTTATATCTCCGCACCAGAACATCGTAGAGACATGGGGGTTGGACCGTTTGACTCGTGACTCAGAGTGTAATCATTATGGGATGCCAATTTTTTCCCTAGCAACCAAATACAGTACCCTAGCAACAGAGTAAACAAAGCCTTATATCTCTGCATCAGAACATCGTAGAGACACGGGGGTTGGACCGTTTGACTAGTGACTCAGAGTGTAATCATTATGGGATGCCAATTTTTTCCCTAGCAACCAAATACAGTACCCTAGCAACAGAGTAAACAAAGCCTTATATCTCCGCATCAGAACATCGTAGAGACACGGGGGTTGGACCGTTTGACTCATGACTCAGAGTGTAATCATTATGGGATGCCAATTTTTTCCCTAGCAACCAAATACAGTACCCTAGCAACAGAACAAACAAAGCCTTATATCTTCGCATCAGAACATCGTAGAGACACGGGGGTTGGACCGTTTTACTCGTGACTGAGAGTGTAATCATTATGGGATGCCACTTTTTTCCCTAGCAACCAAATACAGTACCCTAGCAACAGAGTAAACAAAGCTTTATATCTCCGCATCAGAACATTGTAGAGACACGGGGGTTGGGACCGTTTGACTTGTGACTTGGAGTGTAATCACCAGTGGATTCCAATTTTCCCCCTAGCAACCAAATACAGTACCCTAGCAACAGTGTAAACACAGCCTTATATCTCCGCAGCAGAACATCGTAGAGACACGGGAGTTGGATCGTTTTACTTTTGGCTTGGAGTATAATCATATATGGTCCCCAGAATTTTGCCACGGCAAGCACCACTCACATTTTCTTCAGGAAATGTACCTATCTAGTTATTATTATTATTTTTATATCTGGACAAAATTTCGGCGCGTAACTCGTCCCGCACGATTTGTCATAGACCCATGAAAGAGGGCTCAAATCGACCGGATTATTGAGGAGAGGCGTGCTATGACTTTTATAAGTGATCAGGTGCAGGGTGTCCGAAAGGGGGGCGAAAAATCACCCAAAAAATCCCATTGACTTAACATTGCGCCGAACTTTGACGGGTCATAGCTCCGCTCGAGGATTTTGTAGAAACGTGTGGGTTTCATTATTTGAAGAGGGTGGTAGACTCTGTAAGAACATACATCACAATGGGGTATAAGTTGTACCCCTGGGGTGTAAGAGGAGCCCGAAATTTCCCATTGACTTATAACGGGGCAGGAAACACGCCCATATAAGGGAATAAAACATTTCCAGATGGGATATCTTCGCATTAAACCGTCGTAGGGACAAAGGGGTGGGCTCATTTTACTCAGGCATCCAACCAGTCTCTCAGGATCCTTACATAGGTATTAAGCCACGCCCCTAGCAACCACTTTTGAGCACCCTAGCAACATCTCCCATAGACTGCCATTATAAAATGCCCAGATGGATATCTTTGCACCACAGTGTCATAGAGACATGGGGGTGGGCTCATTTTACTCAGGCATCCAATCAGTCTCTCGGGATCCTTACATAGGTATTAAGCCACGCCCCTAGCAACCACTTTTGAGCACCCTAGCAACATAAAATTCAAACAGTTATATCTCCGCATCAGAACATCGTAGAGACTCGGGGATTGGACCGTTTGACTCGTGACTCAGAGTGTAATCATTATGGGATGCCAATTTTTTCCCTAGCAACCAAATACAGTACCCTAGCAACAGAGTAAACAAAGCCTTATATCTCCGCATCAGAACATCGTAGAGACACGGGGGTTGGACCGTTTGACTCGTGACTCGGAGTGTAATCATTATGGGATGCCAATTTTTTCCCTAGCAACCAAATACAGTACCCTAGCAACAGAGTAAACAAAGCCTTATATCTCCGCATCAGAACATCGTAGAGACACGGGGGTCGGACCGTTTGACTCGTGACTCAGAGTGTAATCATTATGGGATGCCAATTTTTTCCCTAGCAACCAAATACAGTACCCTAGCAACAGAGTAAACAAAGCCTTATATCTCCGCATCAGAACATCGTAGAGACACGGGGGTTGGACCGTTTGACTCGTGACTCGGAGTGTAATCATTATGGGATGCCAATTTTTTCCCTAGCAACCAAATACAGTACCCTAGCAACAGAGTAAACAAAGCCTTATATCTCCGCATCAGAACATCGTAGAGACACGGGGGTTGGACCGTTTGACTCGTGACTCGGAGTGTAATCATTATGGGATGCCAATTTTTTCCCTAGCAACCAAATACAGTACCCTAGCAACAGAGTAAACAAAGCCTTATATCTCAGCATCAGAACATCGTAGAGACACGGAGGTTGGACCGTTTGACTCGTGACTCGGGGTGTAATCATTATGGGATGCCAATTTTTTCCCTAGCAACCAAATACAGTACCCTAGCAACCAAGTAAACAAAGCCTTATATCTCCGCATCAGAACATCGTAGAGACACGGGGGTTGGACTGTTTGACTCGTGACTCAGAGTGTAATCACTATGGGATGCCAAATTTTTCCCTAGCAACCAAATACAGTACCCTAGCAACAGAGTAAACAAAGCTTTATATCTCAGCATCAGAACATCGTAGAGACACGGGGGTTGGACCGTTTGACTCGTGCTTCAGAGTGTAATCATTATGGGATGCCAATTTTTTCCCTAGCAACCAAATACAGTACCCTAGCAACAGAGTAAACAAAGCCTTATATCTCCGCATCAGAACATCGTAGAGACACGGGGGTTGGACCGTTTGACTCGTGACTCAGAGTGTAATCATTATGGGATGCCAATTTTTTCCCTAGCAACCAAGTACAGTACCCTAGCAACAGAGTAAACAAAGCCTTATATCTCAGCATCAGAACATCGTAGAGACACGGGGGTTGGACCGTTTGACTTGTGACTCGGAGTGTAATCATTATGGGATGCCAATTTTTTCCCTAGCAACCAAATACAGTACCCTAGCAACAGAGTAAACAAAGCCTTATATCTCCGCATCAGAACATCGTAGAGACACGGGGGTTGGACCGTTTGACTCGTGACTTGGAGGGTAATCACTAGTGGATGCCATTTTTTCCCTAGCAACCAAATACAGTACCCTAGCAACAGAGTAAACAAAGCCTTATATCTCCGCATCAGAACATCGTAGAGACACGGGGGTTGGACCGTTTGACTCGTGACTTGGAGGGTAATCCCTAGTGGATGCCATTTTTTCCCTAGCAACCAAATACAGTACCCTAGCAACAGAGTAAACAAAGCCTTATATCTCCGCATCAGAACATTGTAGAAACACGGGGGTTGGACCGTTTGACTCGTGAATCAGAGGGTTATCACTAGTGGATGCCATTTTTTTCCCTAGCAACCAAATACAGTACCCTAGCAACAGAGTAAACAAAGCCTTATATCTCCGCATCAGAACATCGTAGAGACACAGGGGTTGGACCGTTTGACTCGTGACTCGGAGGGTAATCACTAGTGGATGGCAATTTTTTCCCTAGCAACCAAATACAGTACCCTAGCAACCGGATAAACATAGCCGTATATCTCCGCATCAGAACATCGTAGAGACACGGGAGTTTGATCGTTTTACTTTTGGCTTGGAGTATAATCATATATGTTACCCAGAATTTTGCCACGGCAAGCACCACTCACATTTTCTTCAGGAAATGTACCTATCTAGTTATTATTATTCTTCTGAACGAAATTTCTGCAGCCAACTCGTCCGACAGCTTTCAAGCTACATCCACCAAATTTTCCACGGACATTCTAACTGGTCTGAAGAAGTGTGCTATATCTTTTTGAAGGGATCCGACTTACAGAATTCCTAAAACGGGAATTTAAAATTCCAAAAGTCCCATTGACTTAACATTGGACAAACTTTGACGGGTCATAGCTGCGAGCGAGAAATTTGTAGAAACGTGTGTGTCACCATATTTGAAAAGGCTGGCAGGCACTGTGAGAACATACCTCACATTGGGGTGTAAGTTTCACCCCTGGGGTGTAAGAGGCCCCCAAAATTCCCCATTGACTTATAACGGGCAGGAAACATGCCCATATAAGGGAATAAAAACGTTCCAGATGGAATATATTCGCTTTACAGTGTCATAGAGACATGGGGGTGGGCTCATTTTACTCAGGCATCCAATCAGTCTTTCAGGATCGTCCCATAGCTATTAAGCCACGCCCATAGCAACCATTTTTGGGCACCCTAGCAACATCTTCCATAGACTGCCATTATAAAATGCCCAGATGGATATCTTTGCAGTAGAGTGTCACTGAGACATAGGGGTGGGCTCATTTTACTCAGGCATCCAATCAGTCTCTGAGGATTCTTATTGAGGTATTAAGCCACGCCCCTAGCAACCAAATATGAGCACCCTAGCAACATAATAAACAAAGCCTTATATCTCTGGATCCGAACATCATAGAGACATGGGCGTTGGGTCTTTTGGTCATGTTAGCCTTATGCTAGCTTCATGCTAAGTCATTCTAGCTTCATGCTAGTTTCATGATAGCTTTATGCTAATTTCATAATAAATCTTGCTAACTTCATGCTAAATCATGTTAGCATCATGCTAGCTTCATGCTAATTCATGTTAGCATCATGCTAGCTTCATGCTAATTAATGTTAGCATCATGCTAGCTTCATGTTAATTCATGTTAGCATCATGCTAACTTCATGCTAATCCATGTTAGCATCATGCTAGCTTCATGCTAATTCATGTTGTCATCATGCTAGCTTCATGCTAATTCATGTTAACATTATTATTATTATTATTACCTTTATTTAACCAGAAAGAAAACTCATTGAGATTAAAAATCTCTTTTCCAAGAGCGTTCTGGCCAAGACAGGCAGCAGCACAAATTAACAAGGTTACAGACATAACAACATGAAACATGTAACATAAAACATAGTACAATAAATAGTAAATTACAAGGTTATAAAATATCCAAAGTTTCATATATACATTATCTCATGCGATAAACAACAGCAAGGATCATTCCAATAATCAATCGAAGCTTTTACATCCATTTTGAGTAGCCTCCAAGTCATTTAAAAGTAGTTTAAAAACACCTAAAGAAACTGGCTCCTTAAGATTCAAAACTGTTTGCAGCTGATTCCAAGCACAGGGGGCCGCATACTTAAAAGCCCCTTTTCCCAATTCTGTCCGAACTTGAGGGACAGATAAACTAGTAAGTCCTCAGAACGAAGACAATATCCTGTACCTTTCTTTTTAATGTAAGATTGAAGGTATGGAGGAAGCAGACCGAGAATAGCTTTATAGATAAAAATGAACCAATGAGTAAGTCTACGTGTAGACAATGCAGACCAACCAACCCTCTCATACAAAGAACAGTGATGAGTAAGTGCTTTAAAATTCGTGATAAACCTAAGAGCTCCATGATAAACAGTATCCAACAATTTCAAACTTGTTATGGACGCATGCATGTATATAACATCGCCATAGTCTAGCACTGACAAGAAGGTGGCAGCAACAAGTCTCCTTTTGGCCTCAAAAGAAAAACACGACTTGTTTCTAAAATAAAAACCCAGTTTCAATTTTAATTTTTTTACCAGCTGCTGAATGTGAGGTTTGAATGAGAGTGAGTCATCAATTATGATACCTAAATACTTATATTGAGATACTAACTCAATTTCGAAGCCCTGAGAAGTAGTGATGGGTTGAAGGTTACGTAACTTTGATTTTGCACTGGAAAACAACATAAGTTTTGTTTTGTCGTCATTCAGGACTAGTTTTAAATCGAACAAAGTACGTTGTACAGTATCAAAAGCAAGTTGTAACTGACAAAGAGCTTGATTAGGAGTTGGTGCAGAGCAGTAAATCACAGTATCGTCGGCATAGAAATGGAAATTCGCATTTGAAACATTTTGATCAAGACTGTTGATATATAATATAAATAAAAGTGGTCCCAGCACTGATCCCTGGGGCACCCCCTTGGATATACTAAGAGGGCTGGAAATGAAGCCATCCGCCTTTACGCACTGAGATCTACCTGATAAATAATTATTAAACCAGCAAACTGTTTGTTCTGATAACCCACAATTGAGAAGTCTTTCTTTCAATATTGCATGATCCACAGCATCAAAACCCTTCGATAGATCAATGAAAAGAGCTGCACAATGTTGTCTCTTATCTAAAAAATCAATAAAATCATTTACTACTTTTAGGGCTGCGGTAGTTGTGCTGTGTTTTTTTCGAAAACCTGACTGAAAATTAGACAGAATATTGTTGGCATTTAGAAACTCTTTCAATTGTTCATTCACTAGAGTTTCCATAACCTTTGAAAGGACAGACAACTTTGACATCATGCTAGCTTCATGCTAATTCATGTTAGCTTCATGTTAACATCATGCTAGCTTCATGCTAATTCGTATTAGCATCATGCTAGCTTCATGCTAATTCGTATTAGCATCATGCTAGCTTCATGCTAATTCGTATTAGCATCATGCTAGCTTCATGCTAATTCATGTTAGCATTATGCTAGCTTCATGCTAATTCATGTTAGCTTCATGCTAATTCATGTTAGCATCATGCTAGCTTTATGTTAATTCATGTTAGCATCATGCTAGCTTCATGTTAATTCATGTTAGCATCATGCTAACTTCATGCTAATCCATGTAAGCATCATGCTAACTTCATGTTAACTCTTTCCCCGCCATTGACGAGATATCTCGTCAATTAAGAGAAAACGCTTCCCCACCAATGACGAGATTTTCCGTCTTTCCGCAATACCGCTATTATCCACCAGGTGGCGCCCTTCCGCAACTTTTTAAACCCGGAAGTATTGCCCTATGGCAAGCTGCTGCATGTCCGTGCCTGTTTTAAAGATCGCTCTGAATGGGATATCTATGAAAAGTCCGTCACAAACATGGAATTATCTCTGCTTTTTGCTCAAAATGTGGTGTTTTTGCAGAAACCTACCCATATTCAAAAGCTGATTACAAAAGAACTCCTCAGGGTAGGATGAAACGTTTTTTTTTGTTTGAAAGCAGAGGGTCTGTTCTTTCATTTGGTATATTGTATGTTTATATATCTGAAGAAGAACATTTTCTGGAAGGCATTAAACTTTGGTGAAAATCATGAAAAACGCTGGCGCTGGCTGGCAACTTTTTAGAAAAATGCTGGCGGTGAAAGAGTTAATTCATGTTGTCATCATGCTAGCTTCATGCTAATTCATGTTAGCATCATGCTAATTCATGTTAGCATCATGCTAGCTTTATGTTAATTCATGTTAGCATCATGCTAGCTTCATGCTAATTCATGTTAGCATCGTGCTAGCTTCATGCTAATTCATATTAGCATCGTGCTAGCTTCATGCTAATTCATATTAGCATCGTGCTAGCTTCATCCTAATTCATATTAGCATCGTGCTAGCTTCATGCTAATTCATGTTAGCATCGTGCTAGCTTCATGCTAATTCATGTTAGCTTCATGCTAGCTTCATGCTATTTCATTTTAGCATCGTGCTAATTCATGTTAGCATCATGCTAGCTTCA
This sequence comes from Misgurnus anguillicaudatus, assembly GCF_027580225.2. Lineage (NCBI taxonomy): Eukaryota > Metazoa > Chordata > Actinopteri > Cypriniformes > Cobitidae > Misgurnus > Misgurnus anguillicaudatus. The sequence continues at coordinate 22,987,153 of NC_073339.2, forward strand.
TGCTAATTCATGTTAGCATCGTGCTAGCTTCATGCTAATTCATGTTAGCATCGTGCTAGCTTCATGCTAATTCGTGTTAGCTTCATGTTAGCTTCATGCTAATTCATATTAGCATCGTGGTAGCTTCATGCTAATTCATGTTAGCATCATGCTAGCTTCATGTTAATTCATGTTAGCATTGTGCTAGCTTCATGCTAATTCATGTTAGCATCGTGCTAGCTTCATGCTAATCCTGTTAGCTTCATGCTAAATCATGTTAGCATCATGCTAGCTTCATGCTAATTCTTGTAAGCATCATGCTAGCTTCATATTAATTCATGTTAGCTTCATGCTAGCTTCATGCTAATTCATGTTAACATCATGCTAGCTACATGTTAATTCATGTTAGCATCATGTTAGCTTCATGCTAATTCATGTTAGCGTCATGTTAGCTTCATGCTAATTCTTGTTAGCATCATGCTAGCTTCATGCTAATTCATGTTAGCATCATGCTAACTCATGCTAATTCATGTTAGCATCATGTTAGCTTCATGTTAATTCTTGTAAGCATCATGCTAGCTTCATATTAATTCATGTTAGCATCATGCTAACTCATGCTAATTGATGTTAACTTCATGCTAATTTAGTGCTAAATCATGTTAACATGCTAACTTTTTGTTAAATCATGTTTACGGAAAGTTAGACTACTAAACTAAACTTGTTTTAAGTTTCTCTCAAACTGTTTTAAACGTTTAGGCCAGGCTTTGTCAAGCCAACATAAAGTTTGTCTTCAAACTTTTCTATCTAGTTAGTGGTGCTTGCATTTATGCAAAGCATCACTATTATTATTGCTCTCGGATATTATTAGTGGTGCTTGCATTTATGCAAGGCATCACTATTACTATTCCTCATTGACTTAACATTGGGCCCAACTTTGACGGGTCATAGCTCCGCTCAAGGATTTTGTAGAAACATGTGGGTTATAACATTTGAAGAGGGTGGTAGGCTCTGTAAGAACATACATCACAATGGGGTGTAAGTTGTATCCCTGGGGTGTAAGAGGCCCCCGAAATTTCCCATTGACTTATAATGGGGCAGGGAACACGCCCATATAAGGGAATAAAACCGTTCCAGATGGGATATCTTTGCTTTACAGTGTCATAGAGATAAGTGGGTGGGCTCATTTTACTCGGGCATCCAATCAGTCTCTCAGGATCATTTCAGAGCTATTAAGCCACGCCCCTAGCAACCACTTTTGAGCACCCTAGCAACATCTCCCATAGACTGCCATTATAAAATGCCCAGACGGGATATCTTCGCTTTACAATGTCATAGAGACATGGGGGTGGGCTCATTTTACTCAGACATCCAATCAATTTATCAGGATAGTCCCAGAGCTATTAAGCCACGCCCCTAGCAACCACTTTTAAGCACCCTAGCAACATAAAATTCAAACAGTTATACCTCGGCATCAGAACATCGTAGAGACACGGGGGTTGGACCATTTTACTTGTGAGTCGGAGTGAAACAACTGGTCACATCATTGGCCACTCCCAAGCCCCGCCCCTAGCAACCAAATAAGAGCACCCTAGCAACCGAATACACAAAGCCTTATATCTCCGCATCAGAACCTCGTAGAGACACGGGGGTTGGACCGTTTGACTCGTGACTCAGAGTGGAATCACTATGGGATGCCAAATTTTTCCCTAGCAACCAAATACAGTACCCTAGCAACGGAATAAACAAAGCATTATATCTCCGCATCGGAACATCGTAGAGACACGGGGGTTGGACCGTTTGACTCGTGACTCAGAGTGGAATCACTATGGGATGCCAAATTTTTCCCTAGCAACCAAATACAGTACCCTAGCAACAGTGTAAACAAAGCCTTATATCTCCGCATCAGAACATCGTAGAGCAGTGTTTCTCAAACTTTTTCGGCCATTCCCCACTTTGGAGGTAGGGAAGGGTTCCGAGCCCCACCTGTCCCCAATCGCCCCAACAAAATGGTAATCAAGTAGGCTTTAAGTTTCACTGTTGAAATGTATCTAATCACATCATATTTTAAAACATAACAACATTAAACACTTTCAATAGAGAAAAAGAATGTGCAAATGGATTACCACTTTGCATGAAATAAGACTTTGTTAAAAAATAATAATAATGCAACTGTGTTTGCATTTTGTTTCTGACAAAAGTCATCATACTTTCTTTTCGACTGGCCGCCTATACCACCTCTCCACATGTAAGTTTTTATAAAGTTTTTAATTAACATTTTGACATTAATTCATTTTTGTAGGCTATGGTTCCTTGTGACATCTTCACGGTCTATTGTTGTTTTAAGTTAGGCTTATATTAAAATGTGTTGTTTTAAGTGTATGGTAAATAAATAAAGGAATTAATAGAGATGGGCACAAAAATGACAATATTTCATCCAGTTTGTCATCACCCACTTGTAATGTTCCTCTTCCCCGCCAGTGGGGCCAGCCCCACACTTTGCGAAACGCTGTCGTAGAGACACGGGGGTTGGACCGTTTTACTCGTGACTCGGCATGTAATCACTAGTGGATGCCAATTTTTTCCCTAGCAACCAAATACAGTACCCTAGCAACAGTGTAAACAAAGCCTTATATCTCCGCATCAGAACATCGTAGAGACACGGGGGTTGGACCGCTTTACTCGTGACTCGGCGTGTAATCACTAGTGGATGCCAATTTTTTCCCTAACAACCAAATACAGTACCCTAGCAACAGTGTAAACAAAGCCTTATATCTCCGCATCAGAACATCGTAGAGACACGGGGGTTGGACCGTTTTACTCGTGACTCGGCATGTAATCACTAGTGGATGCCAATATTTTCCCTAGCAACCAAATACAGTACCATAGCAACAGAGTAAACAAAGCCTTATTTCTCCGCATCAGAACATCGTAGAGACACGGGGGTTGGACCGATTGACTTGTGACTCGGAGGGTTATCACTAGTGGATGCCAATTTTCCCCCTAGCAACCAAATACAGTACCCTAGCAACAGAGTAAACAAAGCCTTATATCTCCGCATCAGAACATAGTAGAGACACGGGGGTTGGACCGCTTGACTTGTGACTCGGCATGTAATCACTAGTGGATGCCAATTTTTTCCCTAGCAACCAAATACAGTACCCTAGCAACCGGATAAACACAGCCTTATATATCCGCATCAGAACATCGTAGAGACACGGGAGTTGGATCGTTTTACTTTTGGCTGGGAGTATAATCATATATGGTTCCCAGAATTTTGCCAAGGCAAGCACCACTCACATTTTCTTCAGGAAATGTACCTATCTAGTTATTTATTTATTCTTATATCTGGACACTTTTTCGGCGCGTAACTCGTCCCGCACGGTTTGTCGTAGACCAATAAAACAGGGCTCAAAATGACCGGCTTATTGAGGACACGTCTGCTATGACTTTTATAAGTGATCGGGTGCAAGATTTTCGAAAGGGGGGCGAAAAACCACCCAAAAATCCCATTGACTTAACATTGCGCCCAACTTTGATGGGTCATAGCTCCGCTCAAGGATTTTGTAGAAACGTGTGGGTTACAACATTTGAAGAGGGTGGTAGGCTCTGTAAGAACATACATCACATTGGGGTGTGAGTTGTACCCCTGGGGCAGGGGCGAAAATTTCATCTAAATGTTGGGGGGACAATAAACATAAAATTTTTCAAGAACAATTTTTGAAGGGGACACCAATAATACAGGCAAAATTGTACTTGCAAGGAAATGTGTACAGATAGAAAACTTTCTCTTTCTCTATGAACGGACGCAAATTTAATTTTAATACACATGAATGCAGAGGTGAAAAGAGTAATAAAATATTCTACTTAAGTAAAAGTAAAGTTACTTTAATAATATTTTACTTAAGTAAAAGTAAAGTTACTGGTCTAAAAATGTACTCAAGTAAAAAGTAAGTCATTTTAAAGTTACTTTTTTACAGCGGGGAGAGGTTTCTAGTATAGTTCAAAGAGGAAGGATATATACATCTCAAACTATGTTTTTAATTGTTAACATCTTTACAATTAAAGTGCAATAACAAAAAGTTAATAAAATAAAAAGCTTTTTTATAACTAAGAAACATTTATGGAATTATTTAATGATTTTTACAGGTGAGTTATGCACTTTTGAAGCAAAAATAATATGAGGTCAGCAGCTAGTAAATACAATCATAATAGTAAGGTTGTAATTGATGTATTGCTGGGAGCATACATTATGTTATTAAACTACATACATAAATGAGCATATAATGAGATGAGTGCCATGGCTATACACTATACATCCTTTGCACGTTTATTGTATTCTAGTTTCCCAGACCTGTGTACCTGATGTCTTTCAATCTCTCTCTCTCGCGCTCTCTCTCTCTCTCTCTCTCTCTCTGCAATGTCTAATGACATGCCCATTCTCGAGGACGTTCTTACGTTGTTTGACTTGACGCGAAGCTGCTAGACCTCGGAAGATAATGCGCATGTATTAAAAACGCGTCATGCAAATTAGCGGTTAAAACCCGGTCGGCAATTCTCAAACTCCGTACTCAAGAGCATGAACCATACCTGAATGAAATAATCGCTTTGCGTTAATGGCCAGGGGTTTCTTTCATAAGAATTGAATTGAGGGTCTGCATTAGCCCGCGCCTGTCTCGTCCCTCTCCGTGGTTCTTTTTGCGCGTTCCCCCGCCCATCAATCAATCATCCGTGGCGCGTCTTTATCACCTTACTTTTTTATTTATTTTTACTCAGTAACGGATATGATTTAACATGTTGCGAAGTAGTCTTCAATACTTTAAACATACTTAAGTAAAAGTTAAGTACCGATTTTAAAAACTACTCAAAGTAAAAGTACACAAAAAACCTCAGTTACACCAAGTGGAGTAAATGTAATTTGTTACTTTCACCTCTGCATGAATGCATAAAAATGTTTTCTTGATCGTTTATCTGCTTCTGTTCTCAGAAAACGAAATATGTTCATGTTTATATGTCAAAATAGTCCAGTTTTAAAACATATGAGGATAAACTGATAAGTGATGGGAAACGTTGTATTCGCGTCGGCTCCGTACACTTATCTACCACTGGACTGTGTGTCGCTAGTGAGGTAAAAGGGGTGCGGGTAGTGGACCAAACCACTGTGAGGCAAGGGAGGGGGAATCAAAATGTTTAAAACGTTTTTTGTTGTTGCTCCGTTTGCATTTGTATTGTTTCACTTCTTACACAACTATTTTAAGTGTTATAAATCATTAAATTATTTTAAATACACATATTTTAATGATATTTTAGGGGGGACAACCCTCAGATAGGGGGGGTCCTGTCCCCCCCGACCCCCCCGGGATTTCCGCCCATGCCCTGGGGTGTAAGAGGCACCCGAAAATTCCCATTGACTTATAATGGGGCAGGAAACATGCCCATATAAGGGAATAAAACAGTTCCAGATGGGATATCTTTGCTTTACAGTGTCGTAGAGATAAGTAGGTGGGCTCATTTTACTCGGGCATCCAATCAGTCTCTCAGGATCATCCCAGAGCTATTAAGCCACGCCCCTAGCAACAATTTTGGGCACCCTAGCAACATCTCCCATAGACTGCCATTATAAAATGCCCAGATGGATATCTTTGCACCACAGTGTCATAGAGACATGGGGGTGGGCTCATTTTACTCAGGCATCCAATCAGTCTCTCAGGATCCTTAAAGACTTACTAAGCCACGCCCCTAGCAACCACTTTTGAGCACCCTAGCAACATAAAATTCAAACAGTTATATCTCAACATCAGAACATCGTAAAGACACGGGGGTTGGACCGTTTTACTTGTGACTAGGGGTGTAACAATTGGGCACATAATTGGTCACTCCCAAGCCACGCCCCTAGCAACCAAATTTGAGCACCCTAGCAACCGAATAAACTAAGCCTTATATCTCCGCATCAGAACATCATAGAGACACGGGGGTTGGACCGTTTTACTTGTGACTAGGGGTGTAACAATTGGGCACATAATTGGCCACTCCAATGCCACGCCCCTAGCAACCAAATTTGAGCACCCTAGCAACCGAATAAACTAAGCCTTATATCTCCGCATCAGAACATCATAGAGACACGGGGGTTGGACCGTTTGACTCGTGACTTGGAGGGTAATCAGTAGTGGATGCCAATTTTTTCCCTAGCAACCAAATACAGTACCCTAGCAACAGAGTAAACAAAGCCTTATATCTCCGCATCAGAACATCGTAGAGACACGGGGTTTGGACCGTTTGACTCGTGACTCGTAGGGTAATCACTAGTGGATGCCATTTTTTTCCCTAGCAACCAAATACAGTACCCTAGCAACAGAGTAAACAAAGCCTTATATCTCCGCATCAGAACATCGTAGAGACACGGGGGTTGGACCGTTTGACTCGTGACTCGGCGGGTAATCACTAGTGGATGCCATTTTTCCCCCTAGCAACCAAATACAGTACCCTAGCAACAGAGTAAACAAAGCCTTATATCTCCGCATCAGAACATCGTAGAGACACGGGGTTTGGACCGTTTGACTCGTGACTCGGAGGGTAATCACCAGTGGATGCCAAATTTTTCCCTAGCAACCAAATACAGTTCCCTAGCAACAGAGTAAACAAAGCCTTATATCTTTGCATCAGAACATCGTAGAGACACGGGGGTTGGACCGTTTTACTCGTGACTCGGAGGGTAATCACTAGTGGATGCCATTTTTCCCCTAGCAACCAAATACATTACCCTAGCAACAGAGTAAACAAAGCCTTATATCTCCGCATCAGAACATCGTAGAGACATGGGGGTTGGACCGTTTGACTTGTGACTTGGAGTGTAATCACCAGTGGATGCCATTTTTTCCCCTAGCAACCAAATACAGTACCCTAGCAACAGAGTAAACAAAGCCTTATATCTCCGCATCAGAACATCGTAGAGACACGGGGGTTGGACCGTTTGACTTGTGACTCGGAGTGTAATCACTATGGGATGCCAATTTTTTCCCTAGCAACCAAATACAGTACCCTAGCAACAGAGTAAACAAAGCCTTATATCTCCACATCAGAACATTGTAGAGACACGGGGGTTGGACCATTTAACTCGTGACTCAGAGTGTAATCACTATGGGATGCCATTTTTTCCCCTAGCAACCAAATACAGTACCCTAGCAACAGAGTAAACAAAGCCTTATATCTCCGCATCAGAACATCGTAGAGATACGGGAGTTGGATCGTTTTACTTTTGGCTTTGAGTATAATCATATATTGTCCCCAGAATTTTGCCACGGCAAGCACCACTCACATTTTCTTCAGTTATTTCTAGTTATTAAATTTCTGCAATTAATCCGGCCTACAGCTTTCAAGCTACATCCACCAAATTTTCCACGGACATTCTGACTGGTCTGAAGAAGTGTGCTATGACTTTTTGAAGGAATCCAACTTACAGAATTCCTAAAACGGGACATTAAAATTCCAAAAGTCCCATTGACTTAACATTGGACAAACTTTGACGGGTCATAGCTGCAAGCGAGAAATTTGTAGAAACTTGTGGGTTACCACATTTGAAGAGGCTGGCAGGCTATGTAAGAACATACATCACATTGGGGTGTAAGTTTCACCCCTGGGGTGTAAGAGGCACCCAAATTTCCCCATTGACTTATAATGGGGCAGGGAACATGCCCATATAAGGGAATAAAAGCGTCCCAGACGGAATATCTTCACTTTAGAGTGTCGTAGAGACATGGGGGTGGGCTCATTTTACTCAGGCATCCAATCAGTCTCTCAGGATCGTCCCATATCTATTAAGCCACGCCCCTAGCAACCATTTTTGGGCACCCTAGCAACATAGACTGCCATAATAAAATGCCCAGATGGATATCTTTGCAGCACAGTGTCATAGAGACATGGGGGTGGGCTCATTTTACTCAGGCATCCAATCAGTCTCTGAGGGTTCTTATTGAGTTATTAAGCCACGCCCCTAGCAACCAAATATGAGCACCCTAGCAACATAATAAACAAAGCCTTATATCTCTGGATCTGAACATCACAGAGACATGGGGGTTGGGTCTTTTGGTCATGTTAGCCTTATGCTAGCTTCATGCTAAGTCATAGTAGCTTCATGCTAGTTTCATGCTAGCTTTATGCTAATTTAATAATAAATTTTGCTAACTTCATATTAAATCATGTTAGCATCATGCTAGCTTAATGCTAATTCATGTTAGCATCGTGCTAGCTTCATGCTAATTCATGTTAGCTTCGTGCTAGCTTCATGATTATTCATGTTAGCTTCGTGCTAGCTTCATGCTAATTCATGTTACCATCGTGCTAGCTTCATGCTAATTCATGTTAGCTTCATGCTAGCTTCATGCTAATTCATGTTAGCATCGTGCTAGCTTTATGCTAATTCATGTTTGCATCGTGCTAGCTTCATGCTAATTCATGTTAGCATCGTGCTAGCTTCATGCTAATTCATGTTAGCATCGTGCTAGCTTCATGCTAATTCATGTTAGCATCATGCTAGCTTCATGCTAATTCATGTATGCATCATGTTAGCTTTATGTTCATTCTTGTTAGCTTCATGCTAATTCTTGTTAGCATCATGCTAATTCTTGTTAGCATCATGCTAGCTTCATGTTAATTCATGTTAGCATCATGCTAACTTAGTGCTAAATCATGTTAACATCATGTTAACTTAGTGCTAAATCATGTTAACATGCTAACTTTTTGGTAAATCATGTTTACGGAAAGTTACACTACTAAACTAAACTTGTTTTAAGTTTCTCTCAAACTGTTTTAAACGTTTAGGCCAGGCTTTGTCAAGCCAACATAAAGTTTGTCTTCAAACTTTTCTATCTAGTTGTAGTTAAACTTATTATTATTATTATTATTTTTCTTCTGAGACTAAATTTCTGCAATTAATCCGTCCTACAGCTTTCAAGCTACATCCACCAAATTTTCCACGGACATTCTGACTGGTCTGAAGAAGTGTGCTATGACTTTTTGAAGGGATCCGACTTACAGAATTCCTAAAACAGGACATTAAAATTCCGAAAGTCCCATTGACTTAACATTGGACAAACTTTGACGGGTCATAGCTGCAAGCGAGAAATTTGTAGAAACTTGTGGGTTACCACATTTGAAGAGGCTGGCAGGCACTGTTAGAACATACAGTGGATATAAAAAGTCTACACACCCCTGTTTAAATAGCATGTTTTTGTGATTTATAAAATGAAACCAAGACGAATCATAATGGAACCTGTACCAACTTAATTCCCTACTTCAAACCTATATATTAAAGTAAAAAACATTAAGAATAATTTTGTGGTGAAAAAATGGCAAGTAAAGTTGTACAATAATCAGGTTGCATAAGTGTGCACACCCTTTTACAATAGTGATTGTGGAAGTGTTCAGAAGCAACCAGTCACATTTAGACTTAAGTTAAATATGAAGTAGTACATACCTGTCATCAATTAAAATAACTTTTTAACTATTAATGAAGTGTGCCTGGTCCTAAAGGATTTTTTCTAAGTATCATCCCACTGAAAAAGCCATTGTCTGTGTAGAGCTTACTCAGCAGGTACATGATCCCATTGTTGAAAAATCTTAATCAACAGAGGATTAAAAACATTTCCAAAACCCTGAATATACCATGGAGTACTGTAAAAACAATAATCAACAAGTGGAGAAAATATGGCACAACATTGACATTACTAAGACCAGGGCATACACCTAAAATTTATGAAAAAACCAGGAAAAAAATGGTAAGGAAGGCTGCCAAGAGTCCTACAGCAACATTAAAAGAATTGTAACAATATCTGGCAAGTACTTTTTGCTCCCTACATGTGACAAAAATCTCCTGAATTCTTCATGTTTGGGCTATAAGCATTTTTTAACCAAAAATATTATCATGTCCATCTAAAGTTTGTAAAAACAAATATTTCTATATCCCAATCCATGTGGAATAATGTATTATAGTCCATTGAGACCAAAGTTGAACTTGGGCCGTTATACCAAAATACAGTGGGGCAAAAAAGTATTTAGTCAGCCACCAATTGTGCAAGTTCTCCCACTTAAAAAGATGAGAGAGTCCTGTAATTTTTATCAAAGGTACACGTCAACTATGAGAGACAAAATTAGGGAAAAAATCCAGAAAATCACATTGTCTGATTTTTTTAAGAATTTATTTGTAAATTATGGTGAAAAATAAGTATTTGGTCAATAACAAAAGTTCATGTCAATACTTTGTTATATACCCTTTGTTGGCAATGACAGAGATCACATGTTTTCTGTAAGTCTCCACAAGGGTTTTACAGACTGTTGCTGGTAGTTTGGCCCATTCCTCCATGCAGATCTCCTCTAGAGCAGTGATGTTTTAGGGCTGTTGCTGGGCAACACGTATTTTCAACTCCCTCCAAAGATTTTCTTTGTAGTTGAGATCTGGAGACTGGCTAGGCCACTCCAGGACCTTGAAATGCTTCTTACCAAACCACTCCTTCGTTGCCCGGGCGGTATGTTTGGGATCACTGTCATGCTGAAAGATCCAGCCACGTTTCATCTTTAATGCCCTTGCTGACAAAAGGAGGTTTTTAGTCAAAATCTCACGATACATGGCCCCATTCATTCTTTCCTTTACATGGATCAGTCGTCCTGGTCCCCTTGCAGAAAAACAGACCCAAAGCATGATGTTTCCACCCCCTTGGTTCACAGTAGGTATGGTGTTCTTTGGATGCAACTCAGCATCTTTCTCCTCCAAACACAAGAAGTTGAGTTGGCTTTGTCAAGCCAACATAAAGTTTGTCTTCAAACTTTTCTATCTAGTTGTAGTTAAACTTATTATTATTATTATTATTTTTCTTCTGAGACTAAATTTCTGCAATTAATCCGTCCTACAGCTTTCAAGCTACATCCACCAAATTTTCCACGGACATTCTGACTGGTCTGAAGAAGTGTGCTATGACTTTTTGAAGGGATCCGACTTACAGAATTCCTAAAACAGGACATTAAAATTCCGAAAGTCCCATTGACTTAACATTGGACAAACTTTGACGGGTCATAGCTGCAAGCGAGAAATTTGTAGAAACTTGTGGGTTACCACATTTGAAGAGGCTGGCAGGGACTGTTAGAACATACAGTGGATATAAAAAGTCTACACACCCCTGTTTAAATAGCATGTTTTTGTGATTTATAAAATGAAACCAAGACGAATCATAATGGAACCTGTACCAACTTAATTCCCTACTTCAAACCTATATATTAAAGTAAAAAACATTAAGAATAATTTTGTGGTGAAAAAATGGCAAGTAAAGTTGTACAATAACCAGGTTGCATAAGTGTGCACACCCTTTTACAATAGTGATTGTGGCAGTGTTCAGAAGCAACCAGTCACATTTAGACTTAAGTTAAATATGAAGTAGTACATACCTGTCATCAATTAAAATAACTTTTTAACTATTAATGAAGTGTGCCTGGTCCTAAAGGATTTTTTCTAAGTATCATCCCACTGAAAAAGCCATTGTCTGTGTAGAGCTTACTCAGCAGGTACATGATCCCATTGTTGAAAAATCTTAATCAACAGAGGATTAAAAACATTTCCAAAACCCTGAATATACCATGGAGTACTGTAAAAACAATAATCAATTAAAGCTGCAAGCAGCGATGGAAGGGCCCTCGCACACATGTGCACCACTACCCTATGGCATTAGGAAAGCAGTGAACCAGGGGGATATGAATTAAAGTGGGTAAATATAGGTGGATATTCAAAGGAAAATGTATGTGCCACACCACCTGTGTGCAGCAGGTGGCGCTATGACTGTACATGATTATTATTATATTGACGTGTTCAGGCCAGGACCCTTAACAAACGTGTGAAGTCTGGGGCAGATCGAACAATGTATGTCTGAATTACAACAGCTTCCTGTTTCATGGTGAAACATCACACTTTGCCAGGCCGCCACGGACACGCCCTTAAACGAAAAGTCAAGATCTTCACAATTTATCACCGCAAAGGGCTTAACATCAATCTGACCAAATATGATGATGATTTCATAAAATCTCTAAGAGCAGTAAATCATAGCGTAAAACATGGTATTTCCTGCTACCTCTAGGTGGCGCTATGACTGATGTTGAATATTGGCATTGAAATGTGTTCAGGTCAAGACCCTTATCAAACATGTGAAGCGTGGGGCAGATTGGACATTGTATGCCTGAGTTATAACAACTTCCTGTTTCATGGCGAAAATGCCGAACTTTGTCAGGCCGCCACGGACACACCCTCCAACGAAAAGTCAAGATCTCCGCAATTTAGCATCGCAAAGGCCTTTAGATGAGACTGACCAACTATGATAATGATCGGATTAAATCACTGGGAGGAGTTCGTTAAAGTACGACACTTGGAAATGTCAAAAAATGACAGAGAAAATTCAAAATGGCCGACTTCCTGTGGGGTTTAGAGCTTAGCTCCAAGAGACTTTTTTGTAGGTCTTGGGGTGCTAGATGATCCAACCAAATTTCGTATCTGTACGTTTTTCGTAGTGGGGGGGCTGTTCTCTTGAAATTTTGCAGGTGGCGCTATCGAGCCATTTCTACACGCCCACTTCTGACGGCTATACTACATGTAAATTTTTGCCACTTCTGACGCGTGTGCAAATTTTCATGAGTTTTCGGGTATGTTTAGGCCCTCAAAAATGCGATCCATTTCGGAGAAGAAGAAGAAGAAGAAGAAAAATAATAATAAATATAGCTGCAAGCAGCGATGGCGGGCCCTCGCACCTTTGTTTACCGCTACACGGTGCCTCCGAGAAAACGATGCACGGTGGGCAAGTGCATCAAGTGGGTAAATATCATGCTGCTACTGACCCATTTAGGTACTGTAGGTAAAAGAAACCCCACATTTTAGACAAACGGGGGCGCTAGTGAGCCACTAAATAGACACGCCTTTATCTGACGTTTTTGTCAACACTTAACAGCCGACAACTCTGATGTGTGTGCCAAATTTAAAGTCAATCTAAGCACACCAAGAGCCTTAAATATGCCTGACATAAAAGTAAAGTTTGACACGTTGCCATGGGAACATCGTTAGAGATGTCAAAAATTCCTTCGCAATTTAGCGTCTACAATGTCTCAGCATCATGTTGACAACTTCTGGTGTGAATTGCATTATTTCCCTAGGAGGAGTATTAAAAAGAACATTGCATGCGACTGTCAGGCTTAAATAAGCCTTTAAAATGAAAGTAAAAAGTTTGACGCGTTGCCATGGGAACAGCGTTTGAGATATCAAAAATCCCTTCGCAATTTATCATCTACTATGTCTTGGCATCATGTTGACCACTTTTGGTGTCAATCGCATAAACATTCTAGGAGGAGTATTTAAAAGAACATCACATGGAAATGTAAAAAAAATCAACCTTTGTGACTGCAACACTTCCTGGCGCCTGGTGGTGGCGCTACACCCGAGACTTACAATAGGCACATCGATGCGATCGGAATCTTCAGACGAACAAACACCCCGCGTGTCATCACAATAAGACATTTTTTGCCTTAGATATTAGACACATCCTGTTTCTCTGATTTCGCCATGAATTTGTCGCCTCGCCATGACAAAACCGTTCGAGATATCAAAAATCCCTTCGCAATTTAGCAAGTACAATGTCTCAGTTTCATGATCACCACGTTTGGTGTCAATCCCATTAATCCACTAGGAGGAGTATTTAAAAGTTCACCGCATGCATTTTTTAAACAATCCAAAATGGCCGACTTCCTGTTGGGCGGAGCTAATATGTTAGAGTACGAAAGTTGTTCGGGTTGATGACATCTATATGCGTACCAACTTTCGTACATGTGCGTACATGTTTGTCCGATCTGTGCACCAATGTTTTTTTTTTTCATTACAGGGGGCGCTACAGAGCCCCCCTGCCACGCCCGTGTTCCAGCCTTTGGTTTTCTGCGATGACGGACGACTCTGACGTCTGTGCCAAATTTCAAGAGTTTTCGAGTATGTTAAGGCACTCAAAATTCCCAAAAGTGTTGAAAAAAAAATAATAAAAAAATAATAATAATAATAATAAAAATAATAATCCGAGCAAAATCAATAGGGCTTCGCACCTTTCGGTGCAGGCCATTCTGGCCTGCTCCTCGGTGCTCGGGCCCTAATAATAAACGGAGCAAAAACAATAGGGTCCTCACACCCTGGTGTGCTCGGGCCCTAACAAGTGGAGAAAATATGGCACAACATTGACATTACTAAGACCAGGGCATACACCTAAAATTTATGAGAAAACCAGGAAAAAAATGGTAAGGAAGGCTGCCAAGAGTCCTACAGCAACATTAAAAGAATTGTAACAATATCTGGCAAGTACTTTTTGCTCCCTACATGTGACAAAAATCTCCTGAATTCTTCATGTTTGGGCTATAAGCATTTTTTAACCAAAAATATTATCATGTCCATCTAAAGTTTGTAAAAACAAATATTTCTATATCCCAATCCATGTGGAATAATGTATTATAGTCCATTGAGACCAAAGTTGAACTTGGGCCGTTATACCAAAATACAGTGGGGCAAAAAAGTATTTAGTCAGCCACCAATTGTGCAAGTTCTCCCACTTAAAAAGATGAGAGAGTCCTGTAATTTTTATCAAAGGTACACGTCAACTATGAGAGACAAAATTAGGGAAAAAATCCAGAAAATCACATTGTCTGATTTTTTTAAGAATTTATTTGTAAATTATGGTGAAAAATAAGTATTTGGTCAATAACAAAAGTTCATGTCAATACTTTGTTATATACCCTTTGTTGGCAATGACAGAGATCACATGTTTTCTGTAAGTCTCCACAAGGGTTTTACAGACTGTTGCTGGTAGTTTGGCCCATTCCTCCATGCAGATCTCCTCTAGAGCAGTGATGTTTTAGGGCTGTTGCTGGGCAACACGTATTTTCAACTCCCTCCAAAGATTTTCTATGTAGTTGAGATCTGGAGACTGGCTAGGCCACTCCAGGACCTTGAAATGGTTCTTACCAAACCACTCCTTCGTTGCCCGGGCGGTATGTTTGGGATCACTGTCATGCTGAAAGATCCAGCCACGTTTCATCTTTAATGCCCTTGCTGACGAAAGGAGGTTTTTAGTCAAAATCTCACGATACATGGCCCCATTCATTCTTTCCTTTACACGGATCAGTCGTCCTGGTCCCCTTGCAGAAAAACAGACCCAAAGCATGATGTTTCCACCCCCTTGGTTCACAGTAGGTATGGTGTTCTTTGGATGCAACTCAGCATCTTTCTCCTCCAAACACACGAAGTTGAGTTTCTACCAAAAAGTTATGTTTTGGTTTCATCTGACCACATGACATTCTCCCACTCTTCTTCTGGATCATCCAAATGCTCTCTAGCAAACTTCAGACGGGTTCGGACATGTACTGGCTTAAGCAGGGGGACACATCTGGCACTGCAGGATTTGAGTCCCTGGCTGCGTAGTGTGTTACTGATGGTAGCCTTTGTTACTTTGGTCCCAGCTCTCTGCAGGTCATTCACTAGGTCCCCCATGTGGTTCTGGGATTTTTGCTCACCATTCTGGTGATCATTTTTACCCCACGGGATGAGATCTTGCGTGGAGCCCTAGATCGAGGGAGATTATCAGTGTTCTTGTATGTCTTCCCTTTTCTAATAATTGCTCTCACAGTGGATTTCTTCACACCAAGCTGCTTACCTATTGCAGATTCAGTCTTCCCAGCCTGGTGCAGGTCTACAATTTTGTTTCTGGTGTCCTTTGACAGCTCTTTGGTCTTGGCCATAGTTGAGTTTGGAGTGTGACTGTTTTAGGTTGTGGACAGGTGTCTTTTATACTGCTAACAAGTTTAAACAGGTGCCATTAATACAGGTAACAAGTGGAGGACAGAGGATCCTCTAAAGAAGAAGTTACAGGTCTGTGAGAGCCCGAAATCTTGCTTATTTGTTATTGACCAAATACTTATTTTCCATCATAAATTGCAAATAAATTCTTAAAAAAATCAGACAATGTGATTTTCTGGATTTTTTTTCTCATTTTGTCTCTCATAGTGGAAGTGTACCTATGATGAAAATTACAGGCCCCTCTCATCTTTTTAAGTGGGAGAACTTGCACAATTGGTGGCTGACTAAATACTTTTTTGCCCCACTGTATATATTTGGTGCAATAAAACCCACATCACATCACCAAATGAACACCATGCCCACAGTAAAGCATGAAGGGGACAGCATCATACTTTGTGGCTGCTTTTCTTCGGCTGGAACTGGGGTTTTTAATTAGGGTAGATAGAATAATGAATAGCTCCAAATACCCGTCAATTTTGGCCCAAAACCTTAAGGCTTCTGCCAAAACACTTAAGATGAAGAGAAATTTCACCTTACAGCATGACAATAGTCCCTTTCACACATGCAGTCTATACTGGTAATTTACCGGTAAATTGCAGTTAACAGATCATGTGTGAACAGAACCTTTCCGGTAAATCAGTGCTCCCAATTTACCAGTAAGACAGGGTGTAAGATTACTAGTAATTTACCGGTAAGCGCTATGTGTGAACGAAAAATATAGGAATACCGGCATTTAGAACGGACGACGTCAGACCGCGCTGACAGCTTCAGACCAATCATAATGTTTTAATAGAGATGACGCGTTTACCCCCGCACTGTTTTACGGACGTTTCCACACACACGCTGCTTGAAAGTCGAGCACACCTGAAGTTTACATCCACATTTCTTCACCAAAGTTGTTTAAAACAGCTTACCACATACTTGCCGAATTGCCGACGTCCTTAGCACGCTCTCTGTGAAGCCTAAAGTGCAAACAGTACTGTTGTTTAAAATGCATTTTCGGTTTGACGTCGCCTCATGCAATGTTGTTTGGTCATGAGCAACTTCGCGACTGCCAGAGTTTACCACAGACGTAAAAACAACAAAATACGGACCGTGGATATGAACGACGTGGATTGTTTACAAATACAACACTGAGCTCAACGCGCGCCACAGGTACTTCCGCTTTCTCAATAAATCCACTGTACATCACATTGGGGTGTAAGTTTCACCCCTGGGGTGTAAGAGGCACCCAAATTTCCCCATTGACTTATAATGGGGCAGGGAACATGCCCATATAAGGGAATAAAAGCGTCCTAGATGGAATATCTTCACTTTAGAGTGTTGTAGAGACATGGGTGTGGGCTTATTTTACTCAGGCATCCAATCAGTCTCTCAAGATTGTCACATTGCTATTAAGCCACGCCCCTAGCAACCATTTTTGGGCACCCTAGCAACATATCCCATAGACTGCCATTATAAAATGCCCAGATGGATATCTTTGCAGCACAGTGTCACAGAGACATGGGGGTGGGCTCATTTTACTCAGGCATGCAATCATTTACTCAGGCTGAGGATTCTTATTGAGCTAACTAACATGATTTAACATGCTAACTTCATGTTAAATCATGTTATCATCATGTTAGCTTCATGCTAATTCATGTTAGCATCATGCTAGCTTCATGCTAATTTATGTTAACATCATGCTAGCTTCATGCTAATTCATGTTAGCATCATGTTAATTCAATTTAGCATCATGCTAGCTTCATGCTAATTCATGTTAGCATCATGTTAATTCAATTTAGCATTATGCTAGCTTCATGCTAATTCATGTTAGCTTCATGCTAATTCATGTTAGCATCATGTTAGCTTCATGGTAATTCATGTTAGCATCATGCTAATTCAATTTAGCATCATGCTAGCTTCATGCTAATTCATGTAAGCATCATGCTAGCTTCATGTTAATTCATGTTAGCTTCATGCTAGCTTCATGCTAATTCATGTTAGCTTCATGTTAGCTTCATGCTAATTCATGTTAGCTTCATGCTAATTCATGTTAACATCATGTTAGCTTCATGGTAATTCATGTTAGCATCATGCTAATTCAATTTAGCATCATGCTAGCTTCATGCTAATTCATGTAAGCATCATGCTAGCTTCATGTTAATTCATGTTAGCTTCATGCTAGCTTCATGCTAATTCATGTTAGCTTCATGCTAGCTTCATGCTAATTCATGTTAGCATCATGCTAACTTCATGCTAATTCATGTTAGCATCATGCTAATTCAATTTAGCATCATGCTAGCTTTATGCTAATTCATGTTAGCATCATGCAAACTTCATGCTAATTCATGTTAGCATCATGCTAATCCAATTTAGCATCATGCTAGCTTCATGCTAATTCATGTTAGCTTCATGCTAGCTTCATGCTAATTCATGTTAACATCATGTTAGCTTCATGCTAATTCATGTTAACATCATGCTAATTCATTTTAGCATCATGTTAGCTTCATGCTAATTCATGTTAACATCATGCTAGCTTTATGCTAATTCACGTCAGCATCTTGCTAGCTTCATGCTAATTAATGTTAGCATCATGCTAGCTTATTCACGTTAGCATCATGCTAGCTTCATGCTAACTTTATGCTAATTCATGTTAGCATCATGCTAGCTTCATGCTAATCCATGTTAGCATCATGCTAGCTTCATGTTAATCCATGTTAGCATCATCCTAGCTTTATGCTAATTCAAGTTAGCATCTTGCTAGCTTCATGTTAATTCACGTTAACATCTTGCTAGCTTCATGCTAATTCACGTTAACATCATGCTAATTCATGTTAGCATCATGCTAGCTTCATGCTAATTAACGTTAGCATCATGTTAGCTTCATGCTAATTCACGTTAGCATCATGCTAGCTTCATGCTAATTTATGTTAGCATCATGCTAGCTTCATGCAAATTCATGTTAGCATCATGCTAGCTTCATGCTAATTCATGTTAGCATCATGTTAGCTTCATGCTAATTCATGTTAGCATCATGCTAATTCATGTAAGCATCATGCTAGCTTTATGCTAATTCATGTTAACATCATGTTAGCTTCATGCTAATTTATGTTAGCATCATGTTACCTTCATGCTAATCATGCTAGCATGATGGTAGCTTCATGCTAATTCATGTTAGCATCATACTAGCTTCATGCTAATTCATGTTAGCATCGTGCTAGCTTCATGCTAATTCATGTTAGCATCGTGCTAGCTTCATGTTAATTCATGTTAGCTTCATGCTAACTTCATGTTAACATCATGCTAACTTCATGCTAACTTCATGTTAACTTCATGCTAGCATCATGCTAATTCTTGTTAGCATCATGCTAATTCATGTTAACATCATGCTAACTTTTTGTTAAATCATGTTTACGGAAAGTTAGACTACTAAACTAAAGTTGTTTTAAGTTTCTCTCAAACTGTTTTAAACGTTTAGGCCAGGCTTTGTCAAGCCAACATAAAGTTTGTCATCTAGTTAATTATTACCCTTTGACAGTAGGGGAGTAACGCCACCAAATGTAGCGAAGTAAAAGTAAAAAAAATTCACTAGAAATGTACTTGAGTAAGAGTAAAGGTGAAATTTACTTTAAAAGTACTAGTTACCCAAAAATTTTACTCAAGTAAATGTAACGAAGTAAATGTAATTCGTTACTACCCACCTCTGTCTGTAACTACATGAAACAAGGGGGTAACAAGTGCCACTTTAATTTACAGCCCACAGATGTTGTACTTACTCTGTAATAGAGATCGACCGATATATCTGTTTTCCGATATTTTCCCCGATATTTGAGCATTTTCCGATGATCGGATATCGGTTTTGTAATATC
The DNA here is from genome assembly GCF_027580225.2 of Misgurnus anguillicaudatus. Classification (NCBI taxonomy): domain Eukaryota; kingdom Metazoa; phylum Chordata; class Actinopteri; order Cypriniformes; family Cobitidae; genus Misgurnus; species Misgurnus anguillicaudatus. The sequence continues at coordinate 23,006,833 of NC_073339.2, forward strand.
GGATTGACCGATAAACTAGAGAATTGAGAATTGAGAAATATCAAAAGTGTCTAAAGGTGGCAGATCCTTTTCCTACTTAGCCCCTAAGCTATGGAATGATTTACCAACCGATGTCCGAAAATCAGAGACAGTAGATAACTTTAAATCTAGACTTAAAACTTTTCTCTTTAACAAGGCATTCACATAATTTGTTTTAATAATGGTACTTTTCTCACAATAGCTAGCTTGTACAAGCTAATAAATAAATAAATAAAACCTTACTTTCGTCAACACTCCAAAGCATGGTAAATGTCATTAATACTCTTTAGTAATATGTTGAAACTTTGAATTAGTAGTCGGTTGAGTCTTAATTTCCACATATGGTCGGGTTGCGATTTTGGCTTTTTCCCATGATCTTGAGAATAGTATGTCATACAGAACCGTTTGCCACTGTACGTTAGTATTAACGACGGCAGTGGGGCCTCTGGTCTTAGTCAAACGAGTTTCTGTTTCTGTTTTAAAGATCATATGGGGGGCCCCATACATAGACTCACCCTGGGCCCACAAATTTTCTAAAATCATCAACTATATGTAATACACTTAACCAGAAATAGTTAGTCTGTCCGGAACCGAGCTGACTTAAACCACATCACTGTGTGACACTTGCTTTACATGTGAACGGCCCATACGCTAATAAGATTTTGTTTCTCTCTCCCTGTCTCGTCCTCGATCCCGAGGACAATGAGACAAATAGATCCAGTTCCGGTAAATGTGAAAGTCGGCACACCTCTGATCTACTGGCTGTTCTTCAACGTGATGCCCAGCTGATGCCTGACCAATGACCACCGGCAGAACCCGCTTAATCTCCTTATCCGTTTATATGTATATATATATATATATATATATATATATATATATATATATATATATATATATATATATATATATATATATATATATATATATATATATATATATATGTTACGGGTCCCAGGTCACGTGGGACTCGCGAACAGATTACTAAATTTAAATAGTTAAAATGCCCTGAGTTAACAGGAAAAAACAAAGCAAGGAGAAACAGAGTTAAGTGGCTTTCCTCTGCGTAGCTCAGTAGTTTCATTTATTAACACATATCTATAATTTAACAGCATACAATAAATCCTATTTTAATATCTTCAATCACATGTCACACATAAATCACAATTATCTATCAACACACAGTTCTGCACTACTACAATAAACAATAAAATGTTCAAAATATGTATCTTCTTAATACACATTAAAAGTACTTCTCAACTCAGAATAAATCTGTTTAAACACTGGCTCAATGTGACCAGTCAAAATGATACTTTGTATCTCCTGCATTTTGATACAGCTGTTAGTTTACTATTACTCAAACTGCAAGTTACATTACATAATTGATTATTGTATCCTGAAAGTCTCTAAAATATATACATATATACAAATAAAATCACAATTTCTGTATCTGTTGTTTGTATTCTAAACCCCTTTATATTTTTACAGTCCAACTGAATGACAAACATATAATACAGATTCCCCATCGCTATAAACTAACTAGAAATCGATTTACTAAAATTTATATACTATCAATATATGCACTTGCATGTAATTGTTGTTCATGACTATAAACCAGGTTTCATTTTGTACAGTAAATTCACATACCTGAGTTAACAGGAAAAAACAAAGCAAGGAGAAACAGAGTTAAGTGGCTTTCCTCTGCGTAGCTCAGTAGTTTCTGGAGTACACACACCGCATCACCATGGTAACCTGCAACTGTTACTCCCCCCTACTGGCTGAACTGTTTTGTTTTAAAACTCAGCTTTAATATTAAAGTCATGAAAAGTGCAATATCATCATTAAATTATATAAAAAAGTAAAGACATAAATAAATTAAAATCAAAACAATAGACATTAACATTGTGATACTCATAGGTGTATCACATACATATATATATATATATATATATATATATATATATATATATATATATATATATATATATATATGTAGCGAATTTAGCGGGAGGAGGGGAATAACGTTATTTGAAACACTATGAACCTCCGACCGAAACACTACGGGGATTCCCAAGGGAATCTTAAGATTTTAGCTCAAAAGGGAATATTATGTATAATTAACTGTAATTAACTATACAACTTTATCAGGTTTTACCTGGTGTAGCAGAATTAATAATAACAATTAATTAATATGTTCGTCCACCGAAGACATATATCCATAATCGTATATTAACGTCTAAGAAATGTTAATTTCATGGCCTTTAAAATTAACCTTCTCACTGATATACAGTGCTACTCGCAGCTTGTAGCTGGATCAAAAGGCAGAAATAGTGACTTTAATTTCATGAGCATTGAACACAGAAACAATTCAATTGTGAAAATGCAAAACCGGTTTATTAACTATAAAACGAAGTACACATAACGACTAACTAAACATACACACATACAATAACATAAAACATAGATGAGAAGGAAAAGATTGAAAATACTAGAGAGAGAGTAAAAGATTGGCAATAGCACTATTGCTTAACATCTGCACAAACCATCGGAAAATCTCTAAGGAGCGCCTTAATTTTTTATAAGGGGTAAAGCTTAAACATCAGCGAGTAAAACAAGTTTATACTTGCATTTGGCTCTTTGTGATGCGGTGCGACGTTTCTGATGCGCGCGGTGCGAGCAGGGAGAGAGAGAGATAATCCAGGTGTGTTCGTAAGATGTCGGAGTCCGTTAAGTTGTTTCGTAGGGCGGATTGGTCCGCGTGGTTTTCCGAACTAGCGCAAAGCCAGAAAAGACTGTCCCGAAGAGACAGGGCTCAGAGAAAAGATGATGAATCCGAGGGACTCTGGGTGAGTCTCAGCGAGTTTCCAAACTGCGCTGGCGGGTTACCTGAGTAACCGGGCGACTGAGCGCTCATGAGTGAACTAAGCCACTAAGCAACTGAGCGAAACTGAGAGACTGAGCTATTGAGCGAATTGAGCAATGATGGCTTGGGCGATAGGCCGTTTTGACCTTTCACGCGCCCAGCCCATTTTAGGTGAATGACCAATGTCCGAAGTGTTCGATTGCGCGGGGAAACAAGCCTTTGTTCTTTCAGGCATCACATTTGCGTAATTGCATAATGATAAAAGTTTGTTTCCATAACTTTTCAAATCGATATTAAATGACATTGATGCGGCTTATGGTAATATGATACATAGAAATGATTGGGAAATAAAGAGTAGATTAATTTGATACTAGACAAGACATGGGTTTAAGATCACGTTGAATAATAATTTCATACCTAAGATATGAACCATGCTACAGTGAACAAAATCTAACTAAAGTGTTAACACACAGTTACATCACATATACATGATCATGCAGTAAAGGGATATAAAATATATATACATTTAAACAGCTCATTGTGATCTTTAAACGTGGTTTCATCAGAGACATATAGTCCGTGCCCCCCCCTGCTGTGTCTCTGGCGACTGTCATTCGATCGGCTCTCAGGTTTCTCTGGTGGAATTCCTTTGAACCTCCTTTGAAGACTGCATTTGTTTTAATTGTCGCCCACTTTACAGCCTTGATAGGTGGTAGATATCTGGGTGATTGTGTTATCAGGACACAGGGTTATCTAAAGTCACAATTTTAGGGCTGTACGATCCAGACGCCAAATGGCCTCAATCTGACTCCGAGCCATTTGCTACATATATATATATATTAGGGCTGTCAAAATAAATGCGTTAATAACGCGTTAACGCAAATTCCTTTTAACGGCACTCATTTTATTAACGCGTGATTAACGCAACAGGCAATTTCTGTTTGACCCACAGCTGGATGAATTGAGACGCAGCAAGTGACCGACGCTGTCTAGATGAGTCGGAGCTTTTCATAAAAATAAGAACATTAAGCTCTCGTCTAGCGAATCCAATGCTCTAAATGGTCATTTAACATCTAAAATGCACGTTTTTTGCACTTGCAGTTTTCTTTATCTGCACGTTTTCTGTGAGGTGTACCGTCCCAAATCCATATAAAGCAAAGATGCGTCGTCTTTCACTTTTTAGTTTCGTTTTAAAAAGCATTCAGAAATTATAGAAACTAGACTGCAGGACTTTCTAGATGTTAAAATAATTATTAAGAGAGATAAAGTTCGGGATCTGATTGATGTTAAAAGAGTTATTAAGAGTGACAAGGCTCAAAAGCGATGTCTGACGCAGACGTCTGAAGCGCATGCACACAAACGCGCGAGTGCGTGACAGTTCGTGCTATTTAAACGCATCTTCAGGAGACTGGGCTCGATATAGACATCTAACACAAAATTACAAGTTTAAAAATATCTGTTTTGACAAGAATTCACGCAGGTATGACCTATAATCTGTTATGTCTGACGTGAATGTTTGGTTAACTGTTAAGGAAAAGTATCTGTTGTGTCATTATATTAAACCCTTGCATTATCCTACAGTCTTAAAGTGGTCTGTCTCAATGTCAAAATTAAACAATAAAAGAAAAACATATATGTATATTGATATTGTTTTTGCTCTGCATTAACAGGTATAGTTCTGTCATGTTTTGTCAGATTCCAACAATTGTTCCAATTGTTTTGAAGTTTTTAATAGAGAATGTTAAAATATAAATGACACATTTTTGGAAAATTTGCTCATCCCAACTCAATTTGCTAGCACAGGTCACAAATGATGCAGCAGCAAGCAGAAATGGAGAAAGAACAAAGTCTTCTAAAGGCAAAAACATTTATAAAACTATGGGTGATGGTTCTGTTGAAAATGTAAACAGGCTGTTGTAGACATACATTTGCATATAGCATATATATTATCCAAATCCATTCTGATTAGAGCTTTAAAAACTTAAAAAGTGTTACATTTAGGTAAATTTAGAACAGATAAAAATGTGCGATTAATTTACGATTAATGGCGAGTTAACTCATGAAATCGTGCGATTAATCGCGATTAAATATTTTAATCTATTGACAGCCCTAATATATATATATATATATATATATATATATATATATATATATATATATATATATATATATATATATATATATATATATATACGTATATATATATATGTATGTATGTATATATGTATGTATGTATATATGTATGTATATCTCCCAAGGGTTTTTCCCTCCTAGGACTTTTTTTTACTTCCACAGCTAAAAAGTCCAGGGTTTTTTTTCTCCTAGGGGGTTTTTCAACCCGGGGAGGCAGCCTTCTTGGGCTTAACTTCTATACGTTACATTAGTAATACATTCACTTTAATGTTGATTTATAGCCACAGCAAATTTAGCTGCTCGTGCTATCGTGTATTATGTTGTGCTATCTGTCGATTTTCTGTGATTTTCACTGCTGCTATTAATGTAAAGCTGCTTTGATACAATTACCAAATTGTGAAAAGCGCTATATAAATGAAATTGAATTGAATTGAAATTGTGCGCTGGACGCATCTGAGGAGAGGAGCTCACAGCAGCAGCAGCGTGCACAGCAAATATGAAGGCGGAGTGATGCGACTTCATTAAAAGGTCTTTGAGTATACTTACTTTGAATATTTGCTGGCATTTATAACACATCTTATTTGTGCATTAATGTATGTTATGTTAAATTAGTTGATTTATTAAAAGCAATGTATGCAGCTTGTCCAAGAATAGAGACGAACTCACAGAGTCACGCTGATCCATAAAATCCGGTCCCAATAACGACGTAGCTTTGCATGAATAAAACAGCCATGAATTAATGCTTGGTGGAATCAAAAACGCTAAATTAAATTAGTTTTTCTGTAATTTATGCTTATCAATAGCATGGTAAAATCATGTTCATATGCTGTTCACTTACCGGGGTTGAAGAAGCACAGCCACCACATCCAGCTAACTTTTAACAAGATTTACCGTAAGTTATATTAACATTTACCAGATAAACATTATTTTGCTAAAATATCTAAATAAATGTCTGTGGATATTAATTAATTATTTATTACCTCTGCAAGCGGTCACAGTTTGATACAGTTAATGCGTGAGTAAATAGATAAACAGCGCTGTCAACAGCCATTTCATAAGCTATAACAACAAAATATTAATTATTCTGAAATCAAATAACAATACCAGTTAAGAAATTCAATGATATATAAGCCATTTTGTTTTTTACTTTCCTGAATGTATTATTCCAGTCAGTGATATTATTTGTAAAATCTCTTTGCTAACTAATGGTTGGATTGCTGAAGGCTACGGGTTGCTGGTCAAGACAACGATATTATATCTCAAAAAAGGCACTTGATCCACCTGTTTTACTCTATAAACTATGTACAATATGCAGCCAACTCCGCTATACTGTTCTCTCTCCCGCTCCGTTACCTGGCAACCTTAGCGCGAACGTTGGATCAGTCCATTTCTGATGAAATGATAGGGGTGTTTGGAATGGTCCATGTATTAGGAATATAGTATCTACATTATTCATTAAATTAATATTATTCTTCACTCTTTCAGACCCCTCTATTTATGACTTTGTATGCAAAGAGGGAGTGATTATGATGATGATTATTATTATAAGGGTTTGTTCAGTTCAGTCGTGTTGTAGTAATTATGTCAAAAACAGAAATATAACAGTAAATAAAAATCGGTTCAGCCTATCGGTTATCGGGCACATAAGCATCAAAATATCGGTATCGATTTAAAAAAATGAGTATCGGTCGATCTCTACTCTGTAACTATGTGAAACAAGGGGATAACCAGTTCTGACTTACACTGTAACAACACAAAACAATAATATATTTACACAGTAACTACAGAAAACCGTTCTAGTTTTGCTTGCCTTGTTTTCATCATAGTTGCATTGTCTATTTTTAACTTTGCTTGATGACCCAGCAAAATCCTGCACTCTTTTTCTTTCTTAATGTAAGTAACCTTTATTGAAAATTCTAAATAAATTGTACAAAATACATTTTGTACTAATATTGTAATAATAAATAGCATAAACTCATTAACTAATTTCCCTGAAATTCAAGTTTTGTTGTTCAGTAATCTCCATCATGCATCATGAAATAAATATTTATCCCTCGTGGTTAAAAAATACCTATGCCTAAATATATTTTATTACCTATGTTATTCCAAAAAGATATGTGGTGTATTATTACAATTGAAGGAAGACCCAGCGCACTTTACAACCATTTCAGAGGTCTCTTCTGAATCACCAAAGTTTGCAGAATCCATGTGAAAGCAGCCAGGGTACTACGTAGGGATGGGCAATATAAACGATATGCAATATAAACGATAGAAAATTGGCATACGATAGAGATTTTAAATCTATTGCACTATCGCGATAATGCATGTTGATGACACAATCTACCCGCAAACTTTAGAGCCACGAGCTGCAGCCGAATAAACATGGATGAAAGCGTCAGCGAAACAGAGGAACTCATGAAAAAGACCGATGCAACATCTATTTTTTGGATTTAAGCCATAAGTTACATAAGTTAACTGCTGCTCCACGCGCGAAGTTGACATTATGGTCTAGTAATTGTGAAACATGCAGTATATATATGCATTATAGTCCCCACAAGCATTTAAAGTGTTTAGTGTTATAAAAATAATTAACTGTGTTTTTTAGCAGATAGATCTTGTCAGCTTTATCATTTTAAAAGTAGATCACCACACAAAAAGGTCTGGACACCCCTGCTGTAGAGTGTGTCAGGCAAAATTTCCAGCTTAGAGAGGTAACAAGACTAATCTGGCCATAACGGTTTACTTTTACTTACTTTTTTAGCAGTTTGGCTTTTGTAAGGGTCTATATAACCTGTTCTGAAACGAGTCTATTGAAATTATTATATCGCAATACATATCGCTATCGCAAGAGGCTGCAATGTATAACGCAATATGGATTTTAGGCCATATCGCCCATCCGTAGTACTACGGCGCCAGTGCGATCACCACACACCAGCTATAGACCCCTTCAAGGTTCTTAAACAATGAATGACTATCGGGTGCATGCGCAGCATGGGGTCAAACTATTCATACCATTTAGGCTTTCTAGTTTAATCTAACAGGGCTGAAAAATTATGACTTACCTGAAACGAAGTGATCTTTGCATTGTCCCAGTCTGCAAGTTTAAATGCTTGCAGCCACAGATGTTTTACTTTTTAGGGGTCAAGCCCAGAATGGGCGAGACCCCTATTGGGATTGTTAGTTTTCTTCTTCTTATTATTATTATTATCTATTATTCTTCTTCTTCCGCCATTGCGTCTATGGCAGCCCATAGAACTGTACGTAGGAAAGTTATGAAATTTGGCACACTTTTAGAGGACATTCCAAATAGTCACCACACCAAATTTGGAGTGTCTATGTTAAACGCAATAGCGCCACCAACAGTCCAAATTTTCACTTACATTTTTGGTTATAACTGCTGACCCGTACGTCATAGAAACGCAATTCTTGTTTCTTCTGATTCCTTGGCTAATGCCGATTCGATTGCACCATATGACGTCATTTCCGTTATGTTAATTATTTCGATATTTTGAATTGTTTGTAAAACCTACTTTTTCGAACTCGTCCTAGAGCTTTTGTCCAATTTGCTTAAAGAATGGGTGTGTAGCATCTATAGACACTCATGGCAAAAAGTTATGGAATTCGTGTTGATTCACCAATCCGTTACCGTATAACGCGTAAATGAATTTTACGTAGAGCCCGAAAAAACGGATTTGAGGCTGTATCTTCACCAAAGTTAAGCGTATTCATACGAAACTTGGTAGTTTTGATGGCAGTCACGACCTGAGGGTCCATGCCCAGTTTCGTCACAGCGCCACCTAGTGTTCACGAGATTTGAAAAATGGCTATTTTTGCTTATAACTACTGCAAACTTGAGTCTAAAATTATAAAAGTGCTATTGTTAGATTCCTTGAGGCATGCCGAGTCAAACGATACCAAAAGGTTTTCGTTCGGCCATTTTGGGGGTCGGCCATTTTGAATTTTAACTTTTTTTGTAGGAAAGTTATGAAATTTGGCACACTCAAAGAGGACATTCCAAATAGTCCCCACACCAAATTTGGAGTGTCTATGTCAAACCCGATAGCGCCACCAACAGTCCAAATTTTCACTTACATTTTTGGTTATAACTGCTGACCCGTACGTCATAGAAACGCAATTCTTGTTTCTTCTGATTCCTTGGCTCATGCCAATTCGATTGCACCATATGACATAATTTCCGTCATGCTAATTATTTCGATATTTTGAATTGTTTGTAAAACCTACTTTTTCGAACTCGTCCTAGACCTTTTGTCCAATTTGCGTAAAGAATGGGTGTGTAGCATCTAGAGACACTCATGGCAAAAAGTTATGGAATTCGTGTCGATTCGCCAATCCGTTTCCGTACACCACGTCAACGAATTTTACGCAGATTGGGAACAAACGGATATGAGGCAGTATCTTCGCCAAAGTTAAACATATTCACATGAGATTTGGTAGTTTTGATGGCAGTCATGACCTGAGGGTGCGTGCACAGTTTCGGTACAGCGTCACCTAGTTTGAGCATGTTGATGAGCATACCGCAATGGATTTGCGGCTATATCTTCGCAAAAGTTCTGCACATTGGCAGTGGTTCAGTGGTTCAGGGGTTAGTGGTGGTTGTCTACAAATCGGAAGGTTGGTGGTTCAAATCCCAGCTCCACCTGACCAAGTGGCAAGATGTCCATGAGTTATATGTCATAACAGTCATTGAAAAGTGATTTTTTTTGCTTATAACTACTGTAAAATTGAGTCTAAATTCATGAAAGTGCTATTGTTAGATTCCTTGAGGCATGCCGAGTCAAATGATATCAAAACGTTTTCTGTCTGCCATTTTCAATAACAAAGCATACCAACTTTTTCAAAACTCCTACAGCGTTCGTTTGATTGGCTTGGATTTGGTACACACAATCTAGACTCTAGACAAAAAGTTTTTGTCAGTTGTTGTATAGCACATCAACAAATATAATGGCGAGCACGAAAATGGATTTGAGGCTATATCTTCGCAAAGGTTTTGCACATTGATGTGTGTTGGCAGTGGTTCAGTGGTTAGTGTAGGTTGTCCACAAATCGGAAGGTTGGTGGTTCAAATCCCAGCTCCACCTGACCAAGTGATGAGGTGTCCATGAGTGAGACATCTAACCCCAAATGCTCCTGATGAGCTGGGAACATTCACCTGTATGAATAGGTGAATGTTTCACAACTTGTAAATGTCATGAACTGAGGGTGTATGGAATGTTTTGTTACAGCACCACCTAGTTCATCAGTGACATTTTTTGAAAGCCCTTGTAAACTTTTCAGTGCCCCTACTGGTTAAGAGTTTTGAGGCTTTATCTCCAGATCACTTTATCATATGTACACCAAATTTGGATTTGTCATCACAATCATGACCTGAGGCACCATATTGTTTCGGTGCAGTGCCCCTAGTGGTCAAGTCATTTGAGGCAATATTTCAACATTGCTTAATCATATGTATATCAAATTTTGTGGGTGTCATCACAATCATGACCCAAGGCATCATCTATTGTTTCGGTGCAGTGCCACCTAGTGGTCAAGTCATTTGAGGCCATATCTCCACATTGCTTAATCATATGTACACAAAATTTGGTGGGTGTCATCACAATCATGACCTGATGCACCATCTATTGTTTCGGTGCAGTGCCTCCTAGTGGTCAAGTCATTTGAGGCTATATCTCAACATTGCTTAATCATATGTATATTAAATTTGGTGGGTGTCATCACAAACATGACCTGAGGCAAAACCCATTGTTTCTACACAGCACTCAAGATTTGAAAAATGGCTATATTTGCCTTAATCTACTGAAAACTTCTTAAATCTTAAATCATGACGGTCATCAACCAATACTTCATTCTGTGCCCTTTTAGCTTGACCCCGGCATCGCTGCTTGCAGCTATATTTGTTTTTGAGATTCTGCAGGAATCTGGAAAAACGTAACGGCAGACCTGGTGCGATTTTCAAAGCCCATGACGCAAGTAGGCATTTTTGACGATACCGAATAATACGCAACTCAATCTGCTGTAATGACTTTTCTGACCCTGACATGCGCAGTGGGAACCGCCTGTGACATGAACTGTGAAGGGGTCTATATAGAATTGTGATCGAGCCAATTCAGTGAATGTGTGTGTTTTTCCTAAATTGCTCTCAAACATAACATTGTTTTTTTTGCATGTAACCTAGGCCATATCACGTAGGTCTAATATTTGAATAGTTAGCCCAAAGTTAAAAATTACTTACTTTATAAATAATTTGTAATTTTCCACTTTTTTTAGCATATGGGCCTAGGTCATACATACCATGTAATATTAAAATAGTTAGCCCTTAGTTATTAAATACTTACTGCATATATTATTTGTATTTTTCCTGGTTGTTACCCCTTTTTTTCCCAAATATTATAAATTGTTCCCTTATAATTACATGTACGTACTTTTTAAGTAGTAATGATGCAAAGTCGGCAACACCAAAGCTCCAAAAAGATCAAAAATGTTTATTAATTAAAAACAGTGCTAGGCATCAGGTAACGTTTCGAGCACGCAGGCTCTTCATCAGACAAATTAGCCCAGCTGCTCAACCACTATTCACACACACACCACCAGGTAATGAGGTGTCACATGATCAAACCAATTTGACAAAAACGAAAAACAATTCCCACATATAACAATGAGAAATGATCAATAACAAAACAGAATAAAGAAGAAAATAACAATGAAAATAAACGAAAACAACTGGAAAATGCACAATGCACAAAACAAACAGATACCAAGCACCGCGCAAATCACAGCTGATCACCACAAAAATGTCAAAAGTATAAAAACTTGTATACATTAAAGAAAAGGACGAATATCAAATTCTTCATTTAAACCTTTTGGTGACAATGTGTTTAATGTGTAAATCCAATACAGCTCACGCTGTAAAAGCAATTTATTAATGTCACCACCACGGCGTGGATATTTAACTTGCTCAATGCCAATGTACTGCAGAGTGGAAACAGAGTGTCTCAAATCAGTAAAATGCTGTGCAACCGGACTTTTTGGGTCGCGATGTCTAATCGCACATCGATGTTCAGAGATACGAGTTTTTAAAGGTCTGCTGGTTTTTCCGATGTAACACAACCCACAAGGGCAACGCAAAAGGTAAATGACGTTAGCCGTCTTGCAAGAAATAGTGCCTCTAATCTTAAATATTTTTCCTGTGTGAGGGTGTGTGAAAGTCAAGGTCTTGTATGTAAAATTGTACTTTTTAAGTACACTATAATTACAGAAAGGTACGCTGTAAATTCGCTGTACTTACGCAGTACTTTCCGGGCTGTAATCTAAAGCGTTACCAAAAAACCTAAACACATTGTACCACATTCTTTTGATAATTAGTTTAATAAACTTAATATACAATATACATGTATATGCTTTTTAACACTTTAACAAATCATTATCCTAAATCATTGTTAAAGCAGAATCCCCTAAATATATCATTAAAAATCAGTATGAAGCTTACCTGTTATAAAGGGAATGAAGCTTACAGTATAAAGTTTACCTGTAAAAATTCACTTTATTATTTCTTACATCTATCTTAAACAAAATAGTGAACTAAAAATAAAAAAATGACAACAAATGGGTATTATACGATCTATATCTATATTGTTCATTACACCATTTTTCTCCCTTACCCGTTTTCTCCAAGTCCCCTCATCCCTAGATGGATGTCCTGGTTTTAGTAATGTCAATGTTGTGCCATATTTTCTTCACTTGTTAGGGGGTCAAGCCCGAAGGGCTGAAACCCTATTGTATTTGTATGGATTTTTTTTTCTTCTGCCGTAAAACGGAACGTGCAGACCAAACCGTAAGGCCTAGAGACTTGAAACTTGGCCAAATGGTAGGACCCGATTTGGGGAGAGGTTGATAGAGTATCAACCCGATTGGCCTATAGGTGGCGCTATAGCGATAACAAACGCGTTGATGCTCATAACTCCCACAAATCTTGTCCAAATCTCAAGTGTCTTATATCCCTGGAATCCTTGCGTCAAGACAAACAAAACGTATATCGATCCGATTTCATTTCCGTCATGAATGTTTTTTCGCTATTTTAGATTTTGTCGAAAAAAATAATCCTAGGTTTTTCGTCCGATCGGAACCGTTCCAGTGCCGTAATATTCCTTGGAGTGTGACTATCAAAATTATCAAAAAAAGTGAACTTTCGACTCGCCGTCGTCAAGCCATGCCCAAACACCCCCAATGGGCGGAGCCTCTTAGACTTAAATGGCTATTCACCTTATTTTTCACGACAACAAGGGCGGCGCCATTGCGCTCATTTTGTCAACGTTCTTCCGGCCGCATAGACGATGAGCAGCTGAGGCAGTGACTGAAGGTGACGCGTTAAGCTTAAAAAGCTCACTCGAGCACCTTTATGTTTCTTTCTTACCAATTTTAAGCCAACTGAGGAACACCCTTAACCCAAGTAATGGTTCGACTACGATGTTCCGGTAACTTTAAACCACACCGGGTGTTGAAAAGGTGGCCAGTTTCAGGTAAGCTATCTTAGCTAACTTTGTGCTCGTTCGCCTAAAGTTAGATTTGTGAAGTCCGTTCTACAAATACACTTAAGATCAGTAACGTTAGTTTATAAAATGCAACTATTTGAATGGTTTTAATTGTCCACCTATATTTTTATATTTACGATAGTACAACGAGATATTATAGTACATTGCATTATTACAGTAGCCCACGTAATTCCTACAAGTTACTGAGATTTCAGATGCTAGAATGTAAGTTAATTTCTCATTCAGATATTGATAATGACCTATTAAACAACGTATTATTTAACACTGAAGTTAAAGGTTGTGTGTATAATGTTACTGTCTCTTTTTTTAATGCATCTCTCTCTTACACACTGTTCTGTTTAAGTATGGGTGCCATTTATATATTAATTCTCATGATGCAAGTTTATTTTAAATACTAACATAAAAATGTTTATGGTTATATTGTTTTCACAGATGCATTGATGTGTAGTGATGCAGTGGACAACTGTGAGGATGATACAATCAACATGTTCCTAAACTGTGATGCAGAAACACAATGGGAGGATCCATCCGTCTCTGACCACAACTACACTTTAAAATCACAACTTAACCTGAAGCAACCTACATCTGATATGGGAAAACAATGGTGCGGTTTCCCTGACAGGGCTTATCCTGGTCCAAGGCTAAAATGCATATTTGAGCTACAATAATTTAAAAACACCTTGTACTGACATACCTCAACATATATGAGTGCCATTGTTTTGTCACAAGATGCGCACCAGTCTTGTTGGTTTGTTTGTAAAAACTAAAATGTCCTAATATAATTAAATCCTAGTCCTGTAAACCCTGTCCGAGATACTGCTTCAATGTGTTGAGCTGGCACAAATGTACATATCTCTGCTGAGAAACAACCATCTTTGTCAGCTTTACACAGGGTTGATATTGCATCCATTACACAGTCGCCAAGCACTTTACCAGTACATACACCAACAGCTTCCAGATATACGCTTGGGATCAGCTCCTGATGACTCTGATAAAGCTGTGTCTTAATTTATTGCAGGGTGGTCTTGCTTTACCTTTTGTAAAGTTACATTAAACCTTCATATGTGATCAGATGTCATGCAGTGATATTAAACATTTACATTGTGATCAGATGTTGTGCAATTATATTAAACCTTTATAATGTGATCAGATGTTGGGCAGTTATATTAAACCTTTACTATGTGATCAGCTGTTACCTGTCATGCAGTTATATTAAACATTTACTATGTGATCAGATGTAACCTACCATGCAGTTATATAAACCTTTACAGTGTGATCAGATATTTTCTGTAAGGAATTTCTTAAACCATATGTAAGGTTTGTAGATTCCACTTTAAATTATTTAAGTCTCCTGATTTGAAGGAATAAGTGTTGGCAAGTTTGCAAATGAATTCTATCATGGTACCACATAAAAACGAAATAGTTATTGGACTGGCTAAGGTGCACATTTGCTTTAAAAAGACGAAATCACTGTGTAAATATTGGTAGACATACTTTTAATAATTTTCAATGCTGCTCCATCAACTCCTGACAGGACGAGGTAATTAAATATGGCAGGTTACTTGCCGCGGCCGCTTCATATCGTCTAACGACGAGACGATTGATGGGACAATGTAAGACTATCCGAGTGTCATATGAAGTTTTAACCGTCCTCCTAATTTAAAACATTTACAGCAGTAGCGATATTTGTCATTTCGCTAAAGTTATAGTGAACTACAAACAATCTTCTAACCACCAAACTAACCACCGAATGCACTGTGCCATATTAGCAGCGGAAGTCGGTTGACAAAATGCGGAAGAGCGAAGAATTAAAAAGGGGCGTGGCGGAATAAGGTGAATAACTTGGGATTGAAAAGAGGTATCGACACCAAATTTGGTACACATATACAGGGCCCTATTCTGGGGTCACTTGCAAAAAATTGCCGCTTGACCACTAGTTGGTGCTATAACACAACCTCAACTTTGAAGGGCTGTAACTACAGAAATATGGGGCCGATCAACTTGAAATTTGGCACGGGTGCTCTTGGTCTAGGGTTTTATCAATGTCTAAAAGAAATTTTGCGTAGACCAAAAAACATGGCCAATCTGCCAATCAAGAAAAAGCAGCTATTAGACAGGGTTAACGGGGGCCGATCGAAACAAAACATGGTGGGCCTGTTTGTCTCTTGGCCATGAAGGTCTGTGCATAGTAAGAAAAAATTCGGCCTCCGGGGGGCGCTATCACGTTTTTTCAGTGTTTAAGTGATTGTGTATTATGCAGTGTTTCAGATATCAACAAGATCCTCATATCATTTAATAGAGGTCCTTACTATGAACATCTTTGCCTCAAGAAGCACTTGTCTCAGTCGAATCGTTTGTTAGATATTCATCATTTTCTTTTAAACCTACTTTTGCGAACTAGTCCTAGGTTTTTTGACCGATCTGAACCAATCCAGTGCTGGAATATTCCTTAGACACTAAATATCAATAATTATCAAACAAAAGTTTAACTTTGCACTCGTCGTCGCAACACCACGGTCAAAAATACGAAGAGCCGGTGCCACAAATACTTAAATGGCTATCATTTATGATAGGAATGAGATATCAACACAAAACTTGGTTCACATATGTATAGACCCAGGCTAAGGTCACATGCAAAAAATTGCAGAGATTGTCCACTAGGTGGCGCTATAACCTAAGAACAAATAACGATGACTATAGCATATGTATACGACACATAAATATTTGTCTGACCTACTTGTTATTTTGCACATAACATCTGCTTTCAGATTCTTATAAGGGTCTATTAGGATAATTACATATCTTAGAAAACATGCCGACCAACAGCCAGCCAGCATTAACCATGTACGAGTCCAGCGTAATGGTGTGCGATTACAACTAATCTGATGGGCCTGTTTGTCTTATGTTCTCAAGTATCTGTGAGGATTTTTGGCTCATCATTCCAGAAATATTTGCATCTAGAACAACGGGTGTTACGTTAACTGTCCCCTAGATCAGTGGTTCTCAAAATTATTCCTGGAGGCCCACTGCTCTGCACATATACAAAAGTCTTCTATTTTAAACAAATCTACTTTAATCATCAGTAGAGATTTGTATGAACTGAACTGATTGTGTCAGATGAGAGAAACATACAAAATGTGCCGAGCATTGGGTCTCGAGAAACCACTGCGTTTCACTGAGTTGAAAGTACTGCTCTAGATGTTTATGTTTATATGAAAAAACATTTTGTGAATTTACTGTACTATCTGGGCAAATATCAATATGAAACATAAAATAAACTTTTGCCGTTGTATTCCTAGATTTGATGTGATGTCACATAGTGATGTGGGCACCATTTGTAACCTGTATTCGTTATTTCATTTGTAGCTGCTGTTATGTTCCTTTTGTCCATGGGTTTGCATCTGCATGAAAATTATTATAAGATTCAATGATTTGCAGTCATTTACCTCATTAAAACTAAAAGACTTGAGATAATCAATTCAAGCATTTTGAAATGTAACATTTTCAAAATGGGCCAGACTAAGTATTTCTAACTAATTAACTAGTAATGTGAAGCTTATGACAAAATATTAATAGTTTTATTAAGATCAGACAATATATGTCTTTCCAAGACTAGGGCTGGTTGAATAAACATACAGTAGCCATTAAGTTAAAACTGTGTTTTAAGGACTAGTCTGAAGAACTAGTAGCTAGTTAGAGCTAACCAGTCTTACTATTTGGATTGAAATATAATTTAAATATTTTTAAAGCAGTTATGTTCAATCATGAAGACAAAAATGTATGACTAACTTTTAAGACTAGTCTTAGAGATTAATGTTACTGACCATTGGTTTAAGTGTAGTTACAGACTAACATTTAGGTTTATGTTTTAGTTGTCTTACTTGAAAATAGCTTACACTGGCCTATCTTCAAATATATCAGGGCCATAGTTTTGTCTTAAGATGTACACCATTAATGTTTTTAAAAGGTTTGTTTGTAAAAAGTACCTAAATGTTTTTACATAACTAATGGCTAATCATGCATCAATTTAACATGTGGGAAACAACCCAATAAAGTTTTAAAGCTTCAAATGTTGTCTTAGAATTCTTCAAATCCTAAAGATATGAAAAAGATTGCTGTAAATATGTGGATCCTTAAAGAACAGGCCAACATTAGAAATAATAACTAATAATCATACATAAAGATAATATATATTTGGTTATCAGTAGCTTTAGTATTCTAATCTATTTTCCATGACATAAACATATCATGATGTGTCTTATAAAGTTTTTAATAATTGTTTATAGAATTATTGCAATGAAATTGTAATGTTATGATACAATTGGTTATAAGGGGCCAAGCACCGAAGGTGCTGAGGCACCTATTGGAACTGTCAGTATTATTATTCTTCATCTTCTTCCCCAATGGGAGTCTATGGCAGCCCTATGAACCGTACGTAAGAAAATGATGAAATTTGGCACAGTTGTAGTCGACGTAATAAATAGTCATGTGACCAAAAATGGGGTCTCTAGCACTAACTCTATAGCGCCACCAGCAGTGCAAAAATTGAATGTTCAAATGGTTATAACTGCTGATCCGCTTGATCTATGAAAATTCTACTTAGTACACGTGATTGCTCTCCTCATGCTTATTGTTTTTAATGCCTTACAGTAAGACTCCACCCATTACAGTAGCGGCCATTTTGAATTGTACAGTATTCCGTTTATTCGCTTCTCCTCCTTCAAATTTGGTTCAATTGTTATGAAATTTGGCACGCGCGAACTTTGGCGTGAGCCGCACAGAAATGACCGAACAGAATTTTGATATTTATCTTTGTTCAAAAGTAATTATTGCGCAAACTTAACAAGGTTGACACAAAAATGGTTCTGAAGCTGTAGCTCGGTCATTCTTTGATCAATTGAAATGAAATTTGGTACACTTCATGTGGACCAGGAACTTGGGGTTCATGCCAAATTTGGTGACAGTGCCACCTATGGGTCATGAGATATGAAAATAGGCTATTTTTGCCCATAACTTCTGAACTGTTTGTCAGAAAATTATGATCTTGATGTCTATGGATTGCTTACCTCATGTCGCATCTGTCGATGTGTATTATGCCGGGTTTGACCGACCCGCCTGGCCGCCATTTTGAAATTTCACATAAATTGTTATATTTTTTCAACTATTGGACATATCCGCGCAAAAAATAGTAAGGAGCTTTGACATGATGTCCTGAAGGTACCTGGGAAGTCAGAGTACAGCGCCACCTAGGAGTTATAAACTATAACAGTTCTTATGGAACTGCTTATAACTTCTGAATACTTTGTCTGATATTAATTTCTTTGTGAAATTGTATTCACTGGTTTATGCCAATTGCAACGATACCTCGTTTGTCATTTTCCAACATTCTGTTCATGTGATATTGTAAAGCATATGGTAGATGATTTTTTCGCTACTCCTCTTACAAATTTTGTTTATTTTATGCCAGGTACTGCTCGTATAATGTTTGGAGCAATCCGCACAGACGTCACTGAACAGATTTTTCTGCTGCGTGTCAAATTTTTGAGAAATACCTATGTAAAGCGGACCGTGCCTGTCATGCTGTCCCTTTGTCATATTAAAAAGAATCTGACAAAATTTGCCCGTATTGTTCATTATTGTACAAAATGTTCTTTACGAATTCAGTGCCATTTAAGTTATCTGATTGCCCTAGGCTTTGAAGCCTCTTTTCCACAGCCTTTCACTCATGATTCCTCAGTTGCGCATGTGGTTAGTGCTGTGCTTTGAGGACCTGAGTTCATGGTTTCAAATCCCATGTGCAGTGGTTTTTTTGTCTTAACTTTTTTTCTCACTTAAGTTTTGTGATTTTCATACTGTACATTGTATTTCAGTTATTTGTGCTCTCTGTTGTCATTTCTGCACTTTTGGTAATTGCTGGATATCAATGTTTACAGCTCTAAATCTCTATTCTATAGCTTGGACACACCAACTCAGTGGTTTAATTGTTTACTCAATGGCGCATGCGGTTAGTGATGTGCTTTGGGAACCTGAGTTCATGGATTCAAATCCCATGTGCAGTGGTTTTTTTTGTCTTAACTTTTTTTCTCACTTAAGTTTTGTGATTTTCATACTATACATTGTATTTCAGTTATTTGTGCTCTCTGTTGTCATTTCTGCACTTTTTGTAATTGCTGGATATCAATGTTTACAGCTCTAAATCTCTATTCTATAGCTTGGACACACCAACTCAGTGGTTTAATTGTTTACTCAGTGGCGCATGCGGTAAGTGCTGTGCTTTGGGAACCTGAGGTCATGGGTTCGACTCTCAAAGCTCTTACTTTCACTTATTGAGATTTCCTTTTGTGTTCCCTTTAACACGTTCTTCTCGAACTGTCTGGTTTTCCACACGTGTTATATTTTTGCCATCTTTACTGTTGTTGCTCTGCACTGCAGTGGTTCTGCTCTGCATTTGCTTTGCTTCGGGTTCGGGCTCTGTATTGTGCGCTTTCTGAGCTTTGCGCATTTGCTGCGTCGTGTGGTGTTTGCTGTGCTTTGGGTGCTCATTGCGCTGAAGGTGCTTGGCCCCGCAATTGCTGCTTGCAGCCATATTTTTAAATGTAAATGATTTACTGGAAACTTACTCTAGCACAGCGCATGTGTGAACACAAATAAGTGCTTAATAGCAAATATGACTGACATTTGCTTGATGACATCATATTTGTTATTAACTCCATAAAAAATAGTCTAAAAGATTTAAACAAGCAACCATTTAGTAAGACCTACAGAATAGATCTCTATGAACTAAAATGACTGTTTCAGATGAGAGAAACATACAAAATGTGCAGAGCATGTTTGTGTATATGTTCCTTTTGTCCATAAAAATATATACGGTTTAATAACTTGCATACCTCACTTTATTTACCTAATTAAAACAGAAAGCCTTCATGGTACTCGATTAAAAGACATGAACATGAATCTGCTAAATGAAAGGATATTTGTTATTGAGACGATTGAATAACACCATCCACCATTCAGATAACGTATCTGGTTATGTTTTATTAAATTGTTTCAGTTCTTACACTCAACAACAGTAAAGCCAGTGCAGTACAATTTTCTCTACACTGTATAATATATATATATATATATATATATATATATATATATATATAAATATATATATCAAAAACAAAAACAACTTTGCAGAAGTATTGCTATCACACAGTCATTTTGAAAACGGCCCTGATGAACAGCCCCTAAAGCTTATGACAAAGCATACAATGTATTATTGAGATCAGGCAATATATTCAAATTCCTTATTGTGGTTTTTAGGTGCAATTTTCCGTTATGTCCACTAGATGGCAGAAGAGTATCAATCACTGGCTGACATTTGCACTCACAGAAAACACAGAAGATGATTACTCTTTAACTAAGTCTACTATTAATAGAACTCTGTTCACATTTAAATGTGCAGTGTGTAATTTTTAGAAGGATCTCTTGACAGAAATGCAAAATGATATACAAAACTATATTATCAGGGGTGTATAAAGACCTTTCATAATGAACCGGCATGTGTTTATTACCTTAGAACGAGACCATTTTATCTACATACACCGAGGGTCCCCTTACATGGAAGACACCATTTTGTGCCGCCATTTTTCTACAGAAGCCCTTAACGGACACATTTTTTTACTAAGTTGTCTCCGATGATGACATGTTTGTCTAGTGGCGGCTACCGTAGCTTCTCTATGTGATTCAAAAGCGTGGGGTGAGCAGTGGACTAAGCCATTGGTTGCAATTCGTGACCTCACCACTAGATGCCACTAAAATTTACACGCTGCACCTTTAACTTCATGATTTTACTGTTATAATATTAAAATCACATTTAGTGAAAGACTACCACTTCAATTGTTCTGAGTTATCAGTTTAATCACTCATGTCACTTTATGATAGCTGTGAAACGTGAACATAATTTTGGAGGCACTTACACGACATTTGCAGTTAAGAATAATATGTTTTTTGTTTTTTATTAAAAAAAACTACATACCAAATGAGTGTGTAACCATGTCAATATTAAGTCTTGTTCTTTAACAGTCTTGTTTCTCCTTTCTCAGGTAAACGTGTGTGTGTACAATATACAATGCAGAATATCTATATGGCCATCTCCTTAATTGTCTTGTGATCTAAATGGCTTGAACCCCGGTAATCGCTGCTTGCAACTATATTTGATTATTGTCTTTACGGTGTTCCGTGGTATATTCAATATCTTGTAAATGTTTTGTAAACCTTTCCTGATTAATATTTTTCAACAATGAGATCCCCTACCTGCTGAGTAAGCTCTCTGCAGCCCATGGCTTTTTCAGTTGGGTGTTACCAAATTGATGTCAGAAAACATCCTTTGGGACCAGTCACACTTTAATTAGGGTTAATTAGTCATTTCAATTTATGACAGGTTTGTACTTATTCATATTTAACTTAAGTCTGAATGTGATTGGTTGATTTTGAACACTGCCACAATCCCTATTATAAAAGGGTGTGCACACTTTTTCAGTCAGGTTATTGTTCAATTTTATTTTCAATTATTCCCCAAAATGAGTATAGATGTTAATGCTTTCCAATAAGACGATGGATGAAGGTATTCTCAACTATTAACTTTTATTCAAGTTAGCACAGAGAGCCTCAACAAGAACACGGGGCACACAGCAAAAACACTCCTCTCTTCCTCTCCTTTTCTCTTCCCCGCGCGCATTCCCCCACCAAAATAAAAGTCCCTCATAATACATGAAAGAAATAGGTAAATGCCTTATAAAATAAAATAGACAAGAATGAAATACAACCATATAACAAACTTTGTCTGTCTCACATCAGTTACCCTGTGGGAAAAGAAACGTCCACGTTTCAACTTACAAGTGGGAGTTCAAATGTTAATTCAATTAACAATTCAGTGCAATAGAGGAAAGAAAAGAAAATACATTAGACTGTAAAGATGATCCCTCCCAATCCATTTGTAGGCACAAAACAAGTATCAAATGATAAAACAATAATTATTACGTTCAATAACAATAAGGCATATTATTTTTTATATTCTTTTTTTTTAACAACAGTTAACAAACCAAAGGTTGAAACAGACATGTTATGACAGATTTTTTTTTCACTTCACAACAAAGTCTTTGAACCTAGCAGGCGGCTTAACAGGCCTGCGACCTAGCGGTCTAGAATTCATAACAACAGATTGACCCAGCTGCGGTGATACAATGTCTATGTCATTAAGGGGCTCAACATTGAAGTGCCCCGTTTGCGGAGTTAAGTTTGACTGGGGCTGTTCTGAAGGCAAAGGCCTGTCTGCGGTCGGATAAGGTACTTCACCAGAAAAGACAATAGAAGGCAAGTTCTCTTTCTCAGCTGTTCCAGATAAATTAGTACTAGGGAGAACATCCTTTGCAAGTGGTGGTTCACTAGAAAACAGTACATCTGACACTGGTTGACTCAACTGAGATGCAGGAGACAGATACGGTTTGAGACGGTTATAATGTACAACCAGCGGTGTCTTTTCAGGAGCGGCTTTTGACTGTATGGCATAAAGTACAGCATGACCCTCAGTAGGTTGAACAATTTGTGTCACAACATAAGGTCCTTTCCAGCGCGGGGCGAGTTTACATCGCGAATGAGCAGCATCACTCAACCACACTAAATCGCCTACACTGTATGAGCTGTATTTGACCTTTTTGTCATATTGGGCTTTCTGCTGAGCATGAGCATGTTCATGATTCTCTTGACGGGACCTGTAAGCAAACTGTAGCTTCCTACAGACAGACCTGGCATACTCTGCTGGGGTACCAGGGGATGCACTAGAGAGTTCTACAGGACTAGAGAACAGTAAATGAACGGGCAACCTGGCTTCACGACCGTGAACAAGAAAGAAAGGTGTGTATCCAGTACTACTGTGAACACTAGTATTGTAAGAAAACTGTATTGACCTTAACATTGTATCCCATGGTTCAGCTTGCTGATACAGGCATTTGCTTAACTGATCCTTCAGGGTGCGATTAAATCTTTCAATTAAGCCATCTCCTTCAGGATGATAAGGAGAGGTTCTGGTTTTGTTCACACCCAATTTTGAACACAACTCCTTAATCAAATCTGCCTCAAACTGACACCCTTGATCATTATGAAGATATTCAGGGACACCATGCTCTGTAATGTACTGCTCAAAAATACAATGTGCAACGGTTACAGCCCTTTGGTCCTTCATAGGGTATAAATTCACATATTTGGTGAAGTAGTCTTGAAGGACTAGAACGTATCTATGTCCGGTCGGTGACACAGGAAGCTCAGTAATGTCTGCTGCCACCTTTTCAAAAGGACCATTAGCATGAATAGTCTGCAGTGGAGCTACTCTATGTGGGACTGGCATAGACCTAGACTGGCATGCAACACATTGTTGACAATATTTCTCTATGTCTCTAGCCATGAATGGCCAATAGAAATGCTCTTTTGCCCTCCAAAGTGTCTTTTTATGACCTAGGTGTCCTACTGTGGAATGACCATGCAAAAACTGTAACACCTGAGGAACAACTTGACTAGGAATGACAATATGAAGGGTACGACACTCTTTTGGTCTGTTACAAGATAGACGGTAGATTTTGCCATCCTGTAACTGCAGTCTATCAAACTGTCGCCAATATACCCTGAGATCTGAACTTTTCTTTACAACCCAAGCTGGAGGTCGCTTTCCTTCCTCCAACCAATCACGCACTGTCCTCAGTGTGCCGTCATCTGTCTGACATTGAGTGACGTCAAGTGATAGAGCCTCAGAAAAATCTAAGACAGCATTAACAGTAACTGGAGCAGTGTTTTCAGACTGTTTTGATTCATTTGAATTGGTATTGTCATAAGTAGGTTGGGAAATAGAGTCACTGTGACCTGGACGCCTAGATAGAGAGTCTGCATTTGTGTGCTTCACACCATCTCTATGCTTTATGACCCAATCATACACATCAAGCTCTAGCGCCCAGCGAGCCCTACGCCCTGTGGGATCTCGTTCGATAGGCATTTTCCTCAAACCTAACAAGGGGCGATGGTCGTGACAATGACAAAAGGACACCCTTGCAAATAATGTGAAAAATGTCTGACAGACCAAACAATAGCCCACCACTCACGGTCAAAGGTGGACCAGTTACGCTCAGTTTTGGTCAACACATGACTGGCATAGGCTACTACCTTTTCAACTCCCTGCTGTTTCTGTGCAAGAACAGAGCCAATTGCTTGGTGAGAGGCATCAGTATAGAGAATGAAAGGCTCACTGAAATCTGGGTATGTGAGAATGGGAGAGGACGATAAAATACGGCGAAAGTATTGAAAAGCCTCCTCACATCCTTCTGTCCATATGAATTTTGCATGTTTTTGTGTCAGGGCATGTAAGGGAGCTGCTCTGTCTGCGAAACCTTTGATAAAGCGCCGATAGTAAGAGCAGAGGCCCATAAAAGCACGCATCTCTGTGGGTGTAGTCGGACGAGGCCAATTCAACACTTTGTCAGTTACTTTTGGGTCAGGTTTAATGCCGTCTTTTGAGACAATGTGTCCTAAAAAGAGCACGGACTGTTTGAAAAGCTGGCACTTTTGAGGATGGAGTTTGAGACCTGCCTGACGCAGTCTGCTAAACACCTCAGTAAGATCAGTAATGTGATTGTGAAATGATTTACTAAAGACAATTATGTCGTCAAGATACACCAAAGTCTTAGACCAATGGAGGCCACGGAGGACAAGCTCCATCAAGCGCTGAAATGTTGGAGGCGCATTAGTGAGGCCCATTGGCAAAACCTTAAAATGATACAAGGAATCACCAGTGGTGAAGGCTGTTTTCTCCATACTAGCATCCTCCATTGGGATTTGCCAGTAGCCACTGGACAAGTCTAACGTGCTAAACAAGGTAGCTCCTGCAAGAGCATCCAAACTGTCATCTACACGTGGCAGTGGGTGTGCATCTTTAACAGTAATTGAATTTAGGCGTCTGTAATCGATGCAAAATCTGTAAGACCCATCCTTCTTACGAACCAGTATAACTGGTGAGGCCCATGGGCTATGGCTAGGCTCAATTAAGTCAGCGTCAAGAAGTTTCTGCACTTGTTTGTGAATTTCCTCACGCAAAACAGGTGATGTTCGATATGCTTTCTGACGCAGTGGGGATTCAGAGGATGTGTGTATGTTGTGTTTGATCAAATTGGTCCTACCAAGATCAACAGGATTAGTGCTAAAAACATCACAGTTCTGTTGTAGTAGAGAGTGAACTACTTTCACCTCATCAGATGTAAGAATCTCTGTATCAACATGCACATCAGGTAATTTGCATGACGGGTTGGAAACAGTAACCTGAGCTACAGAGCTAGTTACAGGCACATACAAATCAGAGGGCATGTTACGCACAGAGTACAACTGACCCAAATGGGCTTCTTTGGGCAGATCAATGTCTTGATGAGTAGGGTTAAGTAAATGAACTACAGTAAGGCCATTGACAACATTAGAGAAACTGCGAGCGACAGCTAGATCTTTGTCAAATGCAACATTTGGTTCCAAAATACCTTGAAAACCATGAAGCTGACTTCCCATTTCTGTGGCACATGTCACTGAGGCAGGAACAACAATCTCTGTCAAAGGGGGGACTGACACCTGTGAGAGCAGGGACACATTACAGCAAAAAGGCAATGTTTGAGAGGAACTAAGAAGAGGAATTTTGTCATTCTTAATCATAAAGAACCCAGACACAGTGTCAATTAATGCACCATGAGTTTTGAAAAAGTCCCACCCAAGAAGAACATCCTGTCTAGAGTCTCTTACAACATACATGTCCAAGCTGAATGTGTGTGAGCCCAAGCGCAATGTAACAGGTAATGAACCCAAAATGTCCAATTGTTGACCTGTAAGTGTGTGTGCAACCTGATAACTTTTCAGCAAGGGGCGATGTTTCAGCGCAGGGATGTGGTTACGTAACGTCTCACTAATCAGGGACAAAGCAGCACCGGTGTCCAGAAAAACAGTGACTGCTTGATCTTCAACGAGTCCCTTTATGTGCGGTGTCCAGGTTGCAGTGTCCACTGAAGAGACTGTGGGGTCACCATGGGCCGGGGTCAGTTGAGCTGAAGACTGGCCCTCATCTCCAGCTACCACCCGTTTCCCGAGCGCTGATGCTCGGCGAAGTGTACATGGCGTGAATGGGGTCGTTGTGGACTTGGGGAATGACGAGTGTAATACCGTTCACCCCTCTGCCGGTCTCTGTCCTCAAATGGGCTGATGTCATCCCTGGAATGATATCTGTAGACAGGCGGAGCAGACATAGAGTCGGCATATGCAGTGTATCTCCGTTCAGGGCTAAAGTGACGATCTGCTCTCTCATGATGTAAAGGTCTCCTAGGCTTTTCCCACTGCTGATGGCTTGGGCTGGGGCTCCAGTGTGATCTACGATGGTCATCCCTAGAACGTGCAGGAGATCGTCCTCTGGAGTAAGGTGCATCCGCTGTATTGAAACGTGGATAGCGGGGGGCTGCAGTGTAGCGGTCATCTCTGGTGCTGTCCATAGAAGGCGATCTCCCACGATAAGGGAAATGTCGTTCAGGAGATGGGGCAGCATAGGCATGATGAGACTTTGATGGTGCTAATGTAGCTACAATGGACTGCAGTTTGTCTACTTTCAGATGAAGTTCATTGAGCTGGGCTGCCAGGGTATTAGTGGGCTCAGTAGTGAGGCTGTGCACAGGAGTAGGTTGAGAAATTGGAGATGTAAAAGATGGGCAGGGCTCAGTAGCAGTAGAACGTGCCCTCTCACAGCGACCAGCCACTTTAATTGCGTCATCAAGAGTGGTAACACCAAACTCGTACAACTTAGCTTGCAATGCAGAGTCAAGTCCGGCCGTAAAACGTCGCAAAATTTCACCCTTAATGGCAGACTCTCCATAATCTGGATAAGCCTGGCGAACAAGGCGGGTCAATTCAGCAGCATAAACTTCCAATGGCTCTGTAGTGAGACGTGGTCTAGCATTCAAATATGTTTGGAAAGTTCTCAGTTGTTGTTTTTGATCAAACACTGCAGACATTTTGAGACATGTGGTGTCATAATTAGATTTGATGTCATCTGACAAACTGTCCCAGTAACTAAATGCAGCACCTGCCAATCTAGATGGAAGCACTTTGGCAAGCTGAGGTTTGTCCATACCTGAGGTCTCACAGCATACTTGAAACCGGCGGGCCCATTGAGAAAAGCTTTCGCTGCCATCTCCAGTGAAATCAGGGGGTAAAACAGCTCTAAAGTGCACATGAGGTGTTGACACATTGTCTTTTGCCATGTTTGAACAAACTGATATCAATGTCAAGCAGTTATTGCGGCATCACAATAGTTCAGTCCAGAAAAATCTCTTTTTTTTTTGAGGAAAATAAAGTACTAATGAATATTTTAATGTAATGGCTACGATGGTGACATGTAAAGCATTTGTGAAGCAGGAAAAAAAAGTATATTTAATAAATTGGCTCTTTCAAATTGTCTCTTTGTTTTCCACAATGTGTGTTATTCCTTTCTTCTGTTTGAAATAAGCAGATTAGCAATAATTGCAGTTACCGAAGTCCGCCACTAGTGGGAACCAATCGCACATTTTCCAGGTTGGGCGGGAGCTGAGAGATGTTGGCAATGAGCCAATTCCCACGAGGCGAAGTCAGCGCGGATTTCTCGTTAAATAAAACTGAATAAACTAACGACTGCACTTTAAAAAGAAAACTCACATGAGAGTGAAAACAAAGTGAAACTAACCCAAAAGTTATCAATATAGTTTCTCTGAATACCGTCCACGAAACTTGGAAAGAGTATATGCAAAGGAAAAACGTTTCAAACGCAAAATAGCCTTAAGTACGAATGTTCCAGCATATATGATAACACAGCAGCCAACAATACCAGTCCAACAGCAACTCAGACGTCTGCAAATGTCCCAGTTTTGCTGCGATATCCCACCGCTGCCACCAATAAATATGTAAGGCGTGGAGTATAGATGTTAATGCTTTCCAATAAGACGATGGATGAAGGTATTCTCAACTATTAACTTTTATTCAAGTTAGCACAGAGAGCCTCAACAAGAACACGGGGCACACAGCAAAAGCACTCCTCTCTTCCTCTCCTTTTCTCTTCCCCGCGCGCATTCCCCCACCAAAATAAAAGTCCCTCATAATACATGAAAGAAATAGGTAAATGCCTTATAAAATAAAATAGACAAGAATGAAATACAACCATATAACAAACTTTGTCTGATTCCTATTGTTAATCACTTTAATATATAGGTCGCAGTTTCACAATAAAGGTGGAACATGTTCTGACATGATTCATCTTAGTTTCATTTTTAAATCACAAAAACCTGCAATTTTAACAGGGGTGTGTAGACTTTTTGAATCCACTGTATCTGCTACAAGTTTGTTCCTGTTTATTTGAATGTAATAGACAAAAAATTATGTAACAACTTTTGCGAATTTCAGTCATCTTGTTCTTCAGTACAGTAATAGTTTGTTATGTGTGTTAACATGAGTAAAATTTACCCTTGGCTGGACTAAGACATCTGTCCGCCCAAATTCCTTCCCTTATCCCCCCTCTCCCCCCATGTCTGCTGGGTAATGCCAAATCAGGACAAAGCTACAGTGTTCAGGATATGTACTGCTGTGCCAGTGCTACTCTGAACAGCTGGGCAGCTCTAGGTAAAACAGACCACTAGTCAGCGACATCAGGACAAAAGATACACACCACGCACACACGTTTCTTTTCTGCTATGACTCAGTGTATTTCCTGCTATGACTGCAAAACTATAGTGTTCAAGGTATAAAGATTATTAGGTAACACTTTATTTTATGACCCGCAAAGTACCGCGTAATTAAACCGAATTTACAGCGTACCTATTTGTAACAACAGAGTACCTCTACAGTACGTACTTGTAGTTATAAGGGAACAACACTTCAAGTTCGGGGTAATAAGGGGGTAAGAATATATGGAAAATTATTCTCCAAGTATTTCACAACTACAGGGCACCTATTGCAATATTACGTGGTATGTATGACTTACGTCTATGGGTAATATGGTCTATGTGTAATATATTTTTTTCATATATGCTACTTACCTGATGAAGTGTTTTGTATAGCCTACAGTTGATGTCTACAAGCCACGTCGGCAAATAAAATATAACACACAATAAAAATAATCGCAACTTGTACCTCTTTGATCTGTATATGTATACATGAGTTACCAGGTAACTCTTATATTTGCGGGCTGTAAATTAAAGTCGGGCTTATTCCCCACTTGTTCTGTGTATGTACCAAGTAACTCTCATATTTGCGGGCTGTAAATTAAAGTGGGACTTATTCCCTGATTGTTCTGTGTATGTACCAAGTAACTCTCATATTTGCGGGCTGTAAATTAAAGTGGGACTTATTCCCTGATTGTTCTGTGTATGTACCAAGTAACTCTTATATTTGCGGGCTGTAAATTAAAGTGTGGCTTATTCCCCGCTTGTTCTGTGTATGTACCAAGTAACTCTAATTTACAGCCCGCAAATATAAGTGGGGCTTATTCCCCGATTGTTCTGTGTATGTACCAGGTAACTCTCATATTTGCGGGCTGTAAACTAAAGTGGTGCTTTGTTCACCTCTTGTTATAAATGTTATAGGGTAAATACCATAAACATACAGAATATTGTTATTTTTATTTTAAAACAACCTATTTCAAAACATCTTTAAAACATTATAATTAAGCCAACACTTAATGTTTATTATCACATAACTTTTATTTAAAATAAAAAGTCATGACAATTTTTCATTGTTTTTGCGGCTTGGCTTCCTCTGTTGGTGTTCTTGTCCACTCGGATGATGAGTTGATGTCATCTCACAAATGCTGTTCTGCATTACATATAAAAAACATAAATGAAAGCCTTCAGTGAATGTTTCTTCACTGTGACTTGACAGAAACAGAGTTTTCTGAGCCAGTTAATAACTTTAGGCTAACTTATGTGCTAGCTAACCTGCTACCGTTAGCTGGCAACTTTCTTGAAAAAACATTGTTTGAAATGGGTGAGTCATGTATTAACAAAACCAGTCACCTTATCCAGCATGTGGATCCTGCTGACATCACTCGCAGCCGTACTCCACAGTGTAGAAAGTTTTTAAACCCTCTTAAAGAAATTTCACCTCAGGATCGCGTTCCAGCAAACCTCCTGCAGACAGCCGCACGTTCTACACCTGCGCAGTAGCCTACGCATGTAGTCGTCTTTTGCTTTAGCGGGAGCTGATATCTGCTGTTGTTTCATTCTGGTTTGCCATTGTATAAATATATTTGGCTAAAATACTTATGTTTACAGTAAATAAATTGCAAAGCACCACTTCAAATATGTCCGCAAATGTAGGAGTTTCCTGGTAAATAGGGAATAAGTTGCTATTTTTATTGTACTTACCTTAAAAAAAAGATAACCTCATTAAATCAGCTGGACTTTTGTTATTAAAAGCAAGTAATATAGGCTACTAAAATAAAAGTGATGTGCTGTTATATTATTTGCCGATGTGGCTCGTATACAACAGTAGTCAATATGAAAAATTCACAATAAAAAACAAAAAAATTCCCCATAGACTTGACTAAGTCATACATACCACGTAATATACAATAGGTAGGCTACCCTGTTGTTATAGAATACTTAGAGTATAAATAATTTATAATTCTTATAATATTCTTACCCCCTTATTACCCCAAACTTAAAATATTATTCCCTTATACCTACAAGTACGTACTGTAGAGGTACCCTGTTGTTACAAATAGGTAGGCTGTAAATTCGGTTTAATTACGCGGTACTTTGCGGGTTGTAAAATAAAGTGTTACCGTTTATTTTACCCAGTGGCTTTTAGAATCCACGAATCACAATAAAAAAGCACAGTGCCAAAATGAAAATGAAAATCAGTTGAAGCTGCAGAGTTCTTTGGGAATTAATGCACAAAAGTATTATAATAAACTTGTGTTGTCTGTAAGTGAACTTGCATAAACGTGTGTTGTCTGTAAGTGAACTGCAACATAACGTACCACTTTTATTTTACTGTCAATGAACTGTCAGGTATAGAAAGATGTATGTTAAACACATTTCCAGTCAGACTGGGTCTAACAAATGTCTATATTGCTGTTGCCTAAAAGTAATGTGGCAAATTTAAATTGTGGTATAAATGTCTTCTGCTCTGTATACTGTAGCTTCTGTTACTGACAGCACAGAACACGCAGTACCTAATTTCTGTCTGTGGCCATTTAAGTGGAAGATGGGTGCAATCTTTTAAAAGTATGTGAAAGGTAACATGTTAACCACAGCCACTGCAGAGAAATACTTAACATAATAATTTTAGCTTTCATTTTTTTTTTTATTTCCAGCCTACAAATGTAAATGTATGCCTTATTATATGCTATATATAGGCCTATACATATGCTCCATATGGACAGAGAGAAAAAGAGAGAGAGAGGAGTATATAATAAATATATTTATATATTTAAATAGTTTCAATAGAAACCAGAAAACTGGTTTTAGTTGAACGGCTAATGACATTTATCCACCAACATCCTGTGCAGAGCTGCCAGCATGCTTTGAAACCTGTACCACTGTCTTTGGTTTCATCAGACAACAACAACAGTGTGAAAAAAGTTGGTGTGTTTCTGACAGCAGACTAGTCACACAGGAAACCAGTGGGCAGACAGGCTTGTACATCGCTCTAGCTTTGGTTAACACTTCCTGTTGCTGGATGAAACACTTCCTGTTTTAGTTCCAGCTGTTGAAAGCACATCTCAGTATAAGTTATTGCCATGTTAACAGCGACAATTGATAGAAATTGCATGTTACCCTCCTTAAATGGTTTATCACATTTGCCTTGAATCTATTTTAAACAGGGAGCAATCTTCTGTTAAACTGTGTAAAAATTTAGGATTTTGTTTAGCAAAAGTAGGCATATTAGGAAAGCTTCTGCTTAAACACAATCAAAGCATCATAAAGTAGTCCATATATCATGTTGATGATATTCCAGGTGTATGAAGCTAATTAAAATACATCTGTGAATTATCATTGGTGTACACACATTAAGTGTGCTTTACCTAATGTTATGTCACTGTCTAAGTACGTAGCATGGTTAATGAAATGAAGCTTCAATCGAGCGAAATGTTTTTAAGGGAACAGTGTTATGGAATATCAGCAAGCCTCACAAAACTATACTTTTTTAACTCTGCGGACCCTGTACTGGGTCCAAAATTAATTATTATGACTTAATATAAAAATTTCCTTTAATATTTAATGGTCTGTCATGGACTCAGTACCACATATGAGATACTGTTTGAAAGCTTATAATCTCTACTTTCTGCAGATATGCATCACTTTGACATATATTTTACTGTAAGAAAGTTATTTACACTAAATTTACACTATCACCCCCCATATTTTTATATCATTTAATATTCACATATTTCATATTTTTCAAGTATGACGAACATGGGCAAGTCTTATATCAAATGAAAGCTCTCACTCTCAGGAATAAGGCTACATCGTTCTATTATCATCACATATCCAACATTCGTCGCATGAATAATGAATCGTCTTTTGTAAATGTATGTGAAACTTGAGCGTAAACTGCCTCAGATAGCACAGATAGCCACAAATGCGCACCATCTTTTATCTTAGGTCCTACTCTAAAAAAATAGTCTATTCACAGCATTTTCTTTGGTTGTGTGCATGAATAATCCCTTGCTATTTATTATATGTGCAAAACAAAACAAAGTATTTTTATATGAAAAATTTATTTCCACACCCTTTAGTAAAATGAGAATAGCTTTTGAATTCGACATGCTAATGAGATCGTTCTTTTTTGGGTGTTTACTGTCTGCTGCTGGTAACAACCAGAACTGTCTGCAGTCTGCTAGAGCACACAGAACCAGAGTTATCCAAGACAGTGTTTACAACATAAAAATAAAAATTGGTGTTTAATCATATGAAAAACAACATAAACAACAATATTTATCACAAACAGCAGCTTTTTATGTAACTTCAAAGGGTTTTCTGTAAAATTATATAAAGATATTGCAACCACTGTATGTGGTTATGGGGGGACTTCAAATATTTTAAGGCGGAAATTGAATACAAAAAGGGTAGCTTTTGCATAGATTATGATAGAGAAAAAAGCACCCAGGGCCAGAGTTATTCAGTTTTAAATACAGACTTTAGAAAAAAAAAAAAACATCAAAAAGCGGCTATTTATTTTTGTGTTTATTAGAGGACTGACAACACATACAACCATTAGAGGTGTGAATCTTCACTGGTTCCTCGATTCGATTCCGATTATTAAGTTAACGATTCGATCCAATTCGATGTTACGATGCATCATGATGCATCACGATGCATTGCATCCTTTTTTTATTACTGCACATTGCTACATTTATATTGATGAATGTAAGAAGTCAGATGCAGTATGTGAACTCCTTTTTATTTTGTTTTCTTCAAGAAGTATACTAAAGTATACTACTTAATAGGAAACAAGACAAACTTGGTCTGACAAACAACAGCAGCATTTAAAACTAAAACATTAGGAAAAACTAAAAGTGCATAAAACTGTCAATTAAAGCATTATCAACACGTGCATCCTTTTGCAGCTCGGGGTGAAAACGGTTAACGTGGTTTCTTAAATTAGTTGTATTGCCTACATTTTTTATTTGTGCATGGCAGGCTTTACACACAGCGTGTGTCTTGTCCAGTTCGTGCTTACCAGCATGTTCATAGAAGCCGAAGTGAGCCCAGACATTGGCTTTTAAGATACCTGGTGCATTTTTTATCACTCGTGTCTCACAACCCTCCGCCATTTTTTCTACCACCACATACCTGTACGCGAAGAATGACGTCAGCAGGCTATAATCGATTATGGGTTATAACTGCATCGATGCAGAATCGTCCACCCCTGCATCGCGATGCATCGCACAATCGATTAATTGTGACACCCCTAACAACCATGTTGCCCCAGGTCAAAAAGACGTAGTATTTAATGTATTAAAAATATACTTAAAATACAAATAGTATGTTTATAATACATTTGTATTTCCAACATACTTATTTGAAGTGAGTAGTTGTAGCGACCCTGCATATGTCAAAATTTGATTGATTTATGACCCCCTTTGACAGGGGGCGGGACTATCAATCAAAAGCTGTACAATCTGTCTAGGTTTGAGAATGGTATATCAAGGGCTTTAGACAGCGAGTATCCGGACCGTGCGTGTTTTACGATGTGTCAATCAGCGCGTTGTTATTTCTGTGTGTGTGTGTGTGTTTTATGTCAAGCCTATGCTGTCATGTTTATTGCTGTCAAAAATAAGTTTATTGTTTTACACCAGGGCTATTCAATTAGTTTGTCGTGGGGGCCAGTTCACGAAAAGCATCACAAATGAGGGGCCGGAGATATAACAGTGATGTAACGGAGATATACATTTTCCTACATTTAAACATACTAATGTTATATTTTGAAACTACATAAAAACAAAATCAGTGCATGTACAATAGGCTTTTTCTACAAACATGTATTTTGAGACTGCATTCAACAACATTAGTGCATTGTTAGATGTCTAAGTAGGATTTTCTACATCCAGACATGTTCATATGTTATTAATAAATATTTTAAATGTATTAAATATTTTTAAAATTGCATAACAACATAAGTGCATTGTAAGATGCCCAAGTAAGCTTTATTCTACATTTAAATAGGTAAATAAGATCCATATCACACTCATTGAGAATTTAACTTATTTACTCACTTCAGTACACATAACAAAACAATTTATAATATGGCACATAATTGTTTTATGCTGTTTTTTGTCAAAGCTAATTATTACAGTAGCCCTATTTAAACTACAACAGCCATCTTAATAATTGGCAAACATTAGGCTAGCTTCTAATAAGACAGACTATGTTTTTAGATTGGCCAAGAGCAGTAAAATCAGGTGTATGTTTGTCAGCACGATATGCATACCGTGGTGCAGGTGCTGGGCTGTGAGCGATTAACTCGTTATTTAACTCGTTATACTCGTAATTGCATTCTTGTGTGAGAACGATGACTCGCATAATATTTGAGCATTTAGTCTGCTTTGAATTTTGGAGAAACTTTTTGTCTAGTTCACAAAATTGTTTCAACGAGGTTTGTTTATTAAGACATCTAACGTAAATGTCATTGTGGATAAGGAAGTCATTGAGCGGACATATCAGACAACAATTGTCGGAAAAGGCAGCGTTTTTAAGCTGGAAATACAACAAATGAAGTTAAAACAGCCATAGAGACCGGTCTCTTAACTCACCACTGTCAGCTATTGCATCTTGACGCGGACGCGAGCGGGGGAGGCGTACTTGGACCAAAGCGCGAATATACGTGACACAGCTGCTCGCACCAGTCACGTGACTCGCGCGCCGCAGCTCATGCTGTATGAAACAGACGCACGCGCATCAACTCAGAACTGTAGGGCCCGTCCAAAGCGCGAATATAAACACGTGACACAGCTGCTCGCACCAGTCACGTGACTCGCGCGCCGCAGCTCATGCTGTATGAAACAGACGCACGCGCATCAACTCGGAACTGTAGGGCCCGTTGTCTAACTTACTAAATTTATTCTAGAGATGTCTTTTTTACAGACTACATAAAGGGCCGGATCAAATTACCTGGGGGGCCGGGTTTGGCCCGCGGGCCGCCAATTGAATAGCCCTGTTTTAGACTGTCCAGGTTCTGTGTTGTCAGCAGTCTCTGTGTGCGTGTGTCTCCCGTCCGCGTTTCTCGCGCCCGGCCCTGCGTTCCTTCGCTGCGGGGTGTCCGTTGTGAACGAGTAAAGCTTTCTAAAACTCAATGTTGGGAAATAAAGAGTAATTCACCCTCACGGTGACAAAAAGTAAAGGTTTATTTTAGATTTAGGGATTTCTTTAATCAAGTCTGTGATTAAAACATGTTCAGCAATGCGCGCACCGACGGCGACAGAGAACTTACGCTGATGCGCTCTTATATCTGTCGTTAAGAAACTTTTAAACGTTTTAAGACATTTAAGCCCCTCTTGTGGTTTGAATTCATTAATGTCACCTAACATCCGAGTGTGTACATGTGTATTTACGATAAATGTAACACGATACACATTGTCAAAATAAAAGGTTTCCTGAACATGGTATTCCAGTGCGTGTTTTTTGTCTCGCGAGTGCTCGTCATATTTATTGATGTGAAAAAAGTTTGATGTCTAAGACGTTCAGTTTCTGGACGGTTGGTTTTTACCAGCGGTCTCTCATTCTCACCACCCGTTATCACCCACCCAGTAGACCCAATGTGTCTGAACAGCGGTGGTGTTCAGCGGCCCGTATTGTTCCTAAAACTCTGTGTTGGTAAAATAAGTGTAATACAGCCATTGACAAAAAGTAAAAGGTTTATTTTAGATTTAAGGTGGTCCACCAGCACCTTTATGGCAAACACTTCAGGTTCTAAAAGTTTGTAACACCAAGAATTTGTTTAATGAAATATACAGTACATGTATAAGCAATGCCCCCGAGTCCATAATCTCCGGACGGGTCGCCATTACTCTTTTCTTTAGACTAAAGGGTATTTATTTTAACATAAATAAAAGTTTATTTGCATCACGAACGCCGAGAAACTGTTCATGCACCGCAATCTATTGTTCACACGCATTAAAGGTCGATCACCGGTGATGACCAGAGAACGAACCGGGTGTGTGTTCATATAAACTTAATAAATGTAATTCTGTCCGCTCTGGCAAAATAAAAGTTTATTTTAGATTTAGCCATTTCTTTAACCAAGTCTCTGATTAAAACAAGTTACTTTTGCTTAGGGCAATAGGCACATGCACACACATATCTGTGGTATTAAAAATAAGGTTTTTTAAGTGTTCATATAAACTTAATAAATGTAATTCTGCCCGCTCTGGCAAAATAAAAGTTTATTTTAGATTTAGCCATTTCTTTAACCAAGTCTCTGATTAAAACAAGTAGCAGACTCAAACTCAGGGGGAGGACGCTGGCACTAGCTGTTGCCGCTTCTCCCTTTAGAAAAACGTCTTAAACGTCTAAGAAATGTCATTCTGAATGGAATATTTCGATTTATGGATTTTTGTGTCGTACCTGATGTTGCTGCCAATCTTCCCCGTGCAACGTTTACTTTGTTTTGAGCAGTTTTCATCTCGGTATTACTACTGTTTGCTGACCCTGTGGCTTTGATGTTGCTCGTCGACATCTTCGCCAAATATCGTCAATAACGAACAATACTTCACTGCTAAGTTGGTCCTCGTTGGACAGGGTGACATCTCCCCGGCTGGCGAGTAGCCACTTGCCGACAGCCTGGACAACATTTGCGGGTCTCCTCGCTAAAGCGACATGACGCTGAAATACTCCATCCCGCAACTGCTTAGTTTGAGAAATAACAGCAGTCCAAAATATATCCCAGCCATTAAACAACTGAAACTTCAACACAGACCCCGCTACATCCATAGAAGCCGACGCAGAAAGTTTGTTTTCTCTCAGTCTGGCGACTCCATTCCAACTCTCTGGTCTACCGAGCGCACTGTCGCACGGCATCTACGTCATCAGAACGCCTCTCTACGTGGAATAAATAGACCTGTCAATACGGAGCGGAATATAAAACGTGGAGTGGATTTCAGTCTACTTCGTTCTTTACAGCACACCACTCCATCAAACATCAAAATAGTACTGTTTAACACACAGTCTCTGTCAAATAAATCTTGTCTTATACATAGGCACATATTGGACAGGAATATTGACATCATGTGTCTTACTGAGACCTGGCATCAGCCAGAGGGATATTTTACACTAAATGAAGCCTGTCCCCCTGGTTATCAATACTTGGAAAAAGCCCGCCACTCTGGTCGTGGTGGTGGCCCAGCAGTATTACACCGCAGTGACTTAAAACTGACCCCGTTGTCTCTGCATACGCTGTCCACCTTTGAATGCCTTGCTTTCAGATGTAAACTACCCTTCCATATGACTATTCTTCTTATTTATCGGCCTCCTAAGCAAAATCCAGCTTTTATCTCAGAGATAAATGAATTTCTCACCTCCTTCTGTACTACATCTGAAAATATTGTCATACTTGGTGATTTGAACATTCACGTTGACACCCCCTCCTGTCATCCAGCAGTTGATTTTCTACAGCTATTGGACAGTTTAAATCTCAAACAGCATGTTGACGTCCCAACACACAACAGAGGACATACTCTTGACCTGGTCATTACCGACTCTGTCCCCCTTGAAAATCTGATGGTATACGATCTTGGAGTGTCCGATCACAAAGTTATCTCAATGGAGGTGAATTTCTCTCATTTCACCAAACAAAAACGTCAAATCTCCTTCAGAAACATAAGAAATATCAACACTGACTCTATGGCTTTGGACCTCCTGCAAATCCCATCAGCAAATTTTACATCAGTAAATGAATCAGTGGATTTTTATAACAACACTCTGAGCAGTATTTTGGACTTACATGCACCTGTAAAAACACGAACAGTCACTTTCTCACGTTCATCCCCCTGGTTCACTTCAGAACTACGGAAAATGAAAAAAGCTGGGCGTGTACTTGAGCGTCGTGTCTCAAAAACTGGACTTACTGTTCACAAAATAGCCTATCAAGAACATCAAAAGGCTTACTCAGTGTCATTAAAAAAAGCACGGACACAGTTCTACTCAAATATCATCAGTAAAAATCAGGGAAACTCCAAGCAGCTTTTCTCTACCA
Source organism: Misgurnus anguillicaudatus (assembly GCF_027580225.2). Taxonomy (NCBI): domain Eukaryota; kingdom Metazoa; phylum Chordata; class Actinopteri; order Cypriniformes; family Cobitidae; genus Misgurnus; species Misgurnus anguillicaudatus. Next base: position 23,046,184 of record NC_073339.2, read on the forward strand.
TAAATAATCTCATCAAGCCACAAACTGCATCATACAGTGACACATCAGAAGAGAAATGCAATAGCTTTTCAGGAAAAAAGTTGACACCATCCGCTCTCTTCTCTCCAGCTCCCCTGCTCTGTCTGTCCCTACTGCTGACCCACAGTCTGGGATTTTCCAGCCTCTCTGTTATTTTTCTGAAATTTCAAAGCAACAAGTTGAGGACATCGTCGGCAGGATGAAAGCATCCACCTGTACACTAGACCCTTTTCCTACAGCTCTGGTGAAAACAAACATCAGTTCTCTTAGTCCTCTGATAACCAAAGTCATTAACCTTTCTTTACATACTGGACATGTTCCATCGGCTCTCAAAACTGGTGTCATTAAACCACTTCTAAAAAAGCCTACTTTAGACCCTGAAGCTCTCGAAAACTACAGGCCTATTTCCAACTTACCATTCCTGTCCAAAGTTCTAGAAAAAGTTGTTGCCGCCCAACTACAGGATCACCTAACATCAAACCTCCTTTTTGAAAAATTTCAGTCCGGTTTCCGTTCCGCCCACAGTTCAGAAACAGCTTTGGTCAGGGTCACAAATGACCTATTAATGGCAGCTGACTCCGGATCGCCATCGCTACTTATCCTACTGGATCTATCTGCAGCATTTGACACGGTTGATCACAATATCCTCCTTCAGCGCCTTCACCACACTATTCATCTTTCTGACACTGCCCTGAGCTGGTTCCAGTCCTACCTGTCTGGAAGAACAGAGTATGTCTCCTTGGGAGATGTAAAATCTAAAAAGCACACAGTCACATGCGGTGTTCCTCAAGGGTCGGTTCTTGGACCAATCCTGTTCACCATCTATACCCTTCCCCTTGGCCACATCATCAACAGGCATGGAATATCTTTTCATTGTTATGCCGATGACACTCAGCTATATATAAAGACCAACCATAATTCATCTAAAGCTATCCTGTCATCACTGAGTTCCTGCCTTGAGGAGATTGAAGCATGGATGAAGACTAATTTCCTGCAGCTAAATAGCTCTAAAACAGAAGCTATTTTAGTCGGTACACCACATCAGGTTCAGTCATCAAATATAACCCATATTACATTCTCTGGTCAAAACATCCCACTATCATCGACAGTCACCAATCTGGGCGTAAGATTTGATGCTCTACTCACATTTGATGCCCACATAAAACACTTGTGTAAGACCTCATTCTATCACCTTAGGAACATTGCTAAACTCCGTCCCACACTTGGTCTGGCAGATGCTGAAAAACTTGTCCATGCTTTTGTATCCTCGAGGCTGGACTACGGCAACGCTCTCCTCTATGGGATTCCTGGAAAAAGCCTTCAAAAACTTCAATATATTCAAAACAGTGCTGCCAGAATCCTAATGAGGATAAGAAAATATGATCATATTACACCCATACTTCACTCACTCCACTGGCTCCCTGTATCATACAGGATCAATTACAAAATCATCCTACTTACTCATCAATGCATCCACGGAAATGCACCCCCCTACTTAAAGGAACTACTCACTACACAAAACTCTTCACGCAACCTCCGCTCTGGAAACAAAGCCCTACTTCAACCCCCCAGATGTAAGCTTCGCACTATGGGAGATCGAGCCTTCTGCTCAGCTGCGCCACGCCTTTGGAATTCCCTTCCAGACAATCTAAGGGCCCCTCAAGCCATGGATTCTTTTAAGAAAGAACTGAAAACCTTTCTTTTTAATCAAGCATTTTTTACTGTTTGCTAACATTTTTATCTTTTCACTCATGTTTTTAACTATGTTTCTACTTATGTTTTAATTTGTGTATACTCTGTAGCACTTTGAGATTGTTTTTAACTATGAAAAGTGCTTTACAAATAAAATATATTATTATTATTATTATTACTTTTGCTTAGGGCAATAGGCACATGCACACACATATCTGTGGTATTAAAAATAAGGTTTTTAAAGTTTAAGAAATTTAAACATTTGAAAAAAATCAAACATTTTAGAGGTGTCTGAGTAAACTTATATCTAATGTCATATGAGCCGTACCGTGTCGCGCTCGTGTCTGTGTGCGTGTCAGTTTATGTATGTGTGTGTTATGCAATCGTAGAGTAGGGCGGGGGATGTGAGAGACTGCGAGGGTGTGTGTGTGTGTGTGTGTGTGTGTGTGTGTGTGTGTGTGTGTGTGTGTGTGTGTGTGGTTATCACGTGGTGGGGGTCCCAAATGATCAATGGCAGGATTTTTATGTGACGGACAGGCCCTAGGTCAGCCTGTGGGGTTAGATACAACTTAGGTTAACATCTATCAACGCATAATAAGCAAACATGAAATTATATTATACCTATGCATTGTTACTGATGTTCCTAGTTTTGTGTATTTTTCTTAAACTTTTGCTTTTCAAACTTAGACAGTCTTCAGACTTTTGTCTCTTCATACATTTGTTCAAAGTTTTTCTTCGCTAGTGTCAACCCGTGTCTGAGATTTTGTAAACTCATCAGATGTACACGCTTGTGTATTTTTCTTAAACAAACTTTTGCTTTTCAAACTTAGTCAGACTTCAGACTTTTGTCTTTTCATACATTTGTTCAAAGTTTTTCTTCGCTAGTGTCAACCCGTGTCTGAGATTTTGTAAACTCATCAGATGTACACACTTGTGTATTTTTCTTAAACAAACTTTTGCTTTTCAAACTTAGTCAGTCTTCAGACTTTTGTCTCTTCATACATTTGTTCATAGTTTTTCTTTGCTAGTGTCAAATCCTGTTTGAGATTTTTTGTAAACTCATGTACACACTTGCGTATTTTTCTTAAACAAGTTCGAAAAGCAAAAGCTTGTCCAAGAAAAATACGCAAGCGTGTACATCTGATGAGTTCACAAAATCCCAGACACAGGTTGACACCAGCGAAGAAAAACCCCGAACAAATGCACGAAGAGACAAAGGTCCGAAGACTGACTACGTTTGAAAAGCAAAAGTTTAAGAAAAATACACAAGTATGTACATGAGTTTACAAAAAATCTCAAACAGGATTTGACACTAGCAAAGAAAAACTTTGAACAAATGTATGAAGAGACAAAAGTATGAAGACTGACTAAGTTTGAAAAGCAAAATTTTGTTTAAGAAAAATACGCAAGTGTGTACATCTGATGAGTTTACAAAATCTCAAACAGGATTTGACACTAGCAAAGAAAAACTTTGAACAAATGTATGAAGAGACAAAAGTCTGAAGACTGTCTAAGTTTGCAAAGAAAAAGTTTGTTTAAGAAAAATACACAAGTGTGTACATCTGATGAGTTTACAAAAATCACAAACAGGATTTGACACTAGCAAAGAAAAACTTTGAACAAATGTATGCAAAAGTCTAAAGACTGTCTAAGTTTGCAAAGCAAAAGTTTGTCCAAGAAAAATACGCAAGTGTGTACATGAGCCCACAAAAAATCTCAAACAGGACTCGACACCAGCAAAGAAAAACCACGAACAAATGTATGCAAAAGTCTGAAGACTGACTAAGTTTGAAAAGCAAAGGTTTAAGAAAAATACACAAGTGTGTACATCTGATGAGTTTACAAAAAAATCTCAAACAGGATTTGACACTAGCGAAGAAAAACTATGAACAAATGTATGAAGAGACAAAAGTCTGAAGACTGACTAAGTTTGAAAAGCAAAAGTTTAAGAAAAATACGCAAGTATGTACATGAGTTTACAAAAAAAAAAAATCTCAAACAGGATTTGACACTAGCGAAGAAAAACTTTGAACAAATGTATGCAAAAGTATGAAGACTGTCTAAGTTTGAAAAGCAAAGGTTTAAGAAAAATACACAAGTGTGTACATCTGATGAGTTTACAAAAAAATCTCAAACAGGATTTGACACTAGCGAAGAAAAACTATGAACAAATGTATGAAGAGACAAAAGTCTGAAGACTGACTAAGTTTGAAAAGCAAAAGTTTAAGAAAAATACGCAAGTATGTACATGAGTTTACAAAAAAAAAATCTCAAACAGGATTTGACACTAGCGAAGAAAAACTTTGAACAAATGTATGCAAAAGTATGAAGACTGTCTAAGTTTGAAAAGCAAAGGTTTAAGAAAAATACACAAGTGTGTACATAAGTTTACAAAAAAAAATCTCAAACAGGATTTGACACTAGCGAAGAAAAACTTTGAACAAATGTATGCAAAAGTATGAAGACTGTCTAAGTTTGAAAAGCAAAAGTTTGTTTAAGAAAAATACGCAAGTGTGTATATCTGATGAGTTTACAAAATCTCAGACACGGGTTGACACTAGCGAAGAAAAACTTTGAACAAATGTATGAAGAGACAAAAGTCTGAAGACTGACTAAGTTTGAAAAGCAAAAGTTTGTTTAAGAAAAATATGCAAGTGTGTACATGAGTTTACAAAAAATCTCAAACAGGATTTGACACTAGCAAAGAAAAACTATGAATAAATGTATGAAGAGACAAATGTCTGAAGACTGACTAAGTTTGAAAAGCAAAAGTTTGTTTAAGAAAAATACACAAGTGTGTACATCTGATGAGTTTACAAACCCATACGGAAATGTAATATATGTGAATATATGAAATATCCCTATATGAAATATATGGTAATATAAAGTAGAAACATATATGTACATATATGTACAACCATATATGACACCTATTCGAAAATGGAACAATTTCATATATTGACATATATGTCTATCCCATACAAATATGTCTATGTGTGCAAAAACATACATAGACATATATGTCATCTATATAATTATTTATATATGTGACATACATGACTTCACATATATGGCTAATATATGTTGCATACATATACTTATCATATATCATAAAATAATTAAATTTGAACCGTGGTTTTTATCTACTTTTTGCATGTTTCAGACCACAGGTAGGACATACAACCCATTCACACAACTTAACAAACAAACACAATTTATTATTTGTAATGTACCTGATGAGTCCAGTCGGGCCTCGAACCTGGGTCCTCACGTTGAAAGTCACCTCCACTATCCACTGATCCACCCAGCCGTTGGATGGGAGGGGCTAACAACTTAAGCTATTTGTGTGTTACTGAAGTAGGCGCTTTTTAGCTTGTATTTTACAGTGTTCGTTTTATTATTCCTCCTGTTTTTATTTTATGCAGGGGTACACAGTGCAAATTTAACCCTTTGTGCATTGTTCAAATTTAATACATCCACTAAATTAAACATCTGTAAAAATGTATCAGATTATTTTTTCACTTTTTTTGCATAAATTTGTTAGTCAGTACTGATCAAAACTACCAAATTTTTACAAAAATTCCATGATTTTAACTCTTTAATTGCCAAGTTCATAAGTGGATTTGGGGAAATCTAAATGACAAATTTTCAATACAAAAAGATTGTAGACTGGATTTTTTTTTACCTTTTTCGCAGTCTTGGGCATGTCAAATATAAAGTAAAAACATTGGCTTTTGATTATTGTTTTCTTCCTCATTTATTGTTAGTGGCTGTTTTTGCCCCATTGACTTCCATTATAACCACATTTTTTAATTGCAGAGCAATGACACCTTGTTATCATGCATTTTTGAATGTTGGTGGTTTTTACTTTTGCAAAGAGGTCAAATTTGTCATTTTTACTGTTGATCACCATGTGGCAACATTAACCCTTTAGTAGACCTGTGCTGTGCAGAGCTTAATTTCTAGCTTGTACATTGAGTAATATGGGGGCGGTTTCGCGGACAGGGATTATTTTAATCCAGGACTAGGCCTTAGTTTAATTAGGAAATATAACTAGTTTTAACAAACATGCCTTACTAAAAACATTACCTGTATGCATTTTGAGGCAAAACAAAGGGCCCTGATGTATTTTAAGATATGTCAGTGCAAGTTGTTTTCAGTTTGGACAGCTCTTAAAAATGTTTTAGTCTAGGACTAGTCTAATCCCTGTCCGGGAAACCGCCCCATGGAGTATAACTCCCTAATAAAAGTATAGTATTGTGTGTGTATTTGTGTGCATACGTGCGTGCGAGTGTGTTTTAAAATCATCCTGATCCAGTAATAGGCTACTTTATGACTTTATGATCTGGTAAATTGACACAATCACATGAATTTTTGCAGTGTTTATCGCATATTAAGACAGAAAAGAGACTGCTTTCGTCTCTAATGAATATAACCATATAATAACCATGTTTTCTGCAGGTTGATTTAGCCTAAATATTAAAACTAAAACTATAGTGCACATTAGTAGGCCAATGTAGTATAGTATGGTTAAAAATAAGTTTGAAAAGTTTAGCATACTATAGTATAAAGCATATAGTGGGGATTGTCAGTGGAATGTACACACTCAGAAAAAAAGTACAAATGCCACTGAGGTGGTTTTTAAAAAAGTAACTTACATCCTATTTGTGCGTGGTATTAGTATAATTAAATGTACATATTAGTACTATACCACATGAACCAACATGTATTCATATCTGTACCTAGTGACAGCTTTTCTTCTGAGACTGCAGTTTACTAAAATAACTATTTTTTCACATGGTTTATTATATTTTGATTATAGTGAGACAATGATAGATTTGTGGTTAACATGGTTTAACTACAAAACCCTGGGTATTCATAATCTGACATTTCACACTGTGCATTCCTAAACCCTACCCCTACGATCACTAACCATGGTTTTACTACAGTTAAAACCAAAAAACCATGGTTCCTGTATTAAAACCATGGTTCTCTCTAAACCCCACTTTTAACCCTAGGTTAAGGAGCATTTCACACTTGTAATTTAGAAGCAGGGTTATCCCTGAAATTAACCCAGGGTTATGAAACACTTCTCGGAAGCACGGTTAGCCCTGTTTTTGTGGGATTAACCCCGCATTGCGGTGCCAAATGCATGCAGTTTGAAACAAGGCAGGGTTATTATGTTATGACCCTAATAATTTTTAAACAAATATATTTACAGACCTATATAGGCTATGTTGTTTTAGAAATCTAGACATAAAACATATTGATATCATATGGTTGGAGCATACAGTATCATGTAAAAATCCATCTTATATGGCTGTAAAATGCAAACCCATATAAGAATTCATACATATACATATTTTAAATATATGTATTTAAATACATTTTAATATGAGTATTCCATATAGGTTTAAAACATATATCTTCATATATCAAGAGTATCTATATATGTTATATTATTATATGTATTTATATACATTTTAATATGAGTATTTCATATAGGTTTAAAACATATATCTCATATATCAAGAGTATTTATATATGTGATATTCATATATGTATTTATATACATTTAAATATGAGTATTTCATATAGGTTTAAAACATATATCTTCATATATCAAGAGTATCTATATATGTGATATTAATATATCTATTTATATACGGTTTAATATGAGTATTTCATATATGTTTTAAACATATATATTCATATATCCAGAGGATCTATATATGTGATATTAATATATTGCATATATATGTAACATATATGCCAAGATCGGTTTTGATACCCAGGTGAAAAAAAATTCTATTAAAAATATACTTTAAAAAAGTGTACTAAGTATATTTTCTAGATTTTGTACTATTTTCGTCAAATCCAAGTATAGTTAAGTGTACTCAATTATGTATTAACTTCAACTTAACACCTATTTGATTACACTTCAAGTGTAAATAGTATGCTAAAATGGAACAACTTTTTTTAAACTTCAAGTGCACTAAAATACACTCCTGAAAATCAAGATTTATGAGTAATTAAGCACACTTACAGTACAATTGCATTGTATTGCCATTTTAATGGAAATACACTTAAAAAGCCATTGCAGCACAAATAATAGTTGCGTTTAAGTACATTTTGTGCATACTGCTATCATACTTATAATTACTATATACTATGTTAATTTAGTATGCCTCTGTAATATTTCAAGTGCTCTACAAATGCACTTCCTAACTATTTTTAGTGCTTTTAAAGTGTCCCACTATGACAATAATAATGTTTTTAAAGTGAAGTTCAATTACAACCTAAACATCATAAACACGTACTTTCAGTGCAATATTATTATAGTGTATTTTTATATTTTAAGTATATTTAATTTGTACTTTTATCCCCATTTTGTTATACTTAAGCATGAATGTTGCTATTACACTACTAGTGTATTATATTACAATTCAGTTCAAATGCACACAAACAGATTACAAACTGCATTTCAAAAAAGGATCTTTATTATTGACCCAAAAGTAACACACAAAACAGATATTGGCAAAATGGGAACCTTAAACAGTCGACTTTCTTTGAAATGCCGGGAAGAGAACAATTGCGAACAACTTGTACTATATGCACATCTAGCTCTGATTTGAACTACTGGAGGCCTTGTAACTGGCATTGTTGCACTTCCTCCGTAGAAGGTCCCGGATCTCTGCCCCCTCGATGTTGGGAAATCACTCCCTCACTGCATCTGTAAAACAGGAAAGAGACATTTCAATTTCAATTTTATTTATATAGCGCTTTTCACAATTTGTAGTTGTTTCAAAGCAGCTTTACATTAAAAGAAGCAGGGGAAACATAGAAAAATCGACAGACAATATAAGTAGCAAAATACAGCGGCTATGAATAAACTTTACAAGCGAGCAAATTAATAATGTCTCGTATAAAAGAGGGTGCTAAGTTAAGCCAATGTTGGTTGACTCCCCGAGGTTGAAAAAACCCCTACGAGAAAAACCTCAGGGAGGAACAAAAAGTCCTAGGAGGAAAAGATATACACATATATATATGGGATGTAAACGTATAAGGAGATTTAGCGGGTTCCGTCGGTGGTCAGGCATCGGCTGGGCATCACGTTGAAGGGCAGCCGTGTTGACCTCCACGGCAGCCGGAACTGGTCTGTTTGTCTCAATATCCTCGGGTTGGAGGACAAGAGAGGGAGAGAGAAACAAAATCCTATTAGCGTAGGGGCCATTCACATGTAATGCAGTGTTACACAGTGTTGTGTTTTAATATATGCTCGGTTCCAGACAGGCTAGCTATTGCGGCATTAGTAAATTACCCAGACAAGTTATGTGAATGCTTTGTTCTGTACAAGCTAACTTTTGCGAGATAAGTATAATTTACTAGACAAAATATGTGAATGCTTTGTTAAAGAAAAAAGTCGTAAAGAATAATTCCGGCATTAAACACTCTGAGTCTCATTTCTGGTTTGTTTTGGATGAACCACAGTGATGGTCACCGAAATTTTGACAATGGGTCGCGTCCTGACTTTTTGACTTGTCTCTTGACTGCTTCAGAATGGAGGTCAAGGGCCATGCACAAACATGCCATCAAAACAACACTTAAAGGAACAGTATGTAGGATTGTGGCCAAAACTGGTACTGCAATCACAAAACTTGTGGCCAAAACTGGTACTGCAATCACACAACTGGTGGCCAATACACAAAATGACAACATAAACATCAGTTGAGGGCTGCAACTCCACTTTTCAAATGACAATATCCTGGCCGGACCACTGTTGTCAGTGATATAAGTATTTAAAATTAAAATGATTTCTTAATGTCTAGTGACATATCAGGGCCATTTTATGATTAATTGACATAAATTTCTTACATACTGTTCCTTTAACGTTCATTTTCAAAACTGTGCTACTCACAGAGTGGTTCGTGGTGTATGTTGATGATTAAAAACAAATATATCAGAGCAATGTATGATTTCAATCCGTGTTATTTGCTATAGTGGATTTTTTCAGACACCTCACAACCACGTATATACTTCCGCTCTATATTTGATTCTGAAGTGTTAGCACACTCTTGACCACTTGATGGCGACAACCACGCTGAACGGAACTTGGTGTCTAGCGTATAGACAGTCACAATCGAGCTCAACTTCAAACCTAAGGCTGGTCACTGAGCCATCAAATATGGGAAAAATGTGTGCCCCACTCCGAGGGCACAGTTGCTCTGCTCATGCTAGCCTTCCGAGAGAAATCGAGCGAAAAAACTACAACCACATGTAAACAGACCCCTTTTCCATTTCCAGCAGGTGGTATATAAGTGAGCAATGAGTCTTCCAAGAGAAGTCAATGGAATTTTACAAAATGCCAAATAAAACACGACAGAAACTGTATTTCGCTACACTACTTGTTTTTAATCATCAACGAAAACGTCTCGGTTACGGATGTAACCCTCGTTCCCTGAAGGAGGGAACGGAGACGTCACGTCGTGACCGACGAATTGGGAGCTCGCTTAGAGAGACCAATCTGCTTCGAATACTACTAAAACGCCAATGAACTTGGCATTGAGATATTTGCATAATGCTGGCGCCGCCCCGCCAGGTGCGTATATAAGGCGCACGTGCAAATAGGGAAATCAGCTTCTGTTCGCTGAGAAAGCCGGAAGGTGACCGGCCTAAACAGCAGGTGGCAGCACCTGTGGCGACGGGACGTGACGTCTCCGTTCCCTCCTTCAGGGAACGAGGGTTACATCCGTAACCGAGACGTTCCCTTTCAGTCGGTCACTACGACGTCACGTCGTGACCGACGAATTGGGAAACCCTACTAAAACGCCACTAGGGGCTGACCTCTTCCAGTGTCTGCTTAAAGCCCTCCGGTTCCACTTAAGGATAGGAGAATTAGGTTTCAAGGCAGAAGGCCGGGCACTAGATGTTCCTTTAACCCCACAGTAGTGCCAGCGACTGGGAAGCGCCCTAACTGAGCGGTATAGGGACGCTGCGGAAGCCACCGCCCCGTTAAGGGCTAATGGTGGACGAAAGTCAACCGTAGTTGAGGTATAAATGACAGCCGTGGCTGTGTAAGCAAAGCAGTGCTCTGCTAAGGGAAACGTGGGCTGGTAGGATTAACCCCACGGAATAATACTCACAAAGGAACCCGTTGGGACACAATGTGGGGCCCTGGCCAAACACGTAGGTTCGTGAGAATACAACTAGTGAAAGGCTGACAGCCAATGCTCCGCAACAAAGGCTGTCAAGGCAGTGGAGGGAGCAAATCAAACCATTACGCATTTTTGCTCTGTTAGCCTTCCATACTGAAACTCAATTTGGAGCCTCAGTCGGAGGCTGCAAGCCGACTTGCGAGTCTGCTCTCCGTGTCCTCCCTGGTGAGGACAGAACACGAGAGGATACAGGCTCGATACGAACATTGTAGAATCTAATGAACGTATTAGGTGTCGCCCAACCAGCAGCTCTACAGATGTCTGTTAGCGAGGAACCACGAGCTAATGCCCAAGATGAGGCAACACTCCGAGTGGAGTACGCTCTCAAATTAAAGGGGCAAGGAATGCCCTGCAAATTGTAAGCCAGGGCGATAGTATCAACTATCCAATGAGACATCCTCTGCTTAGTGACAGCTTTCCCTTTCTGCTGGCCACCATAACAAACAAAGAGCTGGTCTGAGGTCCTGAAGCTTTGCGTGCGGTCCACGTAGAATCGCAGTGCGCGTACGGGGCACAACAAAGCCTCGGTTGGGTTTGCCTGCTCCAAAGGCAATGCTTGCAAGCTCACCACTTGATCTCTAAAGGGAGTAGTGGGAACTTTGGGCACGTAGCCTGGTCTGGGTCTCAAGGTCACGCTCGAGACAGAAGGACCAAACTGAAGGCACGAATCGTCAACAGAGAATGCATGTAAATCCCCTATTCTCTTCACCGAGGCCAATACTAGTAGGGTCAGAGCCTTCATGGATAGAAGCTTCAGACTCGCAGACTGCAAAGGCTCGAACGGAGGACTCTGTAGCGCTTTCAGCACCATGGACAGGTCCCAGGGAGGAATAGAAGGAGGGCGCGAGGGGTTTAGCCTGCGAGCGCCTCTCAGGAATCTAATAACCAAATCATGCTGGCCCACTGATCTGCCGTTAATAAGTGAGTGATGTGCAGATATAGCGGCGATATCAACTTTAATAGTGGACGGTGACAGCCTACCATCTAACCTATGTTGAAGATATAAAAGCACAATGTTAATAGAGCATTCTCTGGGGTCCTCGCGTTGCGAAGAGCACCAGGTGACGAAAAGGTTCCATTTTAACGCGTAAGCCCGTCTCGTAGACGGAGCTCGTGCCGCGTCAATAGTGTTAGATACCGCCTGGGGCAAATCACTTAAACCTTGCGCGCGCTCAACGACCAAACGTGGAGATTCCACAGGTCGGGGCGCGGGTGCCATAATGTGCCCCCTCCCTGAGAAAGAAGGTCCTTCCTCAGGGGAATCCGCCAGGGAGGGGCTGTCGCGAGGAGCATTAGTTCCGGAAACCAATTCCTGGTCGTCCAATATGGGGCGATCATTAAAAGGCTCTCCTCGTCCTGCCTGACTTTGCACAGTATCTGTGCTATTAAACTCACTGGGGGGAACGCATATTTGCGCATGCCCCGCGGCCAGCTGTGTGCCAACGCATCCACGCCGAGGCTGCCCTCGGTTAGTGAATAAAACAGGCGACAATGGGTATTGTTCGGTGACGCAAATAGGTCTATCTGCGCTCGACCGAATTTCCTCCAAATCAGCTGGACCGTCTGGGGGTGGAGTCGCCATTCGCCGGGGCGCGCTGCTCGGGAAAGCGCGTCTGCCGCTGTATTGAGCGAGCCCGGTATGTAAATGGCACGAAGGGACCTCAGATGCTTCTGACTCCAAAGGAGGAGATGACGAGCGAGATGCGACAGGTGACGAGAGCGCAAACCGCCTTGACGGTTGATATACGCTACGGTCGCAGTGTTGTCTGAGCGTACTAGTACATCCTTCCCTCGCAGCTCCTGAGCGAAGCGTACGAGTCCCAGATATACTGCCCATAACTCGCGGCAATTGATATGCCAATGCAACTGGGGTGCTGTCCACACCCCCGAAGCCGTGAGCTCGTCGTACGTGGCTCCCCAGCCCGTGTCGGAGGCATCTGTGTGCACAACAGCATGCCGGGAGACCTGTCTCATGGACACGCCGGCCCTGAGAAACGCGGGGTCTGACCACGGGGGGAATGTTAGGCGACACGCAGGTGTAATGGTTACACGATGGATGCCAGCGCGCCACGCTCTCCTCGGGACTCGATCGTGAAGCCAACGCTGAAGCGGTCTCATATGGAGCAGCCCGAGCAGTGTCACGGCCGCAGCTGCTGCCATACGCCCCAGGAGTCTCTGAAATTGTTTCAGAGGGACCGCATTCTTCCCTCGGAATGAACCGAGGCAAGTCAGAATTGATTGGACGCGCTCTTCTGTTAAACGCGCCGATAAATCGATCGAGTCCAGTTCCATACCGAGAAAAGAGATCCTCTGCGTGGGGCAGAGTTTGCTCTTTTCCCAGTTGACCCGAAGACCCAAACGGGCGAGATGTTGAAGTGTTAGATCTCTGTGTTCGCACAGCGTCCGCCGAGAATGCGCTATTATAAGCCAATCGTCGAGGTAAGCCAGAATGCGAACACCGCTCTCTCTGAGGGGCTTTAACGCCGCCTCTACCACTTTCGTGAACACACGGGGAGAGAGAGACAGCCCGAACGGTAGTACTTTGTATTGGTATGCCCGCCCCTCGAACGCAAACCGGAGAAACGGTCGGTGACGAGGGAGAATGGACACATGAAAGTACGCGTCTTTCAGGTCTATCGCTGCAAACCAATCTTGGGGGCGTATTGCACTGAAAATTTGTTTCGGTGTAATCATCCTGAAAGACCTCTTCTGAAGAGATTTGTTCAGGACACGCAAATCCAAAATCGGTCGTAACCCGCCGCCTTTCTTGGGTACTATGAAATACGGGCTGTAGAAACCCGATCTCATCTCGGTAAGAGGGATCGGCTCGATCGCGTCCTTCGCCAGCAGGACTTCGACCTCTGCACGCAGTACATGTGCAACGGACGCTTTCACCGTGGTGAAACGTATGCCCGCAAATTTGGGAGTGTGCCGATTGAATTGAATTTCGTAACCGAGGCGGATCGTGCGTAAAACCCAACGAGACGGACTGGGAAGCTGAGCCAAGCCCCCAGGGACCGTACGAGAGGAATTAACGGCACTACCGGAGTACCCGCGGCGGGGCAGCGAGGCGGGACAGGCGGGACTGCCGGTGCGTCTGCCGTGACAGCATAAGCATCTACAGTATGTGTGTGTGTGACACTGACCTGAGCCCGCTGAGGTAAACGGTCGTCCGGTCTCCTCAGCTGAGGACGCAGACTCCGAAGGGGTTGCTGGTGGTCCGGTCTCCGAAGGGGAGAGCTCGAACTCCTCAGAACACCCACTGGCGACAGAGGAGAGGGAGGAAGAGCATCTGACTGCCCGCTCACATCTCTCTCGATCCTCTGGAGACCTGGAGAAGGAATAGGAATGCACTCTTTTTGTGGTTTTGTGGGTGCCGGCTGAGAAGCCGGCGGAACAGAAACAAAACGAAACAAAAGATTTTCCACCCGGCCCTCTACCGGTGGAAGGAGCGGTGCCGTCACCGTCTCCCGTAGAGTGATCCCATCCAACTCCAGGTCGCCCGTCTCAGGGCCGCTTCGATTTCCGTTTGCCACGGGAAGCGGGTGGTGCGGGCGGGGCGGGCTGCCGACGGCTGTTCCCTCTCCGTGGTCTAGAAGACGTTCTAGCAGGGGGGGGCGGAGGCAGCCGCCGGAGGGCGCCCTCGGCGAGGAGCAGACGGGGCCGCCGGCGCTGGGGGGCGAGATGCAGGTCGCTTGCGCCGGGGCATGATCTGAGCGATCGCTTCCGTCTGCTTCTGGGCGGCGGAGAACTGCTGGGCAAACGACTCCACCGACTCGCCGAACAGGCCTGCCTGGGATACGGGCGCATCCAAGAACTTGTTCTTTTCTGCATCCGTCATGTCGGCCAGACAGAGCCACAGATGGCGTTCCTGGACCACCATCGTGGACATCGCACGACCGATCGCCTGTGCCGTGACCTTCGTAGCACGGAGGGCCAGATCCGTAGCGGCCCGGAGCTCCGAAAGCACAGGCGAGTCGTGTCCTCCCTCGTGCAGATCTCTCAAGGCCTTGGCCTGGTGGACCTGCAGCAACGCCATAGCGTGCAGGGCTGAAGCCGCCTCTCCACATGCATGATAGGCAGCCCCCGTTAAACCGGAAGACTGTCTGCAAGCACGGGAGGGGAGGGCTGGGCGATCCTTCCAGGTGGAAGCGGTGGCCGGACACAATTGCATCACAACCGCACGCTCCACGGGGGGGATTCCCGTATAGCCCTTAGCGGCTCCATCGGTGAGGGAGGTGAGGGGGGAGGGCTGAAACGGCCGTAAACGGGTAGAATACGGCGACCTCCAGGTCCTGGTCAGCTCCTCGTGCACCTCGGGGACGAAAGGTACCGGCGGAGAGGGTTGTGAAACCCGGGCAGCTCCAAAGAACCAATCATCCAGGCGGGACGGTTCGGGCTGTGGGGGGTGAACCCACTCCAACCCGACGGTCTCCGCCGCTCGAGAGAGCACGGCCACCATCTCTGGATCGAAATCCGGCGTCACGACCCGTCCGGAAGGGGGGAGGACATCCAGATCCTCAGAGGTAGAGGGCCCACCCTCGGATGCTGCGGTCTCCGTGGACCCGGAGGGAGGCACGACAGATCCAACAGACATCGTAGAACACGACTCTGAAGTTTCCATCGGTGCATCAACCGGCTGTGGATGAGGAGGCTGAGAGGCAGAGGACGAATCCCCTGCCCGGTTCAGCACAGTGATGCGGAGATCATCCTTCGAGAGCTTCACAGCCGCACCGTGGCGGCGATCAGAGCTCGTCGGACGTGGGTTGCGTTTTTCCCGGAGGAAAGACAACCGTCTCCGCAAATCCACAAGGGACATGTTCTCGCAGTGAGAACACTTACCCCCAGCGAACGCTGCCTCAGCGTGCTCGATGCCCAAGCACGAAAGACAACGCTCGTGACCGTCCTTCGGACCCATATACTTCCCGCATCCAAGATCGCACGGACGAAAAGCCATCCTGAAAAGGACGCTAATGTCCGGATATACGAGAGAGTGGCTGCCTTTAACAAGGCACAAAGCTCTCTCGTATCACTCTTTTAGGGAAATTCACTCAGATGCTCAGTTGATGATGCGCACAGGGAAGGCAACGCACACACTAAACTCAAAACAAAAAAGATGCAGAGCCTGTGGAATACTGCGAAGCATCCGCTGTGGTACTGCCAGTCCAACCAACTTGCGCAATCGATCCCAACAGAGTGAAGTAGCTTCTCAGTAGCAGATACTGCCGGCTTTCGAAGCGATAAAAAGCTGATTTCCCTATTTGCACGTGCGCCTTATATACGCACCTGGCGGGGCGGCGCCAGCATTATGCAAATATCTCAATGCCAAGTTCATTGGCGTTTTAGTAGTATTCGAAGCAGATTGGTCTCTCTAAGCGAGCTCCCAATTCGTCGGTCACGACGTGACGTCGTAGTGACCGACTGAAAGGGAACCACAAACCACTCGGTTTTGAAAATTAACGTTAAAGCAACACTATGTAGTTTTTTTACCTTTAAATAATGTCTCTAAAATTATTTCAGTGATAGAACAACTTTTAACTGGACAAATTGTACTGTTGCTGCAACCTGAGCAGCCTCCTAGCTGCTACAAGCACATACTGAAAGTGGCGGTGGAGGGTAGGAAACACAGCCCCGCCCCTCCCCCTGCCTGCAGAAGAGTGTCTGATACCAGGCACTGTTGCGCTTTTCAACCACATGGGGGAGCTGTAAGTAATTTTTACATGGAAACTACATAGTGTTGCTTTAAGTGTTGTTTTAATGACATGTTGCGCATGACCCTTGACCTCCACTCTGAAGCAGCCAAGAGACGCTTCTAAACGAGTCAAAAAATTTAAGACACGACCCATTGTCAAAACCTCCGTGCCCAACACTGCAGTTCATCCAAAACAAACCAGGAACGAGACCAAAAGTGTCAAACGCCAGAATTATCCTTTAATGCAGTGGTTCTCAATCCTGTTAATGCATATTTTGTATGTATTCCTTATCTAACACACCTGACTCTAAGCATCAGCTCATTAGATGAGAGCTCCATGAACTAAGCAATGTGTGTCAGGTTAGAGAGACATACGAAATGTGCAGAGCAGGGGGTCCCCAGGAACAAGATTGAGAACCACTGCTTTAATGGACCATTTTACCCGTAGAAACATTAATCTTTATTGAAAGTGTCTCATATTTGTAGTGGAAATATAACATACATTTCGAATTTGGTGCCTATTTGACTGAAAAAGGGGTGTTTGTAGTCTCACCCCCTCAACAAAGATATTGGACTTCCTTCTTTCAATGATGCAAAATGATGACTTTTACATCATTGAAAGAAGAAAGTGCAACACTGAAATCTGTATTTCTCCTGTCTCAGGAAATGATGCACGACCATTCAAAAACATGACTGGGGTTCTAAAGATACTAGGCTTAAAGGAATAGTCTACTCATTTTCAACACCAAAATATGTCATTACCCCAACCAAGAAGAGTTGATACATCCCTCCATCATCTGTGTGCGTGCACGCAAGCGCTGGAGCGCGCTGCGACGCTTCGATGGCATTTGGCTTGGCCCCATTCACTCAACGGTACCACTCAGAGACAAAGTTAGAAGTGACCAGACACATCAACGTTTTTCCTATTTGAGATGAGTAGTTATTTTGGTGGTACAAAATAAAACGTAGCGCTTTTCTCAGCAGATTTAAAAGAGGAACTATATTTTATGGCGTAATAGCACTTTTGGGAGTACTTCAACTCGCCTGAAAAATCCGCTCCCCTTCTCACTCTCATAATGGGAGAGGGAGGGTGTTACTGCGCCGAGTCGAAGTACTCACAAAAGTGCTGTTCCGCCATACAATATAGTTCCTCTTTTGAATCCGCTTGGAAGGGCGCTGCATTTTGTTTTGTACCACCAAACTTGCTCGTATAACTACTCGTCTTAAATAAGAAAAACGTTGATGTGTTTGGTCACTTCTAACTTTATCTCTAAATGGTACCATTGAATGAATGGGGCTAAGCTAAATGCTATCGAAGCGTCGCAGCGCGCTCCAGCGCTTACGTGCACGCACACAGATGATAGAGGGATGTATCAACAATTCTTAGTTAAGGTAATAACATATTTTAATATTGAAAATGAGTAGACTATTCCTTCAATACAAATGGGTGAAGTGTCCCTTTAGATTTAAAGTGATTGACTGTGTCTGATTCACAGACATCAGTTGGCAAATCATTTTAGAGCTTAGACACTTTTGATATTCTAGGAATAATTAAGAGACCAGAATTTTGCGACCGCAGTGTACGTGTTGGATTGTATTCTGATATTAATTCTCTAAGATACGAAGGTGCTGGGCCATTTAAGGTTTTATAGGTGACTGATAGTATTTTTAATTGTATGCGATATTTGACTGGTAGCCAGCATGACATGGGCATGAATTAAAATAAGATTAATGATTAAACTTACATCAGTTTAACACAGAAACCTCTTCAGCATCAGCAAGGTCGACCACATGGTACATGACCTCTGTAAACACAAACATGGATAGACATATCATATTAAAAAAGAAGGCAATCATACAACTTTAAAATATATTTTGACTCCAAGCTTCTTTACAACAGCATCTAACGTTAGTTTATCTTAAACTTAAAGTGAAGCTGGCTTAAGTTGGTTACTAAACAGAATAAAGCTATTAAAACAGGCTTGCAAAATAAGCAGCATCTATCAGAACTACAGCAATGAGCTTTTAAACAACAGAAATCGTCTATATCGTTTAAAATAGCAGAAAGAGCCATTTGCTACAGTTAGCAACACAATCTTCAACACAAGTAATCTTGCCGTTTTATTTTTAAAGTTTTAAACATCGAATTGATTCGTTTATCAGGCATTTTGCATGTAACTTTGCTCACTGAAAAACCGCATGTTGAACTTACTAACGTTAAGTTACTGTGTACAGTCACAGTGTATACTCTTAATGTTTCCTGTGTGTGCTTTAAATTAAAACACTTCTCGCATAAAGACAAAAATAATCACAGTGAAGAACAAAATAGGAACAAATACGGAACAGATCTGCGCGATGTAGAGGAATAAAAAAGTCAAACTTACCTCAGCCGTACTGTTTAGCATGAAAACGAAGACCGAGTCAGTAGCGGTTTGAAATAATGCCGTTGATCCTGATTGGTGGGAATGAATGGGTGGGTGCAGGTGCATTCTGGGAATTGAAGTCTTTTGCCCTGGCGTTCTTACATGCTGTAGATGTAAATTTGACTACGAGTTCCAAGATGCATTGGATGTTTCAAATGTGTTTTTTTTTTCTTCATTATTTTGGATCCTCTGCTGGCACTTTATGTACTTTTTATAATCTGCGTTTTCACACTGATTTATTCTTTAAACGTTATACATTTATAAAATGTATAACGTTTACAAAACATGTTTAGTTGACAAACATGTTGACAGTTATTTTCAGTGATGCTCAGATTTTCTTAAATAAAAAAAACCTTTATCAATTAAATTACATTAGCATAATAATACATGTATTTAGTAAACGCACTTGTAGATATATAATGTTTTTATCCAGTTTTTATGTTATGTGCTGCCTCGAACCTCCCACCCAGCTTTGAAAACCTCTGTCATTAACCCTTCACACCTCACAACCAGCACTCCTCACATCCAGCTTTGAGGATTCCTGGAAACTTCCACCAGTTCCTATATACACAAGGTTTCTGGATGTTTCACGAGTTTACTTCCGAGTACGTTTCCAAGCACTCTGCCTCGTTTATCTGGCAAACCTAAAGTTTAGCAGGGATTTCCCATCCGTATTTGTCCGGATACAGCTCTTTTCATGCAGTGTATACATTTTATTATTCTAACGTATTTTATGAAAGTACTCTGATATGCAACTAAAAATACACTTATTTTAGAGTGTACTGTATGAAGTGTACAGAAGTCACACTTCTAATGAAGTGAGATCAGAGTACACTTTAAAAAAGTAAATTAACAATTAATTTCCAAAAAATATACTTCCCATAAGTATATTGAATTGTCACTCTAAGTATGTCAAATTTAATACACTTTAAAAAAATAAACTTCTATACAATTTAAAATACATTGACAACAAAGTACACTTTCAAAAAGTACATTTAAAAAATAATTTAAGTACTGGTAAATTAGTATACTTATTTTTTTGGACTCTTAAGTTGAACTTAATTACATCTTTTTTTGAAGTATACTTTCAAAAAGTACATTTAAAAGATAATTGAATTACTGGTAAATTAGTATACTTATTTTTGGACTCTTAAGTTGAACTTAATTACATCTTTTTTTGAAGTATACTTTCAAAAAGTACATTTAAAAGATAATTGAATTACTGGTAAATTAGTATACTTATTTTTTGGACTCTTAAGTTGAACTTAATTACATCTTTTTTGAAGTATACTTTCAAAAAGTACATTTAAAAGATAATTGAATTACTGGTAAATTAGTATACTTATTTTTTGGACTCTTAAGTTGAACTTAATTACATCTTTTTTTGAAGTATACTTTCCAAAAGTACATTTTAAAAATAATTGAATTACTGGTAAATTAGTATACTTATTTTTTGGACTGTTAAGTTGAACTTAATTACATCTTTTTGGAAGTATACTTTTAAAAAGTACATATTAAATACTCTTTAAATTAAGTACAACAAGTAGAAGCATACTTGTTTTATACTTCATGTACTTCAATCATATTTCTAATACACTAAAGTATACTACTTTTTTACCTGGGTATAGGGACATATATGTCATATATTACATTTCCGTATGGGAAATCTCAGACACGGGTTGACACTAGCGAAGAAAAACTTTGAACAAATGTATGAAAAGACAAAAGTCTGAAGTCTGACTAAGTTTGAAAAGCAAAAGTTTGTTTAAGAAAAATACGCAAGCGTGTACATCTGATGAGTTTACAGAGTCTCGGACACGGGTTGACACTAGCGAAGAAAAACTTTGAACAAATGTATGAAGAGACAAAAGTCTGAAGACTGTCTAAGTTTGAAAAGCAAAAGTTTAAGAAAAATACACAAAACTAGGAACATCAGTAACAATGCATAGGTATAATATAATTTCATGTTTGCTTATTATGCGTTGATAGATGTTAACCTAAGTTGTATCTAACCCCACAGGCTGACCTAGGGCCTGTCCGTCACATAAAAATCCTGCCATTGATAATTTGGGACCCCCACCACGTGATAACCACACACACACACACACACACACACACACACACACACACACACACACACACACCCTCGCAGTCTCTCACATCCCCCGCCCTACTCTACGATTGCATAACACACACATACATAAACTGACACGGACACGCACACAGACACGAACGCCACACGGCTCATATGACATTAGATATAAGTTTACTCAGACACATCTAAAATGTTTGATTTTTTTCAAATGTTTATATGTCATAAACTTTAAAAACTTTATTTTTAAAACCACAGATATGTGTGTGCATGTGCCTATTGCCCTAAGCAAAAGTAACTTGTTTTAATCAGAGACTTGGTTAAAGAAATGGCTAAATCTAAAATAAACTTTTATTTTGCCAGAGCGGACAGAATTACATTTATTAAGTTTATATGAACACACACCCGGTTCGTTCTCTGGTCATCACCGGTGATCGACCTTTAATGCGCGTTAACAATAGATTGCGGTGCATGAACAGTTTCTTGGCGTTCGTGATGCAAATAAACTTTTATTTATGTTAAAATAAATACCCTTTAGTCTAAAGAAAAGAGTATTGGCGACCCATCCGGAGATTATGGACTCGGGGGCATTGCTTATACATGTACTGTATATTTCATTAAAGATACAATTTGTAAAATCCGCCACTAGTCGGCGCACTATCTAAACAAAAACAATCGCGTGGTTTGATGACGTTATGAAGGCGCTTGGAATGATGGGATTTGTTGTCATTAACCCCACCGCTGACGGTCATCAATCAGACGGGAAAGATAAATCATGGATTTAACGGATGAGGTAAAGTTTTATGTTGTGTTTGATGTCATCATTTTATTTCATTAAATTGAATTAGACCCGAGTAATGTAAGGTTTACAACCAAATTGTTAGTGATAGACGTTAGAATATTAGTCCAATTCGATTGTGTGATAGCACAGCACAGTTTTAAATGTTTAAATCAATCATAGTAAAAGTTGTTTAAAACTTACCAATATCACTTACAATAATGATTGATTCATATTTCTGTTTAACACTGCGTTTATTTACATTGTATGACACTGCGTTTATTTACATTGTATGACACTGCGTTTATTTACATTGTATGACACTGCGTTTATTTACATTGTATGACACTGCGTTTATTTACATTGTATGACACTGCGTTTATTTACATTGTATGACACTGCGTTTATTTACATTGTATGACACTGCGTTTATTTACATTGTATGACACTGCGTTTATTTACATTGTATAACGTGTCAGGTAACAATATTTAAATTGTATAACGTGTCAGGCAGAGTACATAAAGCATTAAATAACCAAACGTAATAACACTGCAACTACATAAACATAAGTCTTCAAGAAAACAACATTTTTAATGTATAAAATAAAGCATGATGAATTTCAACTTCATTATGACCTAAGATTATGCACTGCACTTAGTTATGTAAAATATTAAAAACATTTGATAGTTTTTTAAGTATATGCAACTATGTATTGTCAGCTATAATGTGATATCTGTATAAACAATTGTTTATATTTGTTTTGATGACATTTGACTGTGTGCAGGGAGACACAGATAGCTCTGTACTGGACTTTTCCATGTCAAAGGCTGATGAGACCTGGAGTCCTCCTCAGAGCAGCTGGCATGAAGCATTAGGTGGAAGAGGTAAAGGTGCAGAAACTAGTAAAAGGAAAGGAACGGGAAGAGCCAAAGGAATGGGAAGAGCTTCCAGAGTAGGAGAAACAGCTGGAGCTGCTGAACCCAGCTGCGCTGTAGGAAGAAGATCAGCAAGTAGACGGAGAAGGTCTACAAGGGGACGACAGGCAGCTAGAGGGAGAGGAAACACTGCATCATCTGGACTGGGTGAAGAGGACAGATTAAGGGTATCTAGGCTGCAAGAGGAAAGGAGGTTGATGACACAAGTGCGTATGGGCATACTTTATTTTTATAAAAAAAAATGTGTTTGGCATTAAAATTTTTAATTTGTTTTTTTTTCAGGAGGTTATAGGGAACATGAACCTGGATGAAGCTCAGGGACTCTTAGAACGAGTTTTGAATAGAGAACCAGGCCTTATCTTTGATGTTCTTCAACCACCTAGTTATCGCGAGGAACATTTTTTAAGTAATCACATGACAGCTGTAAATGTGTACTACTAAGTGTGGGACATTATTTGCAATTCATACCTATGCCCCTACTGACATGTGACTCAAGAATGCAGCCAATTGATGGAGGTTCGACCCTTGGAAGGAGGCCCATTGTCCGGGGATCCTCCGGCCTTGGAGGCCTTCGTCTTGGCATCCCCATATCAGCCTGGAGTCTTGCACGCACAATTGCCGCTTGCAGATCAGGAATGTAACTATAGTCTTTTGCCACCTTCAAGGCATATACTGTCCATCTACCAGTTTTCTTCTGGAACAGTCTGCGAAAGCTGTAATAAAAAATTGCCTTTACACAAAAGCTTCTCCAGCAATACATGGTTAAAACAAATATGAATAACAATACACTAAGTTCAACATTCAATTGTAAGTGATCGACATGTATTTTTTTTTTAGTAATCTTACATCTTTTGGCCATTTTTGTTGAGCAGTGGTGGTCGGTCTTTATGGTGGTTATAATCCAGGGCTGCCAGGAGAGTTCTTGCCTCATAGACCAGCGGTGAGAAGCTGAAGCGTTTGCTGGCGTACATCAGCAAGTGGTTGTGGAATGATTCCAGCTGACAGGTCGATCTGGACAAACATGTTAGCCTATGTTTATATTTCAAGTAGAGTACCAAACATTTCTCAAACCAACTTACTATTTTGAAAAGTGTAGACTACTGAAAATGTGATGAAACACATTCCATTTTGAAACAGACATGATTGCTCTGAGAAGTTACCTGAAAGGTAAATATCGGTGAACATTTCTGAGCAAACTCTTATTGAGAACTACAGCTTCCAGTGCCTTGTGAGCTTTAGAACCACTCTCCAGCCATTGCTTGTCTTGGTTCTCTGGCAGGCTGCCATGAAGGCAGTGTCCAAGGTACCATTCGTGCTCGTTTGTCACATGGTGAAGCAAACTGCTCCATAGTTTCTAAAGTAAAAATTTTGTCATTAGACCATAAAGTCAAAGAATACAAATATTAATATTGTATGAATTGTAGTGTGTTGTAATGAGCACGCTGTGCACAAAGAGACTGTATTCTTAAAACAGTATGTCTCATTGCACACAGAAACATTAGACTTCCATGAAAAGTTAGCTACATTTTAACGATGTATTTAGACGCAGGAAGAGGTGTCCAGAAATGTGACAATGAGTATTACTTACAAGGAACTGCTGTACCGTGTCTGCATTTTTACAGCAAAACCAGAAATGGTTTACAATGTCTTTCACCCAGTGCAGCAGGATCTTTTGTCCAGATTGCTGAGCCGCCTAAGCAAACATAAAACAGATGCGTTAATTGCAGCTCATAATAAAACAGCATTAGACCTTACAAATAAGCACAAATCTACAAAAGAAAAATATTCAAGTATTTAAAACACATACTGCCGAAATCTTCTTGGCTAAATTCTTGGCTCCATGCCATACGTCCCATGAGTGTACAACTCCTGTGCCCTTGTATCGTCCAGTCGTTTGATCTTGTAATGAAAGTCAAAACAACATACGATTCATAAACACTTGATAAATATATAACACTTTTTCAGTATATATGTTGGATAATCAACTTACTCATAGTAGATGCAATTTGTGCATGAGCATCAGTGCATACTTCTGAAATCTTCAGTTCGCTGAGAAGCTTGTCCATTGTTGTTACAAACGCCTCTTTCTCCATGACTACTGAATTCCGCCCAGTCTGCCTTTTATCTATAGTCACAACAGAGATGATTTCCTTTGAATCATTCTCCATTGTTGTGTAAGAGCAATACTGGGCACAGTAGCCAGGGCTATCCATTCGTCCATCACCTGTACATGGCACAATCAATCAACAAATGAGAATTGAATTAATATTCAAAACATGGAAGAAAAATATATCAAAGTAATGACAACAGGCCCAAAAAATGTTGCAATTGTATGTTTTTTTACACAGTTTTACCATAAAAATGTAATGAGGTCATTGCATAGATTATTTACTTTTTACAAAATAATAGGTAATCATACCTAATACAACTACGCCATCCTTAGTCTTCAGACGTTGAATGGCGGCTGAACTCTTGCTCTCCCACATGTCCTTTATTGCCCCTAAGCAGTAGGTGTCCTGAATGTTAAAGAATGTAGACTGCCCTACAAAGCCCATGTTCATGTAATTGAACAGGTGTGACACTTTGTAATAATTATTTCCAGACAGCAGTGAATTTCACAATTTATATAAACTACTTGTGATTACTTTTTCAACTGTATATACATTAATATTAAAAAACATATCCATTGTAAAACAGTTGCTGTTCCCCTTGAAGTCAGATGTACTTCAAATGGTGGTGATGCCTGACAGGTTTCTTTTGTAATTTTGTTTATGAAATTGCACTTCAGTACAGGTAGCTGTAGATGTGTGACAAGTTGTTTCAACTTGGCTTCATATACAATGGATGCCCGTTGTCCAATTATGTCGTCCTCACACATGACTTTGTGGCTAGCAGAAGATGTAGGGACATGTTGCTCACATAGGAATGGCACTTCATCCTCTGGTGGAAGATGTACTGTCTCTTCCAGACCAATTACGTGAAGCTCCTCAATTTTCCGAAAATCTTTAGTTCCTTCACCTGTTCTGTATATATATAAAGAACATTTCTTACAAAACTTTAATAACAATTAATTTTACCATGTGCAGTTTAAAGAATCATTACTCTAACATTAATTTGATTTTAAATAGATGTAATGACAAGGACTGGGCTAGGAGTAAAAAAACGACATCAGTCACAGTTAGTCATTCAACTGATGTTGCCATTATTCTGACAGTTTATAATTTTTGTGTAAAACAGATACCTAGGATTAATATGTTTTACATATGTCTGCAAATATAGAGCCAAAAAACATGATTCTGGCAGACAAACCTAAGACAGATAGAGGGAACATAGTCCTCATCAGAAGTGCTGTCATCACTTTCTTTTCCTGATGTTGAACCATTTGGGTCTCTAAAATCAATCCTGCAAATGTAATAGTAGAAATAGTATTAATACTAATAACAATATATGTGAGAAATTATTAGTGATACTAACAAACTTAATAAATAACACCAAACTGTTGTAATTCACTGTACACAATATTTTGTTATTGTTTGAGTTAGCAAATAGGTTTTGTAAAATTGCAATACAAACTTACACAGTGTTATGAAGATCATTGGCATCTTCATTCACAGTAATGGTGGACTCATCATGGAAGCTCATCTTGGAAAAACTAGACAACACCCCACAAAAAACAACAACATTATAAACCAATGACAGATGCATAACACTGGCTTGGTTATGCAACACTTTTATTTGTTGCTTGTGATACTCGCTTTTATGATAAAATTATTATGATACACATCTTTACATAGTAAAACATGTAAGATTCACCTGTCGTGTAACAGCTGTTCATCACTTTCTGCCATAGAAAGGTGCTCTATCCCAGGCTCCAGAAAACATTGATCTCTGTAAAACATATTTTAGCAATTTATCCAATGTAATTCTATGCAACATTTCTATTAAAATTATATTTTGGTAATGCCTACCTGTCTGATAGTGAGTCAATGGATGAAGCAATGCTTGAGAGGGTTTGAAGAGGCATTCCAGGTCCTTTGTAAGGTGTTGACGTTGATGGTCCACTTTTTTGGTAACTTTAAAAAAAGTGGCATTGAAATATCATTTGATTTTCACAAAAAGCTACAGCATAACAACACAAATATAATCTACAATGATTTCTCACATCATATAGTGATCATATATTTACAGTACTATTCTTATTGTAAGGTTATGATGTAAAATTATGATAGCTACACTGTAGACACTACTACATACTCTATCCAATACTGGATTTAGTAAGTGTCTGAAATAGACAATTTCGACAATACAGCAAATATAATGTGACAGCAATTCGTCAGATTCATTGATTACTGTTTATTCAGATGATATAAATACGATTACCACTACCACTAGTTCAACAAATATTATACACTCGTGCACATTCAAACACAGTAATGGGGCATACACAGCAAACGCGAGCTCAAAGTTTTGCGCGAGTAACGTTAGATAATATACAAAGTCGTGATGCGCGAGTAGATTACACGCCATCAATCAATGTATCAGACGCGTACTCGCACGGGTAAATCCTGCAAGTAAATAACTCTAAAGCGAGTAACGTTACCGCGATGCCTCACGTTTGGTGTGTATGTCCAATAAGACTGATCTTGCTAATCGATAAAATAGCATACGTTCTCTGTAATGATCAGAATCAAAACAACTCACCTGTCGAGTAAAACACAAGCAAGATCGGCATCTCTTTCTAGTTGAAGTTTATCGCGAAGCTCTCTCCATCTAGAAAATGCCACACCGATATTGATCCTTGCTCGTTCTCTCCTCTTATCCCAAACTCTTCTTGGGTCGTTTGGTTGACCCGTACGCTTACGCTTACGAGGGCTGTCCTTGCCGCCAGAACCAGCAGCAGACAGTAAAGCGTAATTATGTTCCATCAATAAGTAACACAATCCACTATAAAACGTACAAAAAGAAAATAAGGCACTACTTGAAGCAAGCTAGTGGTTTGCTGGACGGACGCTAAACACTACTTCCGCATTTGTACACGACACTGTTGTCATGTGGTTTCAACGTCAGCAAAGGCGGTAACAAACGGTCACGTGGATATTAACGTCATCGACATGCTACTGGCCTGCCCCGTGTCACTGTTTACAATGGAAATTTTCTCACGATTCACAAGTAGTTGAAAACAGTGGATATATTGTAAGTAATCAGCTGAAAAAAATATATAACACTGGACTAATGGTTTTTGGATATTTTACTGCAAATATTTTACAAATTGTATCTTTAAACAAATTCTTGGTGTTACAAACTTTTAGAACCTGAAGTGTTTGCCATAAAGGCGCTGGTGGACCACCTTAAATCTAAAATAAACCTTTTACTTTTTGTCAATGGCTGTATTACACTTATTTTACCAACACGGAGTTTTAGGAACAATACGGGCCGCTGAACACCACCGCTGTTCAGACACATTGGGGTCTACTGGGTGGGTGATAACGGGTGGTGAGAATGAGAGACCGCTGGTAAAAACCAACCGTCCAGAAACTGAACGTCTTAGACATCAAACTTTTTTCACATCAATAAATATGACGAGCACTCGCGAGACAAAAAACACGCACTGGAATACCATGTTCAGGAAACCTTTTATTTTGACAATGTGTATCGTGTTACATTTATCGTAAATACACATGTACACACTCGGATGTTAGGTGACATTAATGAAACAAGCTTAACGTTTATTTTCAAACAACACACGTGACACACCTGACTAAACCTGATTGGTTGTTGTCATAGTAACACGTCACGGTGCTATTTGAAAGCTGTTGTTGTTCAGTTCAGTTCAGTTCACGAGGTGCATGCGGTTGCTTGCATTAAACGTATAAACTGTTAAATTAGATGGCGACTCTGGCATTAAACGTATTTATTTAATTAATCGGCGATCATGTTTCACCAGAGGACTTAGATAAAACAACTCGATTAAAAATGTGAGCAGTTTTAGTGCATCTGACGTCGCTTTTTGTTTGGAGATGAACGAGACAACATGAGGGTAAGTGATGACAGATTTTCGCATTTCTTTATTTAGTTAACTATTAAATAAGTAAAACATTACAGTTGTCCTTATTTTAACCCAGCTTCTTTATGTAACGTTATGTCGGTGTCACGTGTGGTAATTGGAACATCGTTATTGTGTGATTAAGCATTTCTCTTAAGCATTTCAGAAATCATTAAAACCTTTCTTTTTTTAGCACAGCGACATAAATATGCCCAACCAGAGCCAAGTAGACAGGAACAAATGAAGATACAGCGCATAGAAATAATTATTATTGGTGGTAAGTGTGATGCCCCAATTGATTGGTCTTCACAGATTGTTGTATTGTTTAACATATTTCTTGTATGTAAAAACACATTGAAGGGAGTGATGGTACTTCCAGAACGCTAGAGGGCGATATGTGAGTGCGGTGTATGGTTATAAGTCGGCCGTGTTGCAGGCCATAACACAGCAACACCGGAGCTGATCACACGCACTCTTTTGTGTTTGTCTTTCTTTCATCATTGAACAGGTTAGTCAAATAGCAATACCATTTTAATCTAAGTGGATGTAGAAAGAATGCATGTTAGTGCATCTTAACTGGTGTGAATTGAGTACTTTTGATAAAGTTTAATCCTCAAATGAAATTATAACATTCTTCTGTGATTGAATGCCATCCCAGACAGCACACATACATCTGGCCGACGTTGTGCCGACTTTCAAAGTTCCATCGGCAAGATGTCGCTCAGGGAGCGTTTGCTCATTGGGAAGATGTCGTCTAGATGTCGGCATCTCGTCGCAAATGCCCTCGGGCCGATGTTTAAACGATGCAATTTCAGCCGCTCTGCACGGGCTTTACCGGGCATTTATTTATTAATTTAAACCTTTATTCATTCACACTTATTCAGAATAATGTGCTTCTGTGCAATAACAACTAAAAACAAGTACACCACTGTCAATAACCGTTGCAAATTTATTCATTTGACGAATTTAACACATAAACAACTTGGATAAATCAGTAACAGAATAGATGTGTCACACATAAATTACATATTCTGTAACTATTATACACTGCTATACTACTGTGTAAACGTTTTTAAACACTTAACTAAAATATTTCTTATAACCTTCAAAATAATATACTCTTAAGGTCTCTGATTCAATTACGTTTTTGGACAAAAATATAGTCTCAACATATACATTTTTCAATTGAGAACTAAAATTTAATTTAAAACTTTTTTTTTCAAATTACTTTGACAAAATGATAAAATAAACAAGTAATTCAAGTCCATAATACATGGAAATTTCTTTAAAAATATCTTAGGGTGAGATCTCAAAAAATTACTGAAAAAACCCAATGGTATATATTTCAAATTCTAGGCAAAGGGTGGCTGCATTTGAAATGCTAAAATATAACAGTTTGGATTTCAGAAGTTTTAGTCTCAGGATATTTCACATATGTTGTACAAATGGGACACAGCCTGTGAAAACCCAGCAAAGTATTTCTTTGTGACTTACTGTTTTCTACATAAAATCATCCTACACAATTCAGAAAACATTCTCTGAAAATATAATCTTGACACCTTCAATACTGACTGAGTAAGGTCATGCCAAAGACTGAACTCAATGTTAAATCAGTAAATTCAAACTTTAGATGTCATTAGATGTTAAGACAGTAGCCTGGATTTCATATACAAGGTCACATATTTATGTATCTTAGAAATATATTGTAAATAATAATGTGCATGTACATAACAAAAACATTTAATCATAAAACATTCTCGTCAGGTCTTCTGTCTTTGTTTCCTACACTTGTCTCTGCAAGCAGCGCCTTTAGACCTTAGAGGTTGCTCTTTGTTGCCTTTGTTTCCTGTCCCGAACACCGCCTTTTAAACATCTGGACACCACTTCTTCCTCTCCATGGTTCCTCTTTTATTGCTTTAGGATCACCTGAAATGGAAACATCCAAAAAAATTATTAATCATACGATCACATTTTTATATTTAAATTTAGGTGCCTATGGCAAACATGAACAATCGTGTATATTGGATAGATAATCAAAAAGGTCCACAAAGCATACAGTACTTTATGTAAGCATATAAAACATCTGGTCTACTGTGTTGTTGCATTCCTGAATGTGTCTGGCTGTGCATTATAAACAGTGTTAATTCTTCTTTGCATCCTCAGCTATACTTAAGTGCTATAGGAGGAATTAATGCAAATGTCTTGAAAATTATACATTTTATTGTGAAAGATATCTAAAGATAACAGTCACCCACTTGCTTACCACCAAACTGTGTTGAACAAGTGCTTGCATCAGTGTTCGTGTAATCGAGTAAAGTATAACCTTATTCACACAGCACTTTGGTCCCAGAAAATATCCATAAATTGGCAGACAGGCATTTGTGTGAAGGCAAACATATGCTGTAGATGTTCTGGGATTGTTCCAGGAAAGAGGACCTAGTACCATTACCGTAACATACCTGGAAAGCCCTCTTTATGATTGAGATGCAGAAACAATGGCGTAGTTTTTAAGTTATGGTTCAGCTCTTTAAAACAAGGGTTTTACAAAGGTCGGCAAACTCTACTGAAGCAGAGAGATCAGGGAGCTCGTCACTATCCACGCTGAAGCAGAGATCATTTAGCAGCATAACAGTTCTAGCGTGTCAGGCGCTCACATGAGCTTATATTAAACAAAATACATGTGCGTCATCGCAACAAGATATACCGTTCAGCTCTTTAAAACGGGGGTTTAAATGAACATTTACATTCACGATGAGAAATGTCTGCAAACTGGACTAGGACAGAGATCAGGGAGTTTCAAATATCCACTTTGAAATTGGGTTAATTCATGTGCATACTAGAACAGCGCATCACACATTCCATTTTAGTCTTATCATAAACAAAAATGCAGTCTTCTGCAGAGAGAAATAACCAATAATAACAAACCTTCAGACACTGTGAATAAAACCTATCAAGTGCAGGACTTTAAACACATCATGTGTCTTTACGGCATAAACACAGATTCCGGAAAATCATTGAGAGTGAGAATGAACCAAAAATCAAATGGTCCTGGACCAAGTTTAAGTATAATATGAATGGGCCCTTCTTCAATGTATCGTGTCTAACAGATACCAAGTAGCAAAGTTTGTCTCACCTGTGGGCCACAACACTTAGTTCTGTCCTAGTATACGCCTTAGTCCTCTGTCTAGATCTCACCCAAACACTGTAAACGGAGCACAACAGAAATGTTAATTTGTAAGTAGAAAAGATAAGTGGACCCAGATTTGTTCCAGAATGTATTAAATGAAATTAACATGCTCTGCTTTGTCTAAGATAAAGGATAAAATGCACTGTTAAATAAAAGACATTTTAAAAGGGTTGAGTTGTCTGAACCAAGTCATCTTGTTGCTTTGAAAGCACAATGAAAGACATGTAAAGCTATCTTACCTTGAAATAAAATTTGACATGGACTACTGAAAATCTAATTAATGAAAAAGACAAAAAATAATATATTATGCACAAACGTTAAAAACAACATTGCAGTATAGTGCTTAGTATAATGTGTTTTAAATAAGTAAATTCAACTTACATTATTTGTATAGTATATATCAGTACAGTGACATGCACAAGTTTGGGCACCCCTGGTAAAAAAAATCTGTTAATGTAAACATTTAAGCGAGGGGGAAGATGAAATGATCTCCAAAAGGTATAAAGTTAAACATGAAACGCACATGATTACCACTGTATGTAGTCCAGTGCTGGCATCGTCTGAAGTCCTTGCAAGGGCCGATGTCATCTTTCAATTTGTGTTAGGTCATTTGACAGAGGCAGGATCCAGACTGCAGCTCACATAATTGCTAGTAGAAATAGAAAAGCAAATTGAGAAAAGTAGCATGACTGCTGTTCATAGCTTTTTAGGTAGTGGATAGTTGTGATTATTAAGTTATTTATAACCTGAGGCAATGGTTAGTGAATGCAATTATGTGTATGCTAGACTTAGAGCTGTTGCGTTTGGTCGATAGAATCGGGGGTGTCAATTTCAACGTCGATAATTAGTCAACATAAATATTGTGT
This sequence comes from Misgurnus anguillicaudatus, assembly GCF_027580225.2. Lineage (NCBI taxonomy): Eukaryota > Metazoa > Chordata > Actinopteri > Cypriniformes > Cobitidae > Misgurnus > Misgurnus anguillicaudatus. Next base: position 23,079,126 of record NC_073339.2, read on the forward strand.
CATCACGACAAAAATATAGCCTTTTCCCCTTTGACATGGCAGATATAAATGCAGATTAACATTCACAATGAGAAATATCTGCAGACTGGACTGAAGAAGAAATCATGGGGCTCGTCACTATCAGCTACGAACATTCACCAGCATAACAAAACAGCATGTAACGTAGTGCTTCCCAATCCTGGTCCTCGAGCACCCCCTCCCAAAAACTTATTTAAAACACCTGATTCAAGTTATCAGCCTCTTTCCAAAATGGTAAACATGTCTCCCTAACAAGCTGATGGGTTAAATAAGGAGACATCTAAAACTTTTTGGGAGGGGGTGCTCGAGGACCAGGATTGGGAAGCACTGGTGTAACGCACTCCTTTATGATCTTATCATAAACAAAAAAATACACGTGTGGTTTCTCGAGAGAGAAATCACGGATAAGCAAACTACAGATGCTACAAAAAAAAAAACTACAAAGTGAAAGACTTTAAAAATGACATGTCTTTATGGAATGTGTGTGAAAGCACAAACAAATTCAGAAAACTATTGGCAGCGTGAATGAACCAAAATCAAATAATCCCGAACAACTCCCTTATGTGTTCTCTGTATTTTTTCCATAATGTGTGTGTGAAAAGGGCTACAGACATTAACCATTCATTGAAAGCAAGTTGTCCATTGAACCTTAAATGTCCTTGTCAGTATCGGGAAAGCGGTCCTGACACAAATATCCTCGTCATAAGAGATGTACGGCGTACTGTCTCGACTAAACATATGGAGTCCTTCTTTAGGATCTCTGACTGCCGCACTCTGATGTTGTTCACCTGGCGTGTAACACAACAACCCAAATTGTCTTCATTATCCCAGGCACCTGCACAGAAACATTGAGAACACAAGCACCATGGAAGCAGTGAGTGTGCGTCTTACCTACACCTGATGTAGCGTGTACATGCCGGGCGATGGAGGCCCCGGTGATCCCAACATAGCATCCGGTCTCATGAAGGGGGAGCAGTTATAAGTGGTTATCTCAAAAGCCTGAGGCAATGTGGGGGGAGAAGTGCTGGCTCGTGTCTTCCACTGTCGGTTTGCTGGCATTGGAGAGAATCTCATCTGGATAGGCCGCATCCTAGATGTACATGCCCTGCACAGAGAAACAGATGGCTTATCCTTTCTCCGATAAAACTAATATGACAGTATGGTTAAGATCAAAAACACAGCTGGTTAAAAACAACTTACAGCAAATGATGTTGTGATCTGTTTTGCAAAGACATAAAACATAACAATTGAATATTACAGATTTACATAAAAGATTTCCAGTTACACCCACTAAAATGTCTTGAGGTGTCTGTCAGTGAAATACTTACACAGCAGTGCCAATGACCTGTTTACACACAAGAAGAGAGGAAACATATATAAGGAAAATATTAGCTAAGAAAAAATGCAAGAAATGTATTCAGTCATTTCCAGCCCTTGATGTGTTTAAAATACACAGTATGGCAAATGACTATGATATGAAACACCTGTTCATTAAATCACTGTACATTTCATACATCTGACATACAATAATGTAAATCAGATTGCACTGTGCATAACCAAATGGTTGTCAAAGTATCTGAACTAACTTACATAATGTCAATGTAAACATCTCTTGTTTGTTTTGTTTTTAAATTTGCTGCCATTGTGAGCACTCAAACTATCATACAGATCATAATAATACACTTTATACAGTAACTAAAACTGCTTGATCATTTAAACTTGATCATTTAAACACCAAACAAACACTCATAAAAAAAATTAAACAACCAAAATTACTATGTTATTGAACTCAATTATATAATCATCGATAATCATCCTCATATTTTTCCTAAAATTTAAATTACCTCCGTACAGAATACTTCCAACTGCTGTCCAGAAAAGCAATGGCCATCTGCCTATATTAAGTGCATCGTTTATATAGCAACAAAAACACAATACTGAACGCGTGAAAGGTATTTAGATTGATTTCAAGTACCACATTTTGTCATAGTATAAAAAACAAGACGAGAAATGACATTTCTGTCTTCAACGTCAACATTACCTCTAGTCGGTCAGACTATACATAACAACAAGCTGACACGTATTGTTTTACAGAAACATTTTAGAACAACAAAAATTAATGGAAATTATAATAATACACAAACATTTTAGCAAAAATGCCTCAAGTCTGAATAGCGCTGCAAGTACTACAAATGTTAGTAACTATGACTTTATTTGCTGTGCTGTAGTAGACGGAGTGCCTTATACTAACTTTTAAGAGTCACAGACATTTAATATAAGATTTTTGTCGAAAACTTACCTGAACCACGGATGTTTGCGAAGTCAGCTCCCGCACTTTTTCCTTGTTCATGGCAAGACGATACTGGAGTGGCTTCTCTGGGTTAAGGAATATATCGCCATATGTTGGTTTGGCATGCCCATGACAATGCTTCATACCAGGGTTTTGCGTGTTCGAGTTGACATGGAATTGTTTGTTTTTTTACACAGGAGAGGAACACAAAACAATGATACATGTAAAACAAGCCAATAATTCCTTATTTTTCCTCACTTTCCCCAGTTGCATTTTCTCTAACTTGAGTATTAACGGCGGCTGGCAACCAGCGTATGTACATTACTGCCCCCTTCTGCTTCGGAATAATGGAACTTAGCAGCTGTGTGTCATTAAAAGCAAAGAAGGCGCTGCTATTTTATTTATTTTACTTGTATATTATATTAAAACATTTACATTTACTTAACGGATTCCATTTTTCTTCACTTATTATCATTTACTTAGTTCTTGTACATACTTACACCCATAATGTCGCCTTTGCTCTGGTGGTTGCAAAAGGTGTAATAACTGGGCACGCACCAACAGAGAGAAGCGCGGCATCGGCCTCCGGTATAGTTATCCGACCCAAAGCCGACGTAACAGACAAGCCTGATGAGTGGGAAATACCGTTGACTTGACTGAAGATTTGGCCAATGCGTGGCCGATACTTATTAGATGTTTCAAATAAGGAGGCCGACGTACGCTCTTGAGCCGACGTCGGGCAGACGTACGTGTGCTGTCTGGGATGTATGTTTGATGACACGTGTTGATGAAGGTGGATATTTTAATGTGTTTCTTATACAAGTTTAATACTTAGGATTTTTGTGAAAAGGTTGTGTTTGAACATGATGTTGTGAGTTTTTGTATAGAAAGAACCTGTTTGGTAGAGAGGATGAGGGAATGGCTGTGTTACTTGATCTGAAAGATAAAATTTCACAGATTGTTCCATCCCAACAGGTAGCAGTACACAAAGACAAAGCATATGTCACAGACACAGCCAAAACTAAGGTTCATTCTGATCACATAACACCTGACACAAACACAATGACTAGTCACACTCACTCATACACTGCAGAATATCAGAAGATGTTGGAGATGTATGAAGAGCTAGGCCGGAAAATTAAAGCTAAAAATCCTTACCATGTACCACCACAGCCTAGTTCTCTCCCACTCCCTTCGCAAACTTACCATACCCTGCACAGCACTGATGATCAGATGTTTAGGAGAGATCTTCCATATCTCTCACGAAGAGATTTTAAAGTACATGGAGGTCAAATTGGCGACTCCTCTTCTGAAATTAGCTTTAATAGCTTATGTTGACAGATCGAAGAGGGCGTACAAGAGCATTTCAGTGAAAGTGAAATTATTAGAGGGGTTTTAAAAATAACCAAATCTGGTAATTTCAAGGAAATGTTAATGGAAAAAGAAGATTTGACTGTGCAAGAGTTAAAAGGACTGCTACAGTCTCATCTGGGTGATAAGAGTAGCACAGAGCTGTTTCAGAGTCTGATGTGTGCACGCCAAGGAGAAAACGAGAATCCACAGCAGTTCCTTTATCGTGTTATTGGTCTAAAGCAGAAAATCCAGTTTGCGTCGAAACAAAACACAGTTGATATCAGATACGATGCGAAGACCATTCAAGAAGTGTTTCTTCATAAAGTTTGCCAGGGTCTGGGGCCAAAATATAATGAGATTTGTCGTGAGTTTAAGCAACTTATCGCTGCAGGAGATGTAACTGACGACATGCTTCTCAGACAACTTGTAAAAATCACAAGTGAAGAGGAAGAGAGACAACGTCGGCTCCAGTCACTGTCAAGACTTAAAGTCACTCATGCTCGTAGTGCTCAGATCGAAGGGGATCCAGAAATTAAAGCTGCTACTACTAATGAACAGGGTTAGGTTACTGATAGAGAAATTCGCAAACTTATAACTCAGGTAGAAACGTTGACAAAAGTTGTTAATTCATTGCAACAAAATAAAACAACAGAACGACAGTGTCAGTGTACAGCAAATGTTCCTGAGAAAAGAAGACGAGGTTGTCTCAACTGTACTGAACGAGGGAAAGTGGATACCTGCAATCACTGTTTTGTGTGTGGTGAAGAGGGTCATAGAGCTGTTGGCTGCTTGAAAAGACAAAACCGATCAGTGCCAAACACCAGATTGAAGAGCACCCCACAGGCTACAGTGTTCAAGCCAGGGTCACACAGCCGTAATTATACAGTTAATGTCGGGTCGTGGAATCATGCAAGTAGTAGAGCGAGAGAACCAAGCAGACGAAAAACACAGAACTCTGAAGAGAAAGTGGTTCAGTTTGTTGGAAAGAAGTGCCTACTGGAAGGAGAAATTGGATGCCATAAAGTAAGCATGCTTCTCGACACTGGGGCACAGGTGAGCATCATTGATCAAAGCTGGAGAGAAAAATACTTACCAAAATGTGATATTCGGCTCTTATGTGAAATAGTAGGACCTAGCGCTGGATTGGAGGTGTTTGCCATCAATGGAGATGCAATTCCATTCAGTGGATGGGTCGAAGCCACTGTAACTCTACCTGGACATGACGGGACTCACTACTCCATTCAAGTTCCCTTTCTGGTGAGTCAGATGAAGTTGGAGAGGCCACTTTTAGGATTTAATGTGATTTCAGTGTTGGTTACAGAACCAGGGGACAGCACAAGCATTCTGACTACTTTGCATTCGTTGATGAGTAGCACTGGAAACACTCCAGATGATTTTGTTGAGGTGTCAGTTGGGTTCATCCGCGCAGACAAAATATATGCAGATATTGCTCCAGTGAGGGTAGGACCACAGAGTTACACCATTCGGTCTGGTCAGGTGGCTAATGTGAAATGTAGAGTACCTGCTAACTTCAGTATTATGGATTCCACAGTTCTGTTTGAGTCGAGTGATGAGGTTTCACCCCTGAGTAGTCTTGACTTCGGAGAAGGATTGATAGAGATCCAGAAAGCAGGTCAGTCATACATCAGAGTTCCAATTGGAAATTACACAAAGCACGATGTAACCATTCCAAAAAGAACTATACTTGGAGAAATAGCAGGCATTGCTAAAATTATTCAAACGGATCAAGTTGAAACAAGCAGTACACAGGAAGCTCCTTCATCGCAATCACAGCAATTGGATAACAGTGGCACGCTGTGGCACCCTCCCGTAGATCTGAGTCATCTAAAATCCAGCCAACAAACAGTCGTAAAACAACTACTCTATGAAGAGTCAGCTGTCTTTGCACGTGATGAGAATGATATAGGCAGCATACCCAGTCTGCAGATGACGTTGAACTTGAAAGATGATATTCCTGTACAGAAAGCTTACACATCGATACCCAAGCCACTCTTGAAAGAAGTGAAGGAGTATGTGCAGGATTTGTTGGCCAAGGGTTGGATAGTGAAATCCAAGTCACCCTACGCTGCACCAGTGGTGTGTGTTAGAAAAAAAGATGGTGCACTACGATTGTGTATTGATTACCGACAGCTTAACAAGAAAACTGTAGCTGATCGCCATCCCTTGCCACGAATTCAGGATCTCATGAATACTTTGGGTGGGTACCGTTGGTTCTCCATACTCGACCAAGGAAAGGCCTACCACCAAGGGTTCATGGCTGAAGGGTCAAGACACATGACTGCGTTTGTGATGCCTTGGGGATTATTTGAATGGTTATGGATACCATTTGGACTTTCAAATGTCCCAGCCGCGTTCCAGCGAAGCATGGAAGAGATGTTAGACTCTATCCGTGATGAGTGTTGCCTACCTTATCTGGATGATGTATTATGTTTTGCCAAATCTTTTGAAGAACATGTAGAGAAATTGCGAGTTGTGTTCCGAGCTCTGCGACAGCATGGAGTGAAGCTACGTCCAGCTAAATGTGAGTTGTTTAAGCCAGAAGTCCGGTATTTGGGTCGTCTTGTGTCTGCGGATGGAGTAAGAGTAGATCCAAAAGATCTGGGAGCTGTGAGAGTACTCCGTGACAAAACACCACAAAATGTTGGAGAAGTTCATCGTCTTGTAGGATTTTTAAGTTACTATCGAAGCTACATTCAAGATTTCGCCAGGTTGGCAAAACCTATTTATGAGCTGCTTCAAGGTAGTGCATCAGAAAGTCCATCACAAGTGGGTTGGAAGAAGGAAAGGAAGAGAAGTCCACAGTTATCATCTCGACATCCGGTAACATGGGAAGATAAGCACCAGCAAAGCTTAGACACGCTCATTGACATGCTGACAAATCCACCCATCCTGGCATATCCTGATTTTGATTCCCCGTTTGTATTACATACAGATGCATCTGAACAAGGATTGGGAGCAGTATTATATCAAAGACAAGAAGGAAAGTTAAGAGTTATTGCATACGGATCAAGAACCTTGTCACCTGCTGAAAAGAACTACAGACTTCATTCAGGCAAGCTGGAGTTTCTTGCATTACAGTGGGCTGTCTGTGAGAAATTTTGTGACTATCTCTATTATGCACCAAGCTTCACCATTTACACAGATAATAACCCACTCACTTATGTAATGAGTTCTGCGAAGTTGAATGCAGCTGGTTATCGATGGGTAGGAGAACTAGCAGATTTTAGATTTGAGATTAAATATCGTCCTGGCAAGAATAACAATGATGCAGACCTGTTGTCACGTTGTCCTTTGGATATGGACCAGTACATAAGTGAGTGCACAGAGAATTTGCGACCAGAGGTTATTCAAGCAACCTGGGAAGGAAATATAATGTCTAAGCAAGAAGATGTAGCTTGGGTCGCAGCTTTGAATTTGAAGGCACCAGATACAGATGTGATCCATAACCAAATTTCATTGACCATCAGTCCTGATGAATTGAGGAGAGCTCAACAGGAGGATCCGGTAATTGGACCAGTCATGAGATTGAAGGAAGCTGGTAACACAGTGACATCTGATGTTTGATACAGAGCACCCAGAGAGATGAAGAAGTTTTTGAGAGAATGGCACAAGTTAGTACTTGAAAATAACATCTTGTACAGGAGAACAACTCAAAGAAAACAATTGGTATTACCTGCAAAGTATTGGCAAATGGTTCTTCAGCAGCTACATAATCATATGAGTCATGTTGGAGCAGAAAAGGTGTTACAGTTAGCCAGAGAGAGATTCTATTGGCCAGGAATGAAGAGTTGTGTGGAAGAGTATGTAACTCGCCAGTGTCCATGCATAACTCAGAAACAACCAGTAACACAGGTGCGTGCCCCAATGGGAGGAATCACGTCAAATGCACCCCTTGAATTAGTATGTATTGATTACCTGCATTTAGAGACCAGTCGTGGAGGGTATGAATACATCCTAATGGTGATAGACCACTTCACGAGATTTGCTCAAGCTTATCCTACCAGGAATAAATCTGGGAAGACGGCGGCAGAGAAGATATTCAATGATTTTATACCTCGCTTTGGATTTCCTGCAAAGTTGCATCACGATCATGGGCGTGAATTTGAGAATTTCTTGTTCCACACATTGCAGAAGCTGTCTGGAGTTGGTCACTCAAGGACTACGCCATACCATCCCCAAGGTAATCCTGTAGAGAGATTAAACAGAACTTTGCTCCAGATGCTGCGAACGTTAACAGACAAAGATAAGCAGAATTGGAAAGAACATTTGCCGAAAGCAATTCATTCATACAATTGTACGAAACATGAGTCTACAGGGTACTCACCGTTCTACCTCATGTATGGTCGACACCCTCGACTTCCCGTTGACTTGTTGTTTGGATTGGTACAGGAAGATGAATTCACCACGCCACATGGGTATGCCGAACGCTGGGCGGATCAAATGACCGAAGCTTACAAAATTGCAGCACATAACAGTAAGCAGATGAGTTCTCGGAACAAAGAGTACTATGACCAGAAAGCTAGGTGTGTTATCCTCAAACCTGGAGATCGTGTTCTGGTAAGAAATTTGAGACAAAGAGGAGGACCAGGAAAGCTGCGTTCATATTGGGAACCCATTATTTACATTGTAAAAGAGAAACTAGGAGAAAACTTTGTGTTTAAAGTGCATCCTGAGAACAATGAGAACAAGATCAGAACATTGCATAGAAATCTTCTTCTTCTTGTAAATGACTTGCCAACACTGGAAAGTTTGGATCCAAAGAGACAGGACACACCTAGAAAAGAAAGTGTTGAAACAAGAGGACAGAAGAACAGAAGAATGACACAAAGAGAAGAGGTAGAAAAATCAGAGACTAGTTCTGAGGAAGATGAAGTTTTATTGCTGGAGAAGAGTCAATAATTCAAGATACTCAAGATCTGAAAGAAAAGAATCAGAGCGAGAGTTGAATCAAGGAGGATTGAATGAACCAGTTACAGTTGAGAGAGATGATTCACCAGTGACTGGCACACGAGAGATTGCAGATTATTTGCCAACAGAACCAGAGTACACACTTGCTGATTCCTACTTACCAATTGTTGAATATCCTGAGCTGGAACAAGACATGGGATCAGAATGTGAAAGTCCTCCAGAGGAACAGGCTGTTGAGGAGAGAGAAGTACAGCAACAAGAGGCAGTCAGAAGGTCATGCAAAGAAAGAAAACCTGCTCAAAGACTTACTTACCCATGCCTTGGGCAACCTATATTCCAAGCATTGCCTACACTCCACACAGTAACAGTAAACTCACCTCAGCCATTACCACTGATACACACAACTACACCCACATGGTTAGGCCATAACAGTAATGCACACCAGGTAATGCCAATCACGGTTATGGTCCCAACTTATTAAGTAATGTTTAAAAAAAAATAATAATAAATAAAGGGATTCACCTTCTGAGGTGGGGAGAGTGTGACGCCCCAATTGATTGGTCTTCACAGATTGTTGTATTGTTTAACATATTTCTTGTATGTAAAAACACATTGAAGGGAGTGATGGTACTTCCAGAATGCTAGAGGGCGATATGTGAGTGTGGTGTATGGTTATAAGTCGGCCGTGTTGCAGGCCATAACACAGCAACACCGGAGCTGATCACACGCACTCTTTTGTGTTTGTCTTTCTTTCATCATTGAACAGGTTAGTCAAATAGCAATACCATTTTAATCTAAGTGGATGTAGAAAGAATGCATGTTAGTGCATCTTAACTGGTGTGAATTGAGTACTTTTGATAAAGTTTAATCCTCAAATAAATTATAACATTCTTCTGTGATTGCATGCCATGTATGTTTGATGACACGTGTTGATGAAGTTTAATACTTAGGATTTTTGTGAAAAGGTTGTGTTTGAACATGATGTTGTGAGGTTGATTTAAATTGTAAATGAAAAATAGAAAGTCATGTATATTTGAAGATGCAAATAAGTAACACAGTGATTGATTATTGAATGAGTTTTCATTAATGCATTATGTTAAAGTAAGAGAGACTGAACCAATGATAAGAAGTGGTTTATTGAGACATGGTGTGTTTCTGAACAATCATATTTGTTATACTGTGAATAACTATATTGGCATGTGTAATACTGTGAATATTTATATCTGTATCACTATGAAATTCTTGAGAAAATATATAACACAGCAACACCGGAGCTGATCACACGCACTCTTTTGTGTTTGTCTTTCTTTCATCATTGAGCAGATGGCTTCAAATTGCTGCACATTTAACTGCTAGCTGATGCAGAGGTTCTGTACCCGCTACATAAGTTTGTTGTTGCTATTTGAATAAGATTAAGTTCACGTTTAAGTTTTTCTAATGTTTCTCTTGCAATGCTAACGTTAGTTTAAAATGAATGTTTGAGCTGTCTTACCTGAAAATACCACGATATGACCATATGGTTATTATAACTCCAGTAATGTTCAATGACTAATGTATAGCAGTTCAATCTTGACAACCTTATTGTCTTTTTGTTTATTTTTAAATGTATTTCTAATTACATATGGACACAAAAATGACATTACATTGGACGCAAGAGAGAGACGCAAGAGAGAGTGGCAACACTGTTATCGGAGCTCCGTCGAGTTCATCATCCAAATCCTATTTTCTTACTATCTTGTTACTATCTATATAATATAACTTACTAGTTCATCTTAGGAATACTTTAGCGTGACGATTATTCAACAGTATTTATAACTAAATCGATTTATCACTGGTAAACACTTAGTGTTAGCATATAGCCCGCTAGCTTCAACAAACGTGCCGGCTGAAGTTTGTTTACCGTTTCCTCACTGTTTGTTTACTGTAAATCTGCCTTCCTTTTCGATCTAATGGCGGACTCATCCGATGTATGTTTTTCAGACCTTTCCTCACCAGAGCGGGAAGCTGTGGAGGAGTTGTGTCCCGGCATTAGCACCAGGCGGTACAGGGTGCCTCACATCACCCTGGCTCCTGACACCCGGAGACGTACGAGGCAGCCAGCGAGCGAGCACCGGTCTCGATGCAGCTTCACGGACCGCGTTCAGGCGAACAGAGACGCCATCGCCCAAAATGAAAACGGTAAGACTCCGCTTGTCATTGTAACCTGCACTGCTTGCCACATGTACAGTTTAGCTTCTTCCGTCAGCACAGAGGGGTTTACATGTGTTAAGTGTATTGAAGTAGTAAGGCTGACGGAGAAGGTTGCAGAACTAGAAGCGCACATCCGAACGCTCGTTGAGGACAGTAAGACCGCTAATGCTAATGTTAATGTTTCAAACACTGTTTCGGGTGCGCCTACGGTAACGCGTAGTACACATAGCTCGGTTCCGGCAACTGATTTAACACGGCCGACTAACTGGGTGACTGTCAGGCGGCGTAGTCATATTCGATGCCCATCGAAGTCCCCCCTAGTAATTTCTAACAGATTCGACATTCTAAACAATACGCCGGCTGAGACATCTGTTAAAGGTGCTATTGGAGACTCGATACTTAAGAACGTGAACATTGAGGCACCAGCCACCATAGTTGACTGTATACCGGGAGCCAGATCGTCAGACATTAGATCCAAACTTAAAGTACTGGCTAATGCTAAGCGTAAGTTTTCTAAAATTGTTATTCATGCCGGCGCAAATGACACCAGACTCCGCCAGTCAGAGATCACCAAAGATACTATTAACGAGGTGTGTGAAATTGCAAAAACAATGTCAGATAATGTAATTTGCTCTGGTCCCCTCCCCGCCTACCGGGGTGATGAAACTTATAGCAGATTAGTGTTTCTTCACCACTGGATGTCAAAATGGTGCCCTCAGCATAACGTAGGGTTTATAGATAATTGGAAACACTTCAGGGGGAGACCTGACCTGCTAAAAAGAGATGGCCTTCATCCGTCATCGGAAGGAAATGCTATACTCTCTAGAAATCTGACCAATACTCTAAATTCTAATACAGTTTGACTACCCAGGGCCCAGGTCAGGAAACAGATAGATCGGCCTACCCGTCCATCTGTTAGTAGCTCTGACATGTCAAGATCACATATATCCCAGAACTTAGAGTCTATCTTACCAGAGTATCAACACATTTCAACTGTGTGCGTTCCTCGAACAAACGAATACAGAGCACTGTTTACCTCGTCTCGTACAAATCTTACTAACATAAAATTAGAAAACAATACGTTTACAGATGAACCTCGAATGTTAAAATTCGGCCTTCTTAACATTAGATCGCTTACCAATAAAGAACCTATTGTCAATGAAATAATTACTGACCAAAACTTAGATGCACTCTCTCTAACAGAAACCTGGCTTAAAGCAGACGATTACATTAGTTTAAACAAATCCACCCCACAAGACTACTATTATAAACATGAACCGCGTTTAAAGGGGAGAGGGGGTGGTGTAGCTACAATATACAAATTTTTTTTAAAGTAAACCATAAATCCGAACTAAAATTTAATTCATTTGAAATAATGCTATTAAATATGGAAATAACTGATCGTAACCATAAACAGCTCTCTTTTGTCCTTGCTACAATCTATAGACCTCCGGGCCATCATGTAGATTTTCTTAAAGAAATATCAAATTTCCTGTCTGACCTCGTAGTCACTGTAGATAAAGCTCTTATCGTTGGTGACTTTAATATACATGTTGATAACCCAACAGATACATTAGGATTAGCATTTATGGATATTCTAAATTCTCTCAATATTAGACAAAACGTGACAGGGCCCACGCATACTCATAGGCACACATTAGACTTAATTCTGTCACTCGGGCTCAGTATTAATGAAATCGAGATATCACCTCAGAGCGATGCAGTTTCAGACCATTGCCTTGTTTCATACACGGTAATTCTAGATATGATCACTCGATCCACAATACGCTACCGACTAGCCAGAACAATAATTTCCACCACTAAAGATAACTTTATTAGCACTCTTCCGGACCTGTCCCAAATGAAACATGTAGCAGATAACCCTGAAGATCTAGATATTGTAATAGAAAACCTGAACAGTATTTGTTCTAACACATTGGATGCCGTAGCTCCAATTCGAAAAAAGAGAATCAAAGAAAAAACGCCAGCTCCATGGTACGACCATCATACCGCTGCCCTTAAAAAGGCTGCTAGAAAAATGGAAAGAAATTATAGAAGCACAAAGCTAGAGGTATGGCATGCAGCATGGAAAGAGAGTGTTAAACACTACAGACAGGCTATAAAAATCGCCAGATCTACGTATCTCAGCAATCTTATTAAAGAAAATCATAATAACCCTCGCTTCCTCTTTAGCACAGTTGCGAAACTGACTAGAAATAAAGAACAAACAGAACCCACTAATAAACTCCCACACAATAGTAACGACTTCATGAACTTCTTTACTAAGAAAATTATGATTATTAGGGAAAACATTGTAGGTACCCAAGCAGCCACCACTCTACCCAGTAATACATTTAACGCTTGCCTACCATACGAACATCTTGAGTCATTTAAACCTACTACAATAGATGAGCTATCTAAATTAGTAGCATCATCCAAATCATCGTCCTGTATATTGGACCCTGTTCCCACAAAATTACTCAAAGAGGTATTCCCTATAGTGTCTAACCCAGTACTAAATGTCTTTAACTCATCATTAGAATTAGGCTACGTTCCAACAGCTTTCAAACTAGCAGTTATTAGACCGCTCATTAAAAAACCAAACCTTGACCAGGGAGATCTAAATAACTTTAGACCAATCTCAAATCTCCCTTTTCTTTCCAAAATATTAGAAAAGGTAGTGGCAAGCCAGCTACGCACATTCTTAGCAAATAATAGTACGTATGAAAAGTTCCAATCAGGATTCAGGCCCCACCATAGCACAGAGACAGCGCTGCTTAGAGTTACAAATGACCTTCTCCTAACATCCGACCGTGGTGAAATATCACTCCTTATATTATTAGACCTTAGTGCATCCTTTGACACAATAGATCACACAATCTTACTTAATAGGCTAGAAAACTATGTTGGCATCAGTGGTCAGGCGCTAGCTTGGTTCATATCGTATCTAACCAATCGCTATCACTTTGTTTATGTAAATGAGGAGGAGTCACATCACTCCCTGGTTAAATACGGCGTACCGCAGGGATCAGTTTTAGGTCCTATCCTGTTCTCGTTATATATGTTACCTCTGGGAGATATTATCAGAAATCATAACATACAGTTTCACTGCTATGCAGATGACACACAGCTTTACATCTCCTCGCATCCTAGGGAAACACAAAATTTTTCTAAGCTATCAGACTGCATCAGCGATATAAGTGACTGGATGTCACATAACTTTCTTATGCTAAACTCCAATAAGACAGAGATACTTGTTATCGAACCGAATCGCTACAAATATAATATGACAGATTACAAGTTGCCCATAGATGGCTGCACTGTGGTGCCAACCTCCACGGTTAAGAATTTAGGTGTGATGTTCGACAGCAGTTTATCCTTCGACAGCCATATCTCCAATGTCTGCCGCACAGCATTCTTCCACCTTTGAAATATCTCAAAAATACGCCATATGTTGTCTGCATCAGATGCAGAGAAGCTTATCCACGCTTTTATGACCTCTAGAATAGACTATTGTAACTCGTTACTCGGAGGATGCCATGCAAAACAGGTCAACAAGCTTCAGCTAGTTCAAAACGCTTCTGCAAGAGTTCTTACTCGAACTAAGAAGTATGACCGCATAAGCCCAATTCTGGCATCTTTACACTGGCTACCAGTTAAATATCGTATACAATTTAAAATATTACTAATCACCTACAAAGCCTTAAATGGCCTAGCACCCTCATATCTTAGAGAATTATTATCAGAATACAATCCATCACGTGCATTGCGGTCACAAAATTCTGGCCTCTTAATTATCCCTAAAATATCAAAAGTGTCTAAAGGTGGCAGATCCTTTTCCTACTTAGCCCCTAAGCTATGGAATGATTTACCAACCGACGTCCGAAAATCAGAGACAGTAGATAACTTTAAATCTAGACTTAAAACTTTTCTCTTTAACAAGGCTTTCAAATAGTTGTTTTAACAATGGTACTCTTCTCCTAATAGCTAGCTTGTACAACCTAATAAATAAATAAATTAATGAATAAATTAAAACCTTTTTTTCTCGTCAACACTTCAAAGCATGGTAAATCTCATTAATACTCTTTAGTAATATGCTGAAACTTTGAATTGGTTTTCGATTGAGTCTTAACTGCCAAATATGGCCGGCTTGCAATTTTGGCCTTTTCCCATGACCTTAAAATAGTATGTCATACAGAACCGTTTGCCACTGTACGTTAGTATTAACGACGGCAGTGGGGCCTCTGGCCTTAGTCAAACGAGTTCTGTTTCCGTTTCTAAAATCATCAACTATATGTAATACACTTAACCAGCAATAGTTAGCCTGTCCGGAACCGAGCTGACTAAAACCACATTACTGTGTGACACTTGTTTTCTATGTGAACGGCCCCTACGCTAATAAGATTTTGTTTCTCTCTCCCTGTCTCGTCCTTGATCCCGAGGACGAGACAAACAGATCCAGTTCCGGTACATGTGAAAGTCGGCACACAACTGATCTACTAGCTGTTCTTCAACGTGATGTCCAGCTGATGCCTGTCCAAAGACCACCGGCAGAACCCGCTTAATCTCCGCTTAATCTCCGCTTAATCTCCTTCCGTTTCAATGTGTGTATATATATATATACCTCCCAAGGGTTTTTTCCTTCTATGACTTTTTTTACTTTCCCGGCTAAAATTCCGGGGGTTTTTTTCTCCTAGGGGGTTTTTCAACCCGGGGAGGCAGCCTTTTTGAGCTTAACTTCTATACGTTACATTAGTAATACGTTTGCTTATAATGTTGATTTATAGCCGTAGCAAATTTAACTGCTGGTGCTATCGTTTATTATGTTGTGCTATCTGTCGATTTTCTGTGCTTTTCACTGCATCTATTATGTAAAGCTGCTTTGATACAATTACCAAATTGTGAAAAGCGCTATATAAATAAAATTGAATTGAATTTAATTTAATTGTAAGAAGGGATACTTTTATGAGAGATTGTAAAACTGCCGAGGCTGGGTTTGATTATATTATATTGTCTTAAATATATTGTACTCAGGGTAAGTAATTCTTAAAAAGAAAACAAATTATTAATCATCATTTACCTGCCTGTTGTTTTTCAGATCAACTGCTATTGACATTTTTAAATCGGGACAAATGTGGAGTGATTCAGAAGAAAAACGTTTGCAACACATCCATTCCAGGTGGCTAATTTCTGTCCTTTTGAGTTATAAAAAAAATGTTTTTTTTTTATTGTAAAGCTGTAAGGGACTTGGCCTAGCCATCCTTGCATATACCATTTGGTAGGGCTCCAGACTAACTTTTTTTTACTAGAGTCACCTATGGTAAATCAACATGCTAACCAAATATTCACATGTCTACTAATTTCCACTGTATCACTAATAAATACTTTAATTATAGATTCAGAAAGTACAATGTGCTGTTTCAAATTCAGTGTCATATCACAAAAAAGGTCAAATTTGCTGGTTGCACATGTGCGACTGGATGTAAAATTCAGTGGCACACTCTCAAATTTAGGTGGCAAAATGCCACCATTTGATGGCAGTCTGGAGCCCTGTTTGGCATCATTTCTGATTTCCTTAAAGGAATAGTCTACTCATTTTCAATATTAAACTATGTTATTACCTTAACTAAGAAGAGTTGATACGTCCCTCTATCATCTTAGTGCGTGCACGTAAGCGCTGGAGCGCGCTGTGACACTTCGATAGCATTTAGCTTAGCCTCATTCATTCAATGGTACCAATCAGAGATAAAGTTAGAAGTGACCAAACACATCAACATTTTTCCTATTTAAGACGAGTAGTTATACGAGCAAGTTTGATGGTACAAAATAAAAAGTAGCGCTTTTCTAAGCGGATTTAAAGGAGGAACTATGTTTTGTGGCGTAATAGCACTTTTGGGAGTACTTCGACTCGGCGCAGTAACACCCTCCCTCTCCCATTATAAAAGGGAGAGGGGGAGCGGACTTTTCAGGCGAGTCGAGGTGCTCCCGAGGGTGCTGTTGCGCCGTGGGATATGGTTCCTCTTTTAAATCCGCTAATTAATTGGTATATTCTGTTTCCTTTTCACACGTGCGATAAAGCAGTCTTCAATTACTAAGGTGTCTGAATTGCAAGAAGAAGTGACCCTCCACTTAAACATGTGACATCTAAACTGTTTTGTGTTTTGGTTCAGGTTTTTATAGGTTATCTTAAGTTGGTTAAAGGCGGAGTGCACAATTTTTGAAAGCCAATGTTAACATTTGAAATTACCTAAACAAATATGCCTCTACCCCAATAGAATTCTTTTGATAGACCCACCACACACATACGCAACCCCGGCAAGGATGTCGGTTAGTAGACACGCCCCTTACTGCTGGTTGGCTACAAGTGTGTTTTGGTAGTCGCCACATTTCCTTTTCCAAAGTGTTTTTCAAACATTGTGCACTTTGCCTTTAAATTGCACTTAAAAAAAATTTTTCAGTAACTTTTTAAGCAGAGAATTACATTATGATTATTATATAATCATTGCTTATGCCTATTTAGTGATTGCATATTCATAGTGTACTTTTCATTAATACATTTAATGTTAATGTTGTACAATTTGATAGAAGAAGCTCTGTAATTGCATTTTTCTGATATTTGTTTTATATTGTTTCTGTTTGGTCAATAGATTATGTATGTCTCTGTGCTTGATTAATTTACTTTAGATATTTTTGTAATGTACACAACACAATATGAAGTATATTAAATTGTTCTGTATTCAAAATCTTTGTATGTGTCTTAATATTTAATGATTTTAATATAACATTTTAAATATTAAAAACAGCTTTATAATAAAATAGTAGTGTAATGCTAATACATTTCTATTAATGTAATGCTAGTATATTTCTAATATGCTGAAGTACTATTAAAGTGTTCTTAAAGCACAGTTAAATTAAGCTTTAAATGTATTCTAACTGTATTTTTAAGTGTATGGGAAGTGCATTTCAAATGAATTTTAAAGAAGTACACTTAAATTGCACTAAATATATTTGAAGTTGTTCCAATTTAACACAATTTCAATATATTAATTAAAACTGCAAGCAGTGATGGAAGGGCCCTCGCACACCTGACACCGCCACGCCGTGGCATAAGAATTAAAGGGAACAGTAGTAAATAGGCATTTAAGCATGTAAACATAGGTGAACCATTTAAAAGTGTAGTATAATGTGCCACATTTCCTGTTGCTAATTACAAATGACAGCGAGGTAGCATTGTGTAAGATAGCATGAGAGAGAGAGAGAGAGAGAGAGAGAGAGAGAGTGAGCGAGTGTGTGTGAGTATGAGTGACTACATGTAAATATTGGCACGTAGATGTGTTCTGTCCAGGACTCTTATCAATCATGTGAAGTTTGGGACAAATCCGACATTGCATTATCATTGTAAACATGTTACTTCCTGTTACCAGCTGGTGGCGCTATGACCATAACTGACTATTGGCATCATAAGTGACTATCAGTGATGGGAGTAACGCGTTACTGTAACTCCACTACTTTTAGCAGTAACGAGCATGTAACGAAGTATTTTTTTAAATCAAGTAACGCAATTACAATTACTGAAATTTAAATGAGATTGTTACTCGCGTTACTCTATTTTGTAAAAAATAGACAAGACATATCTGACGTCGCAGGACCGTAGTTGGCGGCGCAATGATTCATTACACTTCCTCATAGCTGACAGTGCATATAGAATGAACATGAAAAATCTAAACGGGACAACATATCTTTGTTTAAAAATTGTGCGCAAGTCATAATCAATCCGGTCTCATGTTTGTAAATTATCTTCACCAAGCAATCGCAGTATGACATCAACTTGCATTTGTAGTCCACAAAGGTAATAAATCTAAGAAATGTTCATATATTCTTAGATGTTTACATCGGCTTCATGGAAGAGAACGATCCGCTATTGTTGTTTCAACTAAAATATTCACACTGCGCTGTACACCCGTGTTAAAACTCCATAGTATGTGTGAGCTTGCTTTTAGTTTTAGTTTTAGTCTCTCCGTATCTGAACACACAATCCACTCGCTCTGTGTCCGTCTGACAAAACAATCCACTCGCTCTGTGTCCGTCCGACCAAACAATCCACGTAGCCTACTCCATTTTCTGAATAAATATCTCCCTTTAATCCTGTGTATCATTTAAATCCAACAGAAAACAAACAATATATGACCAAAGAGCGCAGTCCCTGCGGCAAGCTTCACAAGCTGTGTTCCAATTCAAGGGCTGCACCCTACTAAGCACGCAATAAAAGGTGAGCACTCGGCCTTTCAAGGCGCTCAAAAGTTCGCGAAGAGAACTGAAATGAGACGGTCTAACCTTCGAAGGACCCATAATTTGCCTCATCTGCTGCACGCGCATCGTGCCTGTCAGCAGGACACAGCGGAGACGTTTCTAACTTATTAAAATAAATATGAAATCAGAAAAATTATAATTTATTTTAGAAAATATGACATGTTGACACAATTGTCTCCAAATTTTTAAAGAGACACTACACAATTTTAACACATTTTATATTTTTGTAAACATGCAGAATATTTGTCTAAATGGTCTAAATGATATACATAAATAAACTAAGTTTACATATTAAGATAATTTCTAACAAAAATATTCAAAGGTTGAATCTAAAGCAAAATAGGCTCCTACAGTATGTGATATATTAGAGTCTTACGTGTAAAATAGCCCATCCATATCATTTTACTGTTTGACTGTTCAGTACTGTTCATATTTACATTTAAAAAGCAGACATAAAAGTAACTTAAAAGTTACTTTTCTAAGTAACTAATTACTTTTGATATACAGTAACTGGTAGAGTAATTCAGTTACTTTTAAAAGAAGTAACTAGTAACTAGGGATGTCCCGATCAGGTTTTTTTGCCCTCGAGTCCGAGTCCGAGTCATTTGATTTTGAGTATCTGCCGATACCGAGTCCCGATCCGATACTTATAAAATACATAAAAAAAGGATAAAGAAGAGCAAAAAACAGATCCAGGATGTTTCTTATTTTTTATTTAATGCACCTTATTTTAACATTCAACAACTCCGTTATAAAACAAAGCACTTCTGTGAGGTAGCTTGAACAATCAACTAATAAATAACATAAATTCTTCACTTTTGGACTTTAGTGCAACAGTAAATATAAAAAACTCTATATAAAAACAAATAGCACCTCAACTTAAAATTCCCGGCAGGCATGTAAACAAAGAAAAAAAATAAAAGTGCCACAGTGTTTGCAAAGCCAGTAATGTGCTTTTAGGAACTGCACTCCTAACTCTTACTGTCATCAGTAGTAAGTTTTACAGAAGGAAATGTATGTTTTTCTTAATGAAAACTAACATCTCTACCTTGTCAGATTTGAGCCTGTTTCTGTTCTCATCAAGGATGTTTGCAACAGCACTAAAAAGTCTCTCACTGTCCACAGAGCTGCAGGGGGCACTGAGATACTGAGCTGCAACAGCAGCCATAGACGGAAACTGATAAGCGTGTTCTTTCCAGTACTGAAGTGGGTCACTTTTCTTAGGGGTGTTTTTTTCTGAGAGGTAGGTCTGCACTTGAGTTTCTGCTGATGTGGTACTCACGGACCGTCCCTGTGACTGCCTCTCTTGTAAGATTTCCTCAAAGGCGATGTCCAGGCTGCTACATGCTTCATGACGTGGTGACTTGCTCACTAGCTCTGCTGCTGCAGCCTCATTTTCCTCTGGCACTGCACTGACAGCCCTCCTCCCCTCTGTCTTTGCCACCTCCTGGATAAGATGTTCCTTTGCATGCAACAGGTTGGCTGACTTTGTGAAAAAGCTAGAAACAGATAAAAGTAACACACAATTAAAAACAATAAGACAAGAAGAGACAACACATAGCATAGCTCTTCAGTTAAGCAACTGCCTACACATGTACTCATTAATTAACAATTAAATAAAATAAATCTAACCTTAGAACGAAATTACACAAAACTTTATTAAAAAGGAAATAAATATAAACATGATGTACAAAAGGTGCATTTTATTTTTACTATACTTGCCCATCTTTGTATCTGGGATCTAGAAGAGTGGCGATGTAAAAGAGTGGCTCAGTTTCAACATCAGCAAAGCGCTTCTCCACTGCCTCCAGCAGAGTCCTCTTCATTGTTTTTATTCCCTGGTCATCATCATCCTCCCGAGACAGAACACGTCTGAGGACTAATGAGGGAATGAATGACTTAATTAATGCATGGGATTATAGTTTGTTTCAAACAACATGAATAAATAAAAATATATATTACCTGTTATGGCAGGGATTACATCAGCTGCAGTTGCAGTCTCCCTGCTCACATCCCTAGTCAGCTCTTCAAATGGGGATAGCACATCAGCAGTCTTTTTCATCAGCTCCCATTGGTGAGCTGTCAGTGTTGCTGGTAGAGTGCGCTCAGCTGCAAAGACACTAAGAGCACGTTTTTGTTGCAGTAGGCTCTGCAGCATATAGAGGCTGCTGTTCCATCGTGTCTGCACATAAGAGAACATGATTCACTTTATGTTTGTGCAAATTATTAAGTGCAGAGCACGCAATGTATTAGTGGCTTACTAAATCAAGTGTATGGGAAATAAAATAATAATACAATAGACATACATTAAAGAATGTTACTAGAGGAATCTCACCTATACATCTTGCTGTAGGCGCTTGATATCCATATTTAGGTCAATCTGTATGTCTTCTAGTCGAGAGTAGGCCAATGGGGAGTGTTTGAAATGGCCTACAATCTTCCTTGCGTTGGCCAGAGTCTCTGTCACGCTGCGCTGAGACAGCAGACCCTCATGCACACAGAGTTGACAGGAATGGGCGACACAGCCCACACTCGGCACCCCCATATCCCTCATAGCTTTCTTCATATTTGCCGCGTTGTCACGCAAAATTACGTGGACCCGTTGCTTATCAATTCTCCAGTTGTTGAGCATCGTTTCCATCGATTGCTGGATGCGCTCTGCGGTGTGCGATCCGCGAAATTCCTGTGCATGTAGGGTCGCACGGCGTAAAACAAAACTTGAATCAATCCATTGTGCGGTAAGGCTTAGTAGAGACATGGGAGCTACGGACGAACTCCAGATGTCTGTGGTGAATGAAACATGGGGTGCATCTGATAACATGACAAGTAGTTTGTCAGTAATCTTTTTATAAAGGGCTGGCAGAGCTTTCTCGGTAAAATAGTGACGAGACGGCATTTCAAATCGTGGTTCTACGTGCTCCATAAGCATAAGAAATCCAGGGTTCTCTACAAAGGCGAATGGCAGGTCACTCATTGCGATCATTTGTGCTATCTTGGCTGTAATGTCCCGTGCCTTCGCGCTGTCATGGGGCATTTTTTCTCTCCTCTTCAAACTCTCCTGCAGCGTGAGCTGACTCGTCTTCGGCTGGGTTGCCTGGGTATACTCGCTGTATTGTGTCGGGTGTTTGTTTTTGAGGTGCCGTATCAGATTTGTGGTGTTAAACGTAGCCTTTTCCTTTCCACCTCTTGAAATCCCAAGTTTACATATCTCGCAGTTTGCTATGGCAACGTTGTTGTCATCAACTTTATAATACTTCCAGACCGCAGACGACATGCTCGCGCTTTCCGCTTTAAGTTGCTTCCGTGTTTTACTTTGCCCCGGCATTTAACCAATGGCGTCTCTGCAACAAAGTGATGTCATGCCGCACGCGTTGCTGTTTCTGTTTGGATTTAAAAAGGGTCTAACTCTTTGCCACCGCATAACTATAGATTTGTTAAAAAAATATGAGAATATATTAACATAAATATCCGAGTCCTGATCGGGAGGTAACGTCCGATTCCGATCGAGTCTGAAATCACGTGATCGGGGCCGATTTCCGATCATGTGATCGGATCGGGACATCCCTACTAGTAACTGTAACTAATTATTAATTTTCAGTAACTTGCCCAACACTGGTGACTATTGACATGTAGATGTGTTCAGTCCAGGACTCTTATTAATCATGTGAAGTTAGGGAAAGATCGGTCATTGCATAATCAGTGTAAACATGTCACTTCCTGCAAGCAGTGATGGAAGGGCCCTCGCACACCTGACACCGCCACGCCGTGGCATGAGAAGAATTAAAGGGAACAGTAGTAAATAGGCATTTAAGCATGTAAACATAGGTGAACCATTTAAAAGTGTAGTATAATGTGCCACATTTCCTGTTGCTAATTACAAATGACAGCGAGGTAGCATCGTGTAAGATAGCATGAGAGAGAGAGAGTGAGTGAGCGAGTGTGTGTGTGTATGAGTGACCACATGTAAATATTGGCACGTAGATGTGTTCTGTCCAGGACTCTTATCAATCATGTGAAGTTTGGGACAAATCCGACATTGCATTATCATTGTAAACATGTTACTTCCTGTTACCAGCTGGTGGCGCTATGACCGTAACTGACTATTGGCATCATAAGTGACTATCAGTGATGGGAGTAACGCGTTACTGTAACTCCACTATTTTTTTAAATCAAGTAACGCAATTACAATTACTGAAATTTAAATGAGATCGTTACGCGCGTTACTCTATTTTGTAAAAAATAGACAAGACATATCTGACGTCGCAGGACTGTAGTTGGCGGCGCAATGATTCATTACACTTCATCATAGCTGACAGTGCATATAGAATGAACATGAAAAATCTAAACGGGACAACATACCTTTGTTTAAAAATTGTGCGCAAGTCATAATCCATCCGGTCTCATGTTTGTAAATTATCTTCACCAAGCAATCGCAGTATGACATCAACTTGCATTTGTAGTCCACAAAGGTAATAAATCTAAGAAATGATCATATATTCTTAGATGTTTACATCGGCTTCATGGAAGAGAACGATCCGCGATTGTTGTTTCCACTAAAATATTCACACTGCGGTGTACACCCGTGTTAAAACTCCATAGTATGTGTGAGCTCGCTTTTAGTTTTAGTTTCAGTCTCTCCGTATCCGAACAAAAAATCCACTCGCTCTGTGTCCATCTGACAAAACAATCCACTCGCTCTGTGTCCGTCCGACAAAACAATCCACGTAGCCTACTCCGTTTTCTGAATAAATATCTTCCTTTAATCCTGTGTATCATTTAAATCCAACAGAAAACAAACAATATATGACCAAAGAGCGCAGTCCCTGTGGCAAGCTTCACAAGCTGTGTTCCAATTCAAGTGCTGCACCCTACTAAGCATGCAATAAAAGGTGAGCACTTGCCTATTCAAGGCGCTCAGAAGTTCGCGAAGAGAACTGAAATGAGACGGTCTAACCTTCGGAGGACCCATAATTTGCCTCATCTGCTGCACACGCATCGTGCCTGTCAGCAGGACACAGCGGAGACGTTTCTAACTTATTAAAATAAATATGAAATCAGAAAAATTATAATTTATTTTAGAAAATTTGACATGTTGACACAATTGTCTCCAAATTTTTAAAGAGACACTACACAATTTTAACACATTTTATATTTTTGTAAACATGCAGAATATTTGTCTAAATGGTCTAAATGATATACATAAATAAACTTTAAATATTATAAAAGTTTAAATATTAAGATAATTTCTAACAAAAATATTCAAAGGTTGAATCTAAAGCAAAATAGGCTCCTACAGTATGTGATATATTAGAGTCTTACGTGTAAAATAGCCCATCCATATCATTTTACTGTTTGACTGTTCAGTACTGTTCATATTTACATTTAAAAAGCAGACATAAAAGTAACTTAAAAGTTACTTTTCTAAGTAACTAATTACTTTTGATATACAGTAACCGGTAGAGTAATTCAGTTACTTTTAAAAGAAGTAATTAGTAACTGTAACTAATTACTAATTTTTTAGTAACTTGCCCAACACTGGTGACTATTGACATGTAGATGTGTTCAGTCCAGGACTCTTATTAATCATGTGAAGTTAGGGAAAGATCGGACATTGCATAATCAGTGTAAACATGTCACTTCCTGTTGTCAGCTGGTGGCGCTATAACCATAAGTGACTATTGACATGTAGATGTGTTCAGTCCAGGACTCTTATTAATCATGTGAAGTTTGGGACAGATCAGACATTGCATAATCAGGGTAAACATGTCACTTCCTGTTGTCAGCTGGTGGCGCTATAACCATAAGTGACTATTGACATGTAGATGTGTTCAGTCCAGGACTCTTATTAATCATGTGAAGTTAGGGAAAGATCGGACATTGCATAATCAGTGTAAACATGTCACTTCCTGTTGCCAGCTGGTGGCGCTATAACCATAAGTGACTATTGACATGTAGATGTGTTCACTCCAGGACTCTTATTAATCATGTGAAGTTTGGGACAGATCAGACATTGGATAATCATTGTAAACATGTCACTTCCTGTTGCCAGCTGGTGGCGCTATAACCATAAGTGACTAATGACATGAAGATGTGTTCACTCCAGGACTCTTATTAATCATGTGAAGTTTGGGACAGATCAGACATTGGATAATCATTGTAAACATGTCACTTCCTGTTGCCAGCTGGTGGCGCTATAACCATAAGTGACTATTGACATGTAGATGTGTTCAGTCCAGGACTCTTATTAATCATGTGAAGTTTGGGACAGATCAGACATTGGATAATCATTGTAAACATGTCACTTCCTGTTGCCAGCTGGTGGCGCTATAACCATAAGTGACTATTGACATGTAGATGTGTTCAGGTCATGACTCTTAGCAATCATGTGAAGTTTGGGACAGATCGGACACTGTATGCCTGAGTTCCAGCAACCTGTTTCATAGCGAAACATCAAATTTTGGCTGGCCGAAATAGACACAAATTTTAATATAGAATCAAATCCTTCGCAATTTAGCATCACAAAGGCCTTAAGATGACACTCGCCAAATATGATGATGATCCGACGAAAACTGTAGGAGGAGTTAGTTAAAGTATGGCTGCTGGAAATGAGAAAAACTGAGCCAAAATCTGAGAAATAATTCAAAATAGCTGACTTCCTGTTTGGTTTAGGGCGTTGCTCCAAGAGACTTTTTTGTAGGGCTTGTAATAATACATGAGCATACCGAAATTCGTACATGTAAGTTAAACACAGTCCAAGGGCTGCTTCATTCAATATTTGAAAGTGGCGCTAAAACATGTTCCTTCAGGTTGCCAGCTGGTGGCGCTATGGCTATAAATGAAAATTGTTATGTAGATGTGTTCAGGTCAGGACTCTTAGCAATCATGTGAAATTTGGGACAGATCGGACACTGTATGCATGAGTTCCAGCAACTTCCTGTTTCATTGGAAAACATCAAACTTTGTCGGGCCAGAACCGACACAAATTTTTACGTAGAGTCAAATCCTTCGCAATTTAGCATCACAAAGGCCTTAAGATGACACTCACCAAATATGAAGATGATCCGACGAAAACTGTAGGAGGAGTTAGTTAAAGTATGACGCCTGGAAATGACAAAAACTGCGCCCAAATCACAAAAATAACTCAGAATAACTGACTTCCTGTTTGGTTTACGGCTTCGCTCCAAGAGACTTTTTTGTAGGTCTTGTCATGCTACAGACGCGTACCGAATTTCGTAATTGTACGTCAAACACAGTCCGAGGGCTGCTTCGTTGAAAATTTGTAGGTGGCGCTATAGAGCCATTTTCTCACGCCTAATTCTAAAGCATACACCACATGTAAATTTTCATCACTCTTGACATCTGTGCAAAATTTCATGAGTTTTCGAGTATGTTTAGGCCCTCTAAAGTCCCGCTGAAGTCGGAGAAAAAGAAAAAAAAAAAAACTCCTTGAAGAACAATAGGGTCCTCACACCCCGGTGTGCTCGGGCCCTAAATATAGCTGCAAGCAGCGATAACTGGCCCTCGCACGTTATTTTCCCGCTATACGATGCCTCGGAGGAAACGATGCACAGTGGGCAAGTGCATCAAGTGGGTAAATATCAGTGGACTATTTAATGTTGTTACTGACCCATTTGGGGACTGTAGGTAAAAGAACCCCACATTTTAGACAAACGGGGGCGCTAGTGAGCCACTTAAGAGACACGCCTTTATCTGACCTTTTTGTGCACACTTAACAGCCGACAACTCTAATGTGTGTGCCAAGTTTTAGGTTAATCTAAGCATTCCAAGAGCACTAAATATGCCTGAAATAATAGTAAAATTTTACGCGTTGCCATGGGAACAGAGTTGGAGATATCAAAAATCCCTTCGCAATTTATCATCTACTATGCCTCGTCATCATTTTGACCACTTTTTTTGTCAATCGCATGAAAATCCTAGAAGGAGTATTTAAAAGAACATCGCATGGAACTGTCAAAAAAATCCACCTTTGTGACTGACACTTCCTGGCCCCTGGTGGTGGCGCTATACCCGAGACTCACAATAGGCACATCGATGCGTTCGGAATCTTCAGACGAACAAACGTCCTGCGTATCATTACAATAACAAGACATTTTTTGCCTTAGATATTAGACACTTCCTGTTTCTCTGATTTCGCCATGACTTTGTCGCTTCGCCATGGCAGAACCGATCGAGGTATCAAAAATCCCTTCGCAATTTAGCAAGTACAATGTCTCGGCATCATGTTCACCGCGTTTGGTGTCAATCGCATAAATCCCCTAGGAGGAGTATTTAAAAGTTCATCACATGCCTTTTTGAAACAATCAAAAATGGCCGACTTCCTGTTGGGCGGAACTAATAGGTTTAAGGGCGAAAGTTGTTCGGGTCGATGAGTTCTATATGTGTACCAACTCTCGTACATGTGCGTACATTTTTGCCTGATCTGTGCCACAATGTTTGTTTTTGAATTACAGGGGGCGCTACAGAGCTCCCATGCCACGCCCGTGGTCCGGCCTTTGCCCGGACCTGATGGCCGACGACTCTGATGTCTGTGCAAAATTTCAAGAGTTTTTGAGTATGTTAAGGCCCCCAAATTGCCCCGAAACCTAAAAAAAAAATAAAAAAAAAATAAAAATAATAAAAAATATAGCTGCAAGCAGCAATGGCGGGCCCTCGCACGTTTTTTTTAACGCGACACGGTGCCTTCGAGAAAACGATGCACGGTGGGCAAGTGCATCAAGTGGGCAAATATCGGTGGACTATTATATTTTGGTACTGACCCTTTTGGGGACTGTAGGTAAAAAAACCCACACATTTTAGGCAAACGGGGGCGCTAGTGAGCCACTTAAGAGACACGCCTATGTCGGACCTTTTTGTGCACACTTAACAGCCGACAACTCTGATGTGTGTGCCAACTTTTAGGTTAATCTAAGCACGCCAAGAGCCCTAAATATGCCTGAAATAAAAGTAAAGGTTGGGGTATTGCCATGGGAACAGCGTTCGAGATATCAAAAATCCCTTCGCAATTTATCATCTACTATGCCTTGGCATCATGGTGACCACTTTTGGTGTCAATCACATGAAAATCCTAGAGGGAGTATTTAAAAGAACATCAGATGGAACTGTCAAAAAAATCCACCTTTGTGACTGACACACTTCCTGGCGCCTGGTGGTGGCGCTATACCCGAGACTCACAATAGGCACATCGATGCGATCGGAATCTTCAGACGAACAAACACTCCGCATGGCATCAAAATAAGATATTTTTTGCCATAGATATTAGACACTTCCTGTTTCTCTGATTTCGCCATGACTTTGCCGCATCGCCATGGCAACACCGTTCGAGATATCAAAAATCCCTTCGCAATTTAGCAAGTCCAATGTCTTGACCTCATGATCACCACGTTTGGTGTCATTTGCATGAATCCCCTAGGAGGAGTATTTAAAAGTTCACCGCATGCATTTTTTAAACAATCCAAAATGGCTGACTTCCTGTTGGGCGGAGCTTAAATTTTAGAGGGCGAAAGTTGTTCGGGTCGATGAGATCTATATGCGTATCAACTCTCGTACATGTGCGTACATTTTTGCCGAATCTGTGCCCCAATGTTTGTTTTTGCATTACAGGGGGCGCTACAGAGCTCCCTTGCCACGCCCGTGTTCCAGCCTTTGCCCAGTCCTAATGGCCGACGACTCTGACGTCTGTGCCAAATTTCAAGAGTTTTCGAGTATGTTTAGGCACCCAAAATGCCCAAAAATGTTAAAAAATAATAATAATAAAAATAATAAATCCGAGCAAAAACAATAGGGCTTCGCACCTTTCGGTGCAGGCCATTCTGGCCTGCTCCACGGTGCTCGGGCCCTAAATATAGCTGCAAGCAGCGATGGCGGGCCCTCGCACATTTTTTTTACCGCTACACGGTGCGTCCGAGAAACAATGCACGGTGGGCAAGGGCATCAAGTGGGTAAAATATCAGTGGGCTATTTAATGTTGTTTCTGAGCCATTTGGGGACTGTAGGCAAAAGAAACCCCACATTTTAGACAAACAGGGGCACTAGTGAGCCACTTAAGAGACCACCTATGTCTGACCTTTTTTTTCAACACTTAACAGCTGAAAACTCTGATGTGTGTGCCAAATTTTAAGTTCAACTAAGCACGCCAAGAGCCTTAAACATGCCTGAAATTAAAGTAAAGTTTGATGCGTTGCCATGGGAACGGCGTTCGAGATGTCAAAAATTCCTTCGCAATTTATCATCTACAATGTCATGGCATCATGTTGACCACTTCTGGTGTCAATCGCATGAATCCCATACGAGGAGTATTTAAAGGTTCACAGCATGTAACTGTCAGCCTTAAATATGTGTAAAAATGAAAGTAAATTTTGATGCACTGCCATGGCAACAGGGTTCGAGATATCAAAAATCCCTTCCCAATTTATCATCTACAATGTCTCGGCATCATATTGACCACTTCTCGTGTAAATCGCATGAAAATCCTAGAAGGAGTATTTAAAAGTTAACAGTATGCAACTGAAAGGCTTAAATATGCCTTTAAAATGAAAGTAAAGTTTGACAGGTTGCCATGGGAACAGCGTTTGAGATATCAAAAATCCCTTCCCAATTTATCATCTACAATGTCTCGGCATCATGTTGACCACTTCTCGTGTCAATCGCATGAAAATCCTAGAAGGAGTATTTAAAAGTTAACTGTATGGAACTGAAAGGCTTAAATATGCCTTTAAAATGAAAGTAAAGTTTGACGCGTTGCCATGGGAACAGCGTTTGAGATATCAAAAATCCCTTCGCAATTTATCATCTACAATATCTCGGCATCATGGTGACCACTTTTGGTGTCAATCGCATGAAAATCCTAGGAGGAGTATTTAAAAGAACATTGCATGGAACTTTCAAAAAAATCCAGCTTTGTGACTGACACACTTCCTGGCGCCTGCTGGTGGCGCTATACCCGGGAGTCACAATAGGCACATCGATGCGATCGGAATCTTCAGATGAACAAACACCCCGCGTGTCATTACAATAAGACATTTTTTGCCTTAGATATTAGACACTTCCTGTTTCTCTGATTTCGCCACAAATTTGTCGGCTCGCCATGGCAGAACCGTTCGAGATATCAAAAATCCCTTCGCAATTTAGCAAGTCCAATGTCTCGACATCATGATCACCACGTTTGGTGTCAATCGCATGATTCCTCTAGGAGGAGTATTCAAAAGTTCAACGCATGCATTTTTTAAACGATCCAAAATAGCTGACTTCCTGTTGGGCGGAGCCAAAATGTTAGAGGGCGAAAGTTGTTCGGGTCGATGAGATCTATATGTGTACCAACTCTCGTACATGTGCGTACATGTTTGCACGATCTGTGCATCAATGTTTTTTTTTCATTACAGGGGGCGCTACAGAGCCCCTGTGCCACGCCCGTGTTCCAGCCTTTGTCTGTTCGCAATGACGGACGACTCTAACGTCTGTGCCAAATTTCAAGAGTTTTCGAGTATGTTAAGGCACCCAAAATGCCCAAAAGTGTTAAAAAAATAATAATAAAAAAAAATAATAATAATAAATTCGAGCAAAAACAATAGGGCTTCGCACCTTTCGGTGCAGGCCATTCTGGCCTGCTCCTCGGTGCTCGGGCCCTAAATATAGCTGCAAGCAGCGATGGCGGGCCCTCGCACGTTTGTTTACCGCTACACGGTGCCTCCGAGAAAACGATGCACGGTGGGCAAGTGCATCAAGTCGGTAAATATCATGCTGCTACTGACCCATTTAGGTACTGTAGGTAAAAGAAACCCCACATTTTAGACAAACGGGTGCGCTAGTGAGCCACTAAATAGACACGCCTTTATCTGACGTTTTTGTCAACACTTAACAGCCGACAAATCTGATGTGTGTGCCAAATTTAAAGTCAATCTAAACACACCAAGAGCCTTAAATATGCCTGACATAAAAGTAAAGTTTGACACGTTGCCATGGGAACAACGTTAGAGATGTCAAAAATTCCTTAGCAATTTAGCGTCTACAATGTCTCAGCATTATGTTGACAACTTCTGGTGTGAATCACATTATTTCTAGAAGAAGTATTAAAAAGAACATTGCATGCGACTGTCAGGCTTAAATAAGCCTTTAAAATGAAAGTAAAAAGTTTGACGCATTGCCATGGGAACAGTGTTTGAGATATCAAAAATCCCTTCACTATTTATCATCTCCAATGTCTCTGCATCATGTTGACCACGTTTGGTGTCAATCGCATGAATATCCTAGAAGGAGTATTGAAAAGTTCACTGCATGCAACTGAAGGGCTTAAACATGCCTTTAAAATGAAAGTAAAGTTTGACGCGTTGTCATGGGAACAACGTTCGAGATATCAAAAATCCCTTCGCAATTTATCATCTACAATGTCTTGGCATCATGTTGACCACTTTTGGTGTCAATCGCATAAACATTCTAGGAGGAGTATTTAAAAGAACATCACATGAAACTGTCAAAAAATCAACCTTTTTGACTGCAACACTTCCTGGCGCCTGGTGGTGGCGCTATACCCGGGAGTCACAATAGGCACATCGATGCGATCGGAATCTTCAGACGAACAAACACCCCGCATGGCATTACAATAAGACATTTTTTGCCTTAGATATTAGACACTTCCTGTTTCTCTGATTTTGCCATAAATTTGTCGGCTCGCCATGGCAGAACCGTTCGAGATATCAAAAATCCCTTCGCAATTTAGCAAGTCCAATGTCTCGACATCATGTTCACTACTTTTGTTGTCAATCGCATGCATCCTCTAGGAGGAGTATTTAAAAGTTCAACGCATGCATTTTTTAAACAATCCAAAATAGCTGACTTCCTGTTGGGAGGAGCTTAAATGTTAGAGGGCGAAAGTTGTTCGGGTCGATGAGATCTATATGCGTACCAACTCTCGTACATGTGCGTACATTTTTGCCCGATCTGTGCCCCAATGTTTGTTTTTGCATTACAGGGGGCGCTACAGAGCTCCCTTGCCACGCCCGTGGTCCAGCCTTTGCCCGGACCTGATGGCCGACGACTCTGACGTCTGTGCCAAATTTCAAGACTTTTCGAGTATGTTTAGGCACCCAAAGTGCCCAAAAGTGTTAAAAAAAAAAATAATAATAATAATAAAAATAATAATAAATATAGCTGCAAGCAGCGATGGCGGGCCCTCGCACGTTTTTTTACCGCTACACGGTGCCTCCGAGAAAACGATGCACGGTGGGCAAGTGCATCAAGTGGGTAAATATCGGTGAACTATTTCATGTTGTTACTGACCCATTTGAGGACTGTAAGTAAAAGAAACCCCACATTTTAGACAAACGGGGGCACTAGAGAGCCACTTAAGAGACACGTTTTATCTGACCTTTTTGTGCACACTTAACAGCTGACAACTCTGATGTGTGTACCAACTTTTAGGTAAATCTAAGCACGCCAAGAGCCCTAAATATGCCTGAAATAAAAGTAAAGTTTGGGGCGTTGCCATGGGAACAGCATTCGAGATATCAAAAATCCCTTCACAATTTATCATCTCCAATGTCTCAGCATCATGTTGACCACGTTTGGTGTCAATTGCTTTATTTTTCTAGAAGGAGTATTGAAAAGTTCACTGCATGCAACTGTAAGGCTTATATATGCCTTTAAAATGAAAGTAAAGTTTGACATGTTGCCATGGGAACAATGTTCGAGATATCAAAAATCCCTTCGCAATTTATCATCTACTATGCCTCGGCATCATTTTGACCACTTTTGGTGTCAATTGCATGATTTTTCTAGAAGGAGTATTTAAAAGAACATTGCATGGAACTGTCAAAAAAATCCAGCTTTGTAACTGACACACTTCCTGCCGCCTGGTGGTGGCGCTATACCCGGAAGTCACAATAGGCACATTGATGCGATCGGAATCTTCAGACGAATAAACACCCCGCATGGCATCACAATAAGATACTTTTTGCCATAGATATTAGACACTTCCTGTTTCTCTGATTTAGCCATGACTTTGCCGCTTCGTCATGGCAACACCGTTCGAGATATCAAAAATCCCTTCGCAATTTAGCAAGTCCAATGTCTTGACATCATGATCACCACGTTTAGTGTCATTTGCATGAATCCCCTAGGAGGAGTATTTAAAAGTTCACCGCATGCATTTTTTAAACAATCCAAAATGGCGGACTTCCTGTTGGGCGGAGCTTAAATGTTAGAGGGCGAAAGTTGTTCGGGTCGATGAGATCTATATGTGTACCAACTCTCGTACATGTGCGTACATTTTTGCAGAATCTGTGCCCCAATGTTTGTTTTTGCATTACAGGGGGCGCTACAGAGCTCCTCTGCCACGCCCGTGTTCCAGCCTTTGCCCAGTCCTAATGGCCGACGACTCTGACGTCTGTGCCAAATTTCAAGAGTTTTCGAGTATGTTTAGGCACCCAAAATGCCCAAAAGTGTTAAAAAAATAAATAAATAAAAATAATAAATCCGAGCAAAAACAATAGGGCTTCGCACCTTTCGGTGCAGGCCATTCTGGCCTGCTCCTCTGTGCTCGGGCCCTAATAAAAAAAATAATAATCCGAGCAAAAACAATAGGGCTTCGCACCTTTCGGTGCAGGCCATTCTGGCCTGCTCCTCGGTGCTCGGGCCCTAAATATATAGCTGCAAGCAGCGATGGCGGGCCCTCGCACGTTTTTTTTACCGCTACACGGTGCCTCCGAGAAAACGACGCAAAGTGGGCATGTGCATCAAGTGGGTAAATATCAGTGGACTATTTCATGTTGCTACTGACCAATTTGTGTACTGTAGGTAAAAGAAACCCCACATTTAGATAAACGGGGGCGCTAGTGAGCCACTAAATAGACACGCCTTTATCTGACCTTTTTGTCAACACTTAACAGCCGACAACTCTGATGTGTGTGCCAAATTTAAAGCACTTTACAGGGGGCGCTACAGAGCTCCCTTGCCACGCCCGTGGTCCAGCCTTTGGCTTTCGGCGATGACGGATGACTCTGACGTCTGTGCCAAATTTCAAGAGTTTTCGAGTATGTTAAGGCCCCCAAAATGTCCAAAAGTGTTAAAAAAAATAAAAAAATAATAATAAATATAGCTGCAAGCAGCGATGGCGGGCCCTCGCACGTTTTTTTACCGCTACACGGTGCCTCCGAGAAAACGATGCACGGTGGGCAAGTGCATCAAGTGGGTAAATATCGGTGGACTATTTATGTTGTTACTGACCCAATTAGGGACTGTAGGTAAAAGAAACCCCACATTTTGGACAAACGGGGGCACTGCCGAGCAACTTAAGAGGCACACCTATGTCTGACCTGTTTGTTAACACTTAACAGTTGACAACTCTGATGTGTGTGCCAAATTTGAAGTTAATCTAAGCATGCCAAGAGGCTTAAATATTCCTGAAATAATAGTAAACTTTGATGCATTGCCATGGCAACAGCGTTCGAGATGTCAAAAATCCCTTCGCAATTTATCATCTACAATGTCTCGGCATCATGTTGACCACGTTTGGTGTCAATCGCATGAATATCCTAGAAGGAGTATTGAAAAGTTCACTGCATGCAACTGAAGGGCTTAAATATGCCTTTAAAATGAAAGTAAAGTTTGACGCGTTGTCATGGGAACAACGTTCGAGATATCAAAAATCCCTTCGCAATTTATCATCTACTATGTCTTGGCATCATGTTGACCACTTTTGGTGTCAATCGCATAAACATTCTAGGAGGAGTATTTAAAAGAACATTGCATGGAACTGTCAAAAAAATCCAGCTTCGTGACTGACACACTTCCTGGCGCCTGGTGGTGGCGCTATACCCGAGACTCACAACAGGCACATCGATGCGATCGGAATCTTCAGACGAACAAACACCCCATGTGTCATCACAATAAGACATTTTTTTGCCTTAGATATTAAACACTTCCTGTTTCTCTGATTTCGCCATAAGTTTGTCGCCTCGCCATGACAGAACCGTTCGAGATATCAAAAATCCCTTCGCAATTTAGCAAGTACAATGTCTCGGCATCATGATCACCATGTTTGGTGTCAATCCCATGTATCCCCTCGGAGGAGTATTCAAAAGTTCACCGCATGCATTTTTTAAACAATCCAAAATGGCCGACTTCCTGTTGGGCGGAGCTAATAGGTTAGAGTGCGAAAGTTGTTCGGGTTGATGAGATCTATATGTGTACCAACTTTCGTACATGTGCATACATTTTTGCCCGATCTGTGCACTACTGTTTGTTTTTCCATTACAGGGGGCGCTACAGAGCCCCCGTGCCACGCCCGTGTTCCAGCCTTTGGCTTTCGGCGATGACGGACGACTCTGACGTCTTTGCCAAATTTCAAGAGTTTTTGAGTATGTTAAGGCCCCCAAAATGTCCAAAAGTGTTAAAAAAAATAAAAAAAATAATAAAAATTAAAGCTGCAAGCAGCGATGGAAGGGCCCTCGCACGCATGTGCACCGCCACCCTATGGCCTTAGTTAAGCAGTGAACCAGGGGGATATGAATTAAAGTGGGTAAATATAGGTGGATATTCAAAGGACAAAAAATGTGCCACACTGCCTGTGTGCAGCAGGTGGCGCTATGACTGTTCCTGATTATTGTTATATTGACGTGTTCAGGCCGGGACCCTTATCAAACGTGTGAAGTCTGGAGCAGATCAAACAATGTATGCCTGAATTACAACAGCTTCCTGTTTCATGGTGAAACATCACACTTTGCCAGGCTGCCACAGACACGCCCTTCAACGAAAAGTTAAGATCTTCGCAATTTATCATCGCAAAGGGCTTAAGATCAGTCTGACCAAATATGATGATGATTTTATTAAATCTCTAAGAGCAGTAAATCACAGCGTAAAACATGGCATTTCCTGCTACCTCTAGGTGGCGCTATGACTGAAGCTGAATATTGGCATTGAAATGTGTTCAGGCCAAGACTCGCATCAAACGTGTGAAGTGTGTGGCAGATTGAACATTGTATGCCTTAGTTATAACAACTTCCTGTTTCATGGCGAAAACGCTGAACTTTGTCAGGCCGCCACGGACACACCCTCCAACAAAAAGTCAAAAGCTCCGCAATTTAACATCGCAAAGGCCTTTAGATGAGATTGACCAAATATGATGACGATCTGATAAAATCTCTAGGAGGAGTTTGTTAAAGTACGAAGGCTGGAAATGACCAAATTTGCACAGAAATCACAGTGAAAAATCAAAATGGCCGACTTCCTGTGGGGTTTAGAGCTTCACTCCAAGAGACTTTTTTGTAGGTCTTGGGGTGATACATGATCCTACCAAATTTCGTATCGGTACGTTTTTCGTAGTGGGGGGGCTGTTCTTTTGAAATTTTGCAGGTGGCGCTATTGAGCCATTTCTACACGCCTACTTCTGGCGCCTATGCCAAATGTAAATTTTCGCCACTTCTGACGTGTGTGCAGAATTTCATGAGTTTTCGAGTATGTTTAGGCCCTAAAAATTGCGATTCACTTTGGAGAAGAAACGGAATAATAATAATAAATATAGCTGAAAGCAGCAATGGCGGTCCCTCGCACGTATTTTTACCGCTACACGGTGCCTCCGAGAAAACGATGCACGGTGAGCAAGTGCATCAAGTGGGTAAATATCGGTGGACTATTTATGTTGTTACTGACCCAATTGGGGACTGTAGGTAAAAGAAACCCCACATTTTGGACAAACGGGGGCGCTAGTGAGCGACTTAAGAGGCACACCTATGTCTGACCTGTTTGTCAACACTTAACAGTTGACAACTCTGATGTGTGTGCCAAATTTGTAGTTAATCTAAGCATGCCAAGAGGCTTAAATATTTCTGAAATAATAGTAAACTTTGATGCGTTGCCATGGCAACAGCGTTCAAGATGTCAAAAATCCCTTCGCATTTTATCATCTCCAATGTCTCAGCATCATGTTGACCACGTTTGGTGTCAATCGCATGAATATCCTAGAAGGAGTATTTAAAAGTTCACTGCATGGAACTGAAGGGCTTAAATATGCTTTTAAAATGAAAGTAAAGTTTGACGCGTTGTCATGAGAACAACGTTCGAGATATCAAAAATCCATTCGCAATTTATCATCTACTATGTCTTGGCATCATGTTGACCACTTTTGGTGTCAATCGCATAAACATTCTAGGAGGAGTATTTAAAAGAACATCACATGGAACTGTCAAAAAAATCAACCTTTGTGACTGCAACACTTCCTGGCGCCTGGTGGTGGCGCTATACCCGAGACTCACAATAGGCACATCGATGCGATCGGAATCTTCAGACGAACAAACACCCCGCGTGTCATCACTATAAGACATTTTTTGCCTTAGATATTAGACACTTTCTGTTTCTCTGATTTCGCCATGACTTTGCCGCTTCGCCATTGCAACACCGTTCGAGATATCAAAAATCCCTTCGCAATTTAGCAAGTCCAATGTCTTGACATCATGATCACCACGTTTGGTGTCATTTGCTTGAATCCCCTAGGAGGAGTATTCAAAAGTTCACCGCATGCATTTTTTAAACAATCCAAAATGGCGGACTTCCTGTTGGGCGGAGCTAAAATGTTAGAGGGCGAAAGTTGTTCGGGTCGATGAGATCTATATGTGTACCAACTTTCGTAAATGTGCGTACATGTTTGCCCGATCTGCGCACTACTGTTTGTTTTTGCATTACAGGGGGCGCTACAGAGCCCCCGTGCCACGCCCGTGTTCCAGCCTTTGGCTTTCGGCGATCACGGACGACTCTGATGTCTGTGCCAAATTTCAAGAGTTTTCGAGTATGTTAAGGCCCCCAAAATGTCCAAAAGTGTTGAAAAAAATAAAAAATAAAAAATAAATAAAAATATAGCTGCAAGCAGCGATGGCGGGCCCTCGCACGTATTTTTACCGCTACACGGTGCCTCCGAGAAAACAATGCACGGTGGGCAAGTGCATCAAATGGGTAAATATCGGTGGACTATTTATGTTGTTACTGACCCATTTGGGGACTGTAGGTAAAAGAAACCCCACATTTTGGACAAACGGGGGCGCTAGTGAGCGACTTAAGAGACACGCCTATGTCTGACCTGTTTGTCAACACTTAACAGTTGACAACTCTGATGTGTGTGCCAAATTTGAAGTTAATCTAAGCATGCCAAGAGGCTTAAATATTCCTGAAATAATAGTAAACTTTGATCCGTTGCCATGGCGACAGCGTTCGAAATGTCAAAAATCCCTTCGCATTTTATCATCTCCAATGTCTCGGCATCATGTTGACCACGTTTGGTGTCAATCGCATGAATGTCCTAGAAGGAGTATTGAAAAGTTCACTGCATGTAACTGTAAGCCTTAAATATGCCGGAAAATAAAAGCAAAGTTTGACACGTTGCCATGGGAACA
This sequence comes from Misgurnus anguillicaudatus, assembly GCF_027580225.2. Lineage (NCBI taxonomy): Eukaryota > Metazoa > Chordata > Actinopteri > Cypriniformes > Cobitidae > Misgurnus > Misgurnus anguillicaudatus. Next base: position 23,117,610 of record NC_073339.2, read on the forward strand.
CCGTTTGAGATATCAAAATTCCCTTCGCAATTTATCATCTACAATGTCTCGGCATCATGGTCATAATGTTTGGTGTCAATCGCATGAATATTCTTGAAGGAGTATTGAAAAGTTCACTGGATGCAACTGAAGGGCTTAAATATGCCTTTAAAATGAAAGTAAAGTTTGACGCGTTGCCATGGGAACAACGTTCGAGATATCAAAAATCCCTTCGCAATTTATCATCTACAATGTCTTCGCATCATGTTGACCACTTTTGGTGTCAATCGCATAAACATTCTAGGAGGAGTATTTAAAAGAACATCACATGGAAATGTAAAAAAAAATCAACCTTTGTGACTGCAACACTTCCTGGCGCCTGGTGGTGGCGCTATACCCGAGATTTACAATAGGCACATCGATGCGATTGGAATCTTCAGACGAACAAACACCCCGCGTGTCATCACAATAAGACATTTTTTGCCTTAGATATTAGACACTTCCTGTTTCTCTGATTTCGCCATGAATTTGTCGCCTCGCCATGACAAAACCGTTCGAGATATCAAAAATCCCTTCGCAATTTAGCAAGTACAATGTCTCAGCTTCATGATCACCACGTTTGGTGTCAATCCCATTAATCCACTAGGAGGAGTATTTAAAAGTTCACCGCATGCATTTTTTAAACAATCCAAAATGGCCGACTTCCTGTTGGGCGGAGCTAATATGTTAGAGTACGAAAGTTGTTCGGGTCGATGAGATCTATATGCGTACCAGCTTTCGTACATGTGCGTACATGTTTGTCCGATCTGTGCACCAATGTTTTTTTTTTCATTACAGGGGGCGCTACAGAGCCCCCCTGCCACGCCCGTGTTCCAGCCTTTGGTTTTCTGCGATGACGGACGACTCTGACGTCTGTGCCAAATTTCAAGAGTTTTCGAGTATGTTAAGGCACTCAAAATTCCCAAAAGTGTTGAAAAAAAAAAAAAAAAAAAAAAAAATAATAATAAAAATAATAATCCGAGCAAAATCAATAGGGCTTCGCACCTTTCGGTGCAGGCCATTCTGGCCTGCTCCTCGGTGCTCGGGCCCTAAATAATAATCCGAGCAAAAACAATAGGGCTTCGCACCTTTCGGTGCAGGCCATTCTGGCCTGCTCCTCGGTGCTCGGGCCCTAATAATAAATATAGCTGCAAGCAGCAATGGCGGGCCCTCGCACGTTTATTTACCGCTACACGGTGCGTCCGAGAAAACGATGCACGGTGGGCAAGTGCATCAAGTGGGTAAATATCGGTGGGCTATTTAATGTTGTTACTGACCCATTTGGGGACTGTAGGTAAAAGAAACCCCACATTTTAGACAAACGGGGGCGCTAGTGAGCCACTTAAGAGACACGCCTTTATCTGACCTTTTTGTCAACACTTAACAGCCGACAACTGTGATGTGTGTGCCAAATTTAAAGTTCAACTAAGCACGCCAAGAGCCTTAAATATGCCTGAAATAAAAGTAAAGTTTGGGGCGTTGCCATGAGAACAGCGTTCGAGATATCAAAAATCCCTTCGCAATTTAGCATCTACAATGTCTCAGCATCATGTTGAGCACTTTTGGTGTCAATCGCATGAAAATCCTTGGAGGAGTATTTCAAAGTTCACTGCATGCAACTGTAAGGCTTAAATATGCCTTTTAAATGAGAGTAAAGTTTGACACGTTGCCATGGGAACCGCGTTCAAGATATCAAAAATCCCTTCGCAATTTATCATCTATAATGTCTCAGCATGATGTTGACCACTTTTGGTGTCAATCGCATGAAAATCCTAGGAGGAGTATTTAAAAGTACACCGCATGCAACTGTCAAAAAATCCACCTTTTGTGACTGCCACAGTTCCTGGTGCCTGTTGGTGGCGCTATACCCGAGACTCACAATAGGCAAATCGATGCGATCGGAATCGTTGGCCGAACATACACACTGCGTTTTTATCCCAATAAGACATTTTTTGCTTTAGATATTAGACACTTCCTGTTTCTCTGCATTCGCCATGAATTTGTCGCCTCGCCATGGCAACACCGTTCGAGATATCAAAAATCCCTTCGCAATTTAGCAAGTCCAACGTCTCAGCATCATGTTCACCACTTTTGGTGTCAATCGCATGAATATCCTAGAAGGAGTATTTAAAAGAACATCGGATGGAACAGTCAAAAAAATCCACCTTTGTGACTGACACACTTCCTGGCGCCTGGTTGTGGCGCTATACCCGAGACTCACAATAAGCACATCGATGCAATCGGAATCTTAAGGCGAACAAACACCCCGCTTGGCATCACAATAAGAACTTTTTTGCCTTAGATATTAGACACTTCCTGTTTCTCTGATTTTGCCACAACTTTGTCGACTTGCCACGGCGGCACCGTTCTAGATATCAAAAATCCCTTCGCAATTTAGCAAGTACAATGTCTCGACATCATGATCACCACGTTTGGTGTCAATCCCATGAATCCTCTAGGAGGAGTATTTAAAAGTTCACCACATGCATTTTTGAAACAATCCAAAATAGCCGACTTCCTGTTGGGCGGAGCTTAAATGTTAGAGTGCGAAAGTTGTTTGAGTCGATGAGATCTATATGCGTACCAACTCTCGTACATGTGCGTACATTTTTGCCCGATCTGTGCCCCAATGTTTGTTTTTGCATTACAGGGGGCGCTACAGAGCTCCCTTGCCACGCCCGTGGTCCAGCCTTTGCCCAAACCTGATGGCTAACGACTCTGACGTCTGTGCAAAATTTCAAGAGTTTTTGAGTATGTTAAGGCCCCCAAATTGCCCCGAAACGTAAAAAAAAAATTAAAAAAAAAAATAATAATATAGCTGCAAGCAGCGATGGCGGGCCCTCGCACGTATTTTTACCGCTACACGGTGCCTCCGAGAAAACAATGCACGGTGGGCAAGTGCATCAAGTGGGTAAATATCGGTGGACTATTTATGTTGTTACTGACCCATTTAGGTACTGTACGTAAAAGAAACCCCACATTTTAGACAAACGCGGGCGCTAGTGAGCCACTAAATAGACACGCCTTTATCTTACGTTTTTGTCAACACTTAACAGCCGACAACCCTGATGTGTGTGCCAAATTTAAAGTTAATCTACCCACGCCAAGAGCCTTATGCCAGAAATAAAAGTAAAGTTTGAGGCGTTGCCATGGGAATAGCGTTCGAGATGTCAAAAATTCCTTCGCAATTTAGCGTCCACAATGTCTCAGCATCATGTTGACCACTTCTGGTGTCAATCGCATGGATCCTATACGAGGAGTATTTAAAGGTTCACAGCATGTAACTGTCAGTCTTAAATATGTGTAAAAATGAGAGTAAAGTTTGACCCGTTGCCATGGGAACAGCCTTCGAGATATCAAAAATCCCTTCACAATTTATCATCTACAATGTCTTGGCATTACGTTGACCACTTTTGGTGTCAATCGCATCAATTTCCTGGAAGGAGTATTTAAAAGATCACTGCATGCAACTGAAAGGCTTAAATATGCCTTTAAAATGAAAGTAAAGTTTGACCCGTTGCCATGGGAGCACCATTCGAGATATCAAATATCCCTTCGCAATTTATCATCTACAATGTCTCGGCATCATGTTGACCACTTTTGGTAACAATCGCATTAAAATCCTAGAAGGAGTATTTAAAAGAACATCGCATGGAACTGTGAAAAAAAATTACCTTTGTGACTGACACACTTCCTGGCGCCTGGTGGTGGCGCTATACCTGGGAGTCACAATAGGCACATCGATGCGATCGGAATCTTCAGACGAACAAACACCCCGCATGGCATCACAATAAGACATTTTTTGCCTTAGATATTAGACACTTCCTGTTTCTCTGATTTTGCCATAAATTTGTCGGCTCGCCATGGCAGAACCGTTCGAGATATCAAAAATCCCTTCGCAATTTAGCAAGTCCAATGTCTCGACATCATGATCACCTCGTTTGGTGTCAATTGCATGCATCCTCTAGGAGGAGTATTTAAAAGTTCAACGCATGCATTTTTTAAACAATTCAAAATAGCTGACTTCCTGTTGGGAGGAGCTTAAATGTTAGACGGCGAAAGTTGTTCGGGTCGATGAGATCTATATGCGTACCAACTCTCATACATGTGCGAACATTTTTGCCCGATCTGTGCCCCAATGTTTGTTTTTGCATTACAGGGGGCGCTACAGAGCTCCCTTGCCACGCCCGTGGTCCAGCCTTTGCCCGGACCTGATGGCCGACGACTCTGACGTCTGTGCCAAATTTCAAGACTTTTTGAGTATGTTTAGGCACCCAAAGTGCCCAAAAGTGTTAAAAAAAAAATAATAATAATAATAAAAATAATAATAATAAAAAAAAAAAAAATCCGAGCAAAAACAATAGGGCTTCGCACCTTCGGTGCAGGCCATTCTGGCCTGCTCCTCGGTGCTCGGGCCCTAATAATAAACCGAGCAAAAACAATAGGGCTTTGCACCCACGGTGCAGGCCATTCTGGCCTGCTCCTCGGTGCTCGGGCCCTAATAATAATAATAAACCGAGCAAAAACAATAGGGCTTTGCACCCACGGTGCAGGCCATTCTGGCCTGCTCCTCGGTGCTCGGGCCCTAATTAAAGCTGCAAGCAGCGATGGAAGGGCCCTCGCACGCAGGTGCACCGCTACCCTATGGCATTAGTAAAACAGTAAACCAGGGGGGTATAAATTAAAGTGGGTAAATACAGGAGGATATTCAAAGGGAAACTGATGTGCCACACCGCCTGTGTGCAGCAGGTGGCGCTATGATGGTACCTGATTATTGTTATATTGACGTGTTCAGGCCGGGACCCTTATCAAACGTGTGAAGTCTGGAGCAGATCGGATAATGTATGCCTGAATTACAACAGCTTCCTGTTTCATGTCAAAACATCACACTTTGCCAGGCCGCCACGGACACGCCCTTCAACGAAAAGTCAAGATCTTCGCAATTTATCACGGCAAAGGGCTTAAGATCAGTCAGACGAAATATGATGATGATTTGATTAAATCTCTAAGAGCAGTAAATCACAGCGTAAAACATGGCATTTCCTGCTACCTCTAGGTGGCGCTATGACTGAAGCTGAATATTGGCATTAAAATGTGTTCAGGTCAAGACTCTTATCAAACGTGTGAAGCGTGGGGCTGATTGGACATTGTATGCCTTAGTTATAACAACTTCCTGTTTCATGGCGAAAATGCTGAATTTTGTCAGGTCGCCACGGACACACCCTCCAACGAAAAGTCAAGATCTCCGCAATTTAACATCGCAAAGGCCTTTAGATGAGATTGCCCAAATATGATGATGATTTGACAAAATCTCTATGAGAAGTTTGTTAAAGTACGAAGCCTGGAAATGACAAAATTTGCACAGAAATCACAGCAAAAATTCAAAATGGCCGGCTTCCTGTGGGCTTTAGAGCTTAGTTCCAAGAGACTTTTTTGTAGGTCTTGGGGTGATAGATGACCCTACCAAATATCGTATCTGTAGGTTTTTCGCAGCGACGGGGCTGTTCTCTTGAAATTTTGCAGGTGGCGCTATCGAGCCATTTCTACACACCCACTTCTGGCGCCTATACCACATGTAAATTTTCGCCACTTCTGACATGTGTGCAACGTTTAATGATTTTTTTGAGCTTGTTTAGCCTGTCAAAATGCGATTCATTTAGCGATACTTTGCGAGGCCGCCATGGACACGCCCTTTAATGAAAAGTCAAGGTCGTTGCTTTTTATCATCACACAAGGTCTTGAGATTACACTGGTGAAATATGATGTTGATATGGTTAAATATCTAAGAGCAGTAAGTCACAGCGTAAAACATGGTATTTCCTGCTGCCTCTAGGTGGCGCTATGAGTGTTACTGAATTATGCCATGTTGATGTGTTCTGGCCAGGACCCTTATCAAATGTGTGAAGTCGGGGGCAGATCGGACAATGTATGCCGGAATTACAATAACTTCATCTTTCATTGCGAAACATCACACTTTGCCAGGCCGCCACGGACACGCCCTTCAACAAAAAGTCAAGATCTTCGCAATTTATCATCGCAAAGGGCTTAAGATCAGTCTGACCAGATATGATGATGATTTGATTAAATCTCTAAGAGCAGTAAATCATGGCGTAGAACATGGCATTTCCTGCTACCTCTAGGTGGCGCTATGACTGAAGCTGAATTTTGGCATGGAAATGTGTTCAGACCAGGACTCTTATCAAACATGTGAAGCGTGGGGCAGATTGAACATTTTATGCCTGAGTTAGAACAACATCTTGTTTCATGGCGAAAACGCTGAAATTTGTCAGGCTGCCACGGACACACCCTAGAACGAAAAGTCAAAAGCTCCGCAATTTAGCATCGCAAAGGCCTTTAGATGATAATGACCAAATATGATGATGATCGGATTAAATCTCTAGGAGGAGTTCGTTAAAGTACAAAGCCTGGAAATGCCAAAATTTCCACAGAAATCACAGCGAAAATTCAAAATGGCCGACTTCCTGTGGAGTTTAGAGCTTGGTTCCAAGGGACTTTTTTGTAGGTCTTGGGGTGATAGATGATCCTACCAAATTTCGTATCTGTACGTTTTTCGTAGCGGGAGGGTTGTTCATTTGAAATTTTGCAGGTGGCGCTATCGAGCCATTTCTACACGCCTACTTCTGACACCTATACCACATGTAAATTTTCGTCACTTCTGACACGTGTGCAAATTTTCATGAGTTTTCGAGTATGTTTAGGCCCTCAAAAATGCGATTCATTTCGGAGAAGAAAAAGCAGAAGAATCTGAGCAAAAACAATAGGGCTTTGCACCTACAGTGCAGGCCATTCTGGCCTGCTCCTCGGTGCTCGGGCCCTAAATATAGCTGCAAGCAGCAATGGCGGGCCCTCGCACGTTTTTTTACCGCTACATGGTGCGTCCGAGAAAACGATGCACGGTGGGCAAGGGCATCAAGTGGGTAAAATATCAGTGGGCTATTTAATGTTGTTTCTGAGCCATTTGGGGACTGTAGGTAAAAAACAACCCCACATTTTAGACAAACAGGGGCACTAGTCAGCCACTTAAGAGACCTTTTTGTGCACACTTAACAGCCGAAAACTCTGATGTGTGTGCCAAATTTAAAGTTCAACTAAGCACGCCAAGAGCCTTAAACATGCCTGAAATTAAAGTAAAGTTTGACGCGTTGCCATGGGAACAGCGTTCGAGATGTCAAAAATTCCTTCGCAATTTATCATCTACAATGTCTCGGCATCATGTTGACCACTTCTGGTGTCAATCGCATGAATCCCATACGAGGAGTATTTAAAGGTTCACAGCATGTAACTGTCAGCCTTAAATATGTGTAAAAATTAAGGTAAAGTTTGATGCATTGCCATGGGAACAGCGTTTGAGATATCAAAAATTCCTTCGCAATTTATCATCTACAATGTCTTTGCATTATGTTGACCACTTCTCGTGTCAATCGCATGAAAATCCTAGAAGGAGTATTTAAAAGTTAACTGTATGCAACTGAAAGGCTTAAATATGCCTTTAAAATGAAAGTAAAGTTTGACAGGTTGCCATGGGAACAGCGTTTGAGATATCAAAAATCCCTTCGCAATTTATCAACTACAATGTCTCGGCATCATGGTGACCACTTCTCGTGTCAATCGCATAAAAATCCTAGAAGAGTATTTAAAAGAACATTGCATGGAACTTTCAAAAAAATCCAGCTTTGTGACTGACACACTTCCTGGCGCCTGCTGGTGGCGCTATACCCGGGAGTCACAATAGGCACATCGATGCGATCGGAATCTTCAGATTAACAAACACCCCGCGTGTCATTACAATAAGAAATTTTTTGCCTTAGATATTATACACTTCCTGTTTCTCTGATTTCGCCACAACTTTGTCGGCTCGCCATGGCAGAACCGTTCGAGATATCAAAAATCCCTTCGCAATTTAGCAAGTCCAATGTCTCGACATCATGTTCACCACTTTTGGTGTCAATCGCATGCATCCTCTAGGAGGAGTATTCAAAAGTTCAACGCATGCATTTTTTAAACAATCCAAAATAGCTGACTTCCTGTTGGGCGGAGCCTAAATATTAGAGGGCAAAAGTTGTTCGGGTCGATGAGATCTATATGCGTACCAACTCTCGTACATGTGCGTACATGTTTGCACGATCTGTGCCCCAATGTTTGTTTTTGCATTGCAGGGGGCGCTACAGAGCTCCCTTGCCACGCCCGTGGTCTAGCCTTTGCCCGGACCTGATGGCCGACGAATCTGACGTGTGTGCCAAATTTCAAGAGTTTTCGAGTATGTTAAGGCACCCAAAGTGACCAAAAGTGTTAAAAAAAATAAAATAAAAAATAATAATCCTAAGGAAAACAATAGGGCTTCGCACCTTTCGGTGCAGGCCATTCTGGCCTGCTCCTCGGTGCTCGGGCCCTAATAATAATCCGAGCAAAAACAATAGGGCTTCGCACCTTTCGGTGCAGGCCATTCTGGCCTGCTCCTCGGTGCTCGGGCCCTAAAAATAATAAATTTGAGCAAAAACAATAGGGCTTCGCACCTTTCGGTGCAGGCCATTCTGGCCTGCTCCTCGGTGCTCGGGCCCTAAATATAGCTGCAAGCAGCAATGGCGGGCCCTCGCACGGTTTTTTACCGCTACACGGTGCGTCCGAGAAAACGATGCACGGCGGGCAAGGGCATCAAGTGGGTAAAATATCAGCGGGCTATTTAAGGTTGTTTCTGAGCCATTTGGGGACTGTAGGTAAAAGAAACCCCACATTTTAGACAAACTGGGGCAGTGAGCCACTTAAGAGACACGCCTATGTCTGACCTTTTTGTCAACACTTAACAGCCGAAAACTCTGATGTGTGTGCCAAATTTAAAGTTCAACTAAGCACGCCAAGAGCCTTAAACATGCCTGAAATTAAAGTTTGACGTGTTGCCATGGGAACAGCTTTTGAGATGTCAAAAATTCCTTTGCAATTTATCATCTACAATGTCTCGGCATCATGTTGACCACTTCCGGTGTCAATAACATTATTTCCTCAGGAGGAGTATTTAAAAGTTTACCGCATACAGCTGTAAGGTTTAAATATGCCTTAAAAATGAAAGTAAAGTTTGACAGGTTGCCATGGGAACAGCGTTTGAGATATCAAAAATCCCTTCACAATTTATCATCTACAATGTCTCGGCATCATGCTGACTGCTTCTCGTGTCAATCGCATGAAAATCCTGGAAGGAGTATTTAAAAGAACATCGGATGGAACTGTCAAATAAATCCACCTTTGTGACTGACACACTTCCTGGCGCCTGGTGGTGGCGCTATACCCGGGAGTCACAATAGGCACATCGATGCGATCAGAATCTTCAGACGAACAAACACAATGCGTGTCATCACAATAAGACCCTTTTTACCTTAGATATTAAACACTTCCTGTTTCTCTGATTTCGCCATGAATTTGTCGCCTTGCCATGACAGAACCCTTCGAGATATCAAAAATCCCTTCGCAATTTAGCAAGTTCAATATCTTGACATCATGATCACCACGATTGGTGTCAATCCCATGTATCCCCTCGGAGGAGTATTCAAAAGTTCACTGCATGCATTTTTTAAACAATCCAAAATGGCCGACTTCCTGTTGGGCGGAGCTAATAGGTTAGAGTGCGAAAGTTGTTCGGGTTGATGAGATCTATATGTTTACCAACTTTCATACATGTGCGTACATTTTTGCCCAATCTGTGCACTACTGTTTGTTTTTGAATTACAGGGGGCGCTACAGAGCCCCCGTGCCACGCCCGTGTTCCAGCCTTTGGCTTTCGGCGATGACGGACGACTCTGACGTCTGTGCCAAATTTCAAGAGTTTTCGAGTATGTTAAGGCCCCCAAAATGCCCAAAAGTGTTGAAAAAAATAAAAAAAATAATAATAAAAATATAGCTGCAAGCAGCGATGGCGGGCCCTCGCACGTATTTTTACCGCTACACGGTGCCTCCGAGAAAACGATGCACGGTGGGCAAGTGCATCAAGTGGGTAAATATTGGTGGACTATTTATGTTGTTACTGACCCAATTGGGGACTGTAGGTAAAAGAAACCTCACATTTTGGACAAACGGGGGCGCTAGTGAGCGACTTAAGAGGCACACCTATGTCTGACCTGTTTGTCAACACTTAACAGTTGACAACTCTGATGTGTGTGCCAAATTTGAAGTTAATCTAAGCATGCCAAGAGGCTTAAATATTCCTGAAATAATAGTAAACTTTGATGCGTTGCCATGGCAACAGCGTTCGAGATGTCAAAAATCCGTTCGCATTTTATTATCTCCAATGTCTCAGCATCATGTTGACCACGTTTGGTGTCAATCGCATGAATATCCTAGAAGGAGTATTTAAAAGTTCACTGCATGCAACTGAAGGGCTTAAATATGCTTTTAAAATGAAAGTAAAGTTTGAAGCGTTGTCATGGGAACAATGTTCGAGATATCAAAAATCCATTCGCAATTTATCATCTACTATGTCTTGGCATCATGTTGACCACTTTTGGTGTCAATCGCATAATCATTCTAGGAGGAGTATTTAAAAGAACATCACATGGAACTGTCAAAAAAATCAACCTTTGTGACTGCAACACTTCCTAGCGCCTGGTGGTGGCGCTATACACGAGACTTACAATAGGCACATCGATGCGATCGGAATCTTCAGACGAACAAACACCCCGCGTGTCATCACTATAAGACATTTTTTGCCTTAGATATTAGACACTTTCTGTTTCTCTGATTTCGCAATGACTTTGCCGTTTCGCCATTGCAACACCGTTCGAGATATCAAAAATCCCTTCGCAATTTAGCTAGTCCAATGTCTTGACATCATGATCACCACGTTTGGTGTCATTTGCTTGAATCCCCTAGGAGGAGTATTCAAAAGTTCACCGCATGCATTTTTTAAACAATCCAAAATGGCGGACTTCCTGTTGGGCGGAGCTAAAATGTTAGAGGGCGAAAGTTGTTCGGGTCGATGAGATCTATATGTGTACCAACTTTCGAAAATGTGCGTACATGTTTGCCCGATCTGCGCACTACTGTTTGTTTTTGCATTACAGGGGGCGCTACAGAGCCCCCGTGCCACGCCCGTGTTCCAGCCTTTGTCTGTTCGCAATGACGGACGACTCTAACGTCTGTGCCAAATTTCAAGAGTTTTCGAGTATGTTAAGGCACCCAAAATGCCCAAAAGTGTTAAAAAAAAAATAAATAAAAAAAATAAAAAATAAAAAAAAATATAGCTGCAAGCAGCAATGGCGGGCCCTCGCACGTTTTTTTACCGCTACACGGTGCGTCCGAGAAAACGATGCACGGTGGGCAAGGGCATCAAGTGGGTAAATATCAGTGGGCTATTTAATGTTGCTACTGAGCCATTTGGGGACTGTAGGTAAAAGAAACCCCATATTTTAGACAAACGGGGGCGCTAGTGAGCCACTTAAGAGACACGCCTATGTCTGACCTGTTTGTGCACACTTAACAGCCGACAACTCTGATGTGTGTGCCGACTTTTAGGTTAATCTAAGCACGCCAAGAGCCCTAAATATGCCTGAAATAAAAGTCAAGTTTGGGGCGTTGCCATGGGAACAGCGTTCGAGATATCAAAAATCCCATCACAATTTAGCGTCTACAATGTCTCAGCATCATGTTGACAACTTCTGGTGTGAATCGCATTATTTCCCTAGAAGGAGTATTTAAAAGAACATTGCAAGCAACTGTCAGGCTTAAATAAGCCTTTAAAATGAAAGTAAAAAGTTTGACGCGTTGCCATGGGAACAGCGTTTGAGATATCAAAAATCCCTTCGCAATTTATCATCTACAATGTCTTAGCATCATGTTGACCACTTTTGGTGTCAATCGCATGAATATCCTAGAAGGAGTATTTAAAAGAACATCGGATGAAACAGTCAAAAAAATCCACCTTTGTGACTGACACACTTCCTGGCGCCTGGTGGTGGCGCTATACCCGAGACTCACAATAAGCACATCGATGCGATCGGAATCTTCAGACGAACAAACACCCCGCGTGTCATCACAATAAGACATTTTTTGCCTTAGATATTAGACACTTCCTGTTTCTCTGATTTCGCCATGAATTTGTCGCCTCGCCATGGCAGAACCGTTCGAGATATCAAAAATCCCTTCGCAATTTAGCAAGTACAATGTCTCGACATCATGATCACCACTTTTGGTGTCAATCGCATGCATCCTCTAGGAGGAGTATTCAAAAGTTCACTGCATGCATTTTTTAAACAATCCAAAGTAGCCGACTTCCTGTTGGGCGGAGCTTAAATGTTAGAGGGCGAAAGTTGTTCGGGTCGATGAGATCTATATGTGTACCAACTTTCATACATGTGCGTACATTTTTGCCCGATCTGTGCACTACTGTTTGTTTTTGCATTACAGGGGGCGCTACAGAGCCCCCCTGCCACGCCCGTGTTCCAGCCTTTGGCTTTCGGCGATGACGGACGACTCTGACGTGTGTGCCAAATTTCAAGAGTTTTCGAGTATGTTAAGGCCCCCAAAATGTTCAAAAGTGTTAAAAAAAAAAAATAATAATAATAATAATAATAATAATAATAATAAAAATAATAATCCGAGCAAAACCAATAGGGCTTCGCACCTTTCGGTGCAGGCCATTCTGGCCTGCTCCTCGGTGCTCGGGCCCTAAAAATAATAAATTCGAGCAAAAACAATAGGGCTTCGCACCTTTCGGTGCAGGCCATTCTGGCCTGCTCCTCGGTGCTCGGGCCCTAAATAATAATCCGAGCAAAAACAATAGGGCTTCGCACCTTTCGGTGCAGGCCATTCTGGCCTGCTCCTCGGTGCTCGGGCCCTAATAATAATCCGAGCAAAAATAATAGGGCTTCGCACCTTTCGGTGCAGGGCATTCTGGCCTGCTCCTCGATTCTCGGGCCCTAATAATAATCCTAAGGAAAACAATAGGGCTTCGCACCTTTCGGTGCAGGCCATTCTGGCCTGCTCCTCGGTGCTCGGGCCCTAAAAATAATAATCCTAAGGAAAACAATAGGGCTTCGCACCTTTCGGTGCAGGCCATTCTGGCCTGCTCCTCGGTGCTCGGGCCCTAATAATAATCAGAGCAAAAACAATAGGGCTTCGCACCTTTCGGTGCAGGCCATTCTGGCCTGCTCCTCGGTGCTCGGGCCCTAATAATAATCAGAGCAAAAACAATAGGGCTTCGCACCTTTCGGTGCAGGCCATTCTGGCCTGCTCCTCTGTGCTCGGGCCCTAAAAATAATAATCCGAGCAAAAACAATAGGGCTTTGCACCTTTCGGTGCAGGCCATTCTGGCCTGCTCCTCGGTGCTCGGGCCCTAATTATACAGTAAGTGAAGTGTTAAAAATGAAGCTTTCAGTATATGTCAGATATGTAATTTTGTGGAACACGATGGAACATGACTTCATTTCCTAGAATGCTTTACTTTAACCAAGTATTTAAAATGATTGCCAAACAATGTAACTTTCCAAAGTAACTTTCCTAACACTGAATGTATGTGAGATTCTTTCTGTTGTGTGACTGTGGAATTTCTTTGAATTGCCATGAATTTAATTCCACTTCCTGTCATTCCAATTCCAATTCAAATTCAACTTTCTGTAGGGCGGAGTCAATTCAATTCAAATTCCAATTCATGAATTGAATGGAGGCCAATTCTGAAATTCTGAATTGTGCACAAGCCTGATTTTTCAGCCAATCATTACAGAGTTTGAACATTAACACTGCACTGTGCTTACAATTAAATAAAAACTTAAATGAGATTAATGACTTACATGTTAAAAAGATGTACTTAAATATATTTTCAGGTTAATCACACTCTACTTGTTAATTTGCAAAATTAAGAATATACTAATATTTTTGTTAAACATTTTTTGTTAAATATCATTTACTATGCCACAAAGTAAACCATCAGACTGAATAAATACAGTCACTTTGTGCATTTAAATGTAAATAAAATGTAAATCAATGTGGTGCATTTTGACAGTAAAAATAAGTCAGTAAATTTTTGAGGAATTTAATGTTCTTGTAAACAATGTTGTGCTCTGTTACAAAACTCTGGTTGCATATATAAATGGTGATAATATGACACACAAAATTTATAGAATATTTATTGTTACAAGGTCCTCGCAGCACTAAAAACAAACCATGTGTCTGCAGATCAAGCCCCGGCGCAGTGCTAGTGGTCAGACTGACTAATTTTAACGAGTTAATGATTAAATAGTTAATCGCATGCGTTAACGCTGACATTCCTAGTTTTAACATTAAATGAAACGTAAAATGTTTTAAACGTAGGTTTGGGAGGAGCCTAACATTCAGTCCTGTCTCTGCTTTCCCAGCGACAATCGTCTGACATCCCTACGTGCGTCAGCCAATCAGATCGTCTTATGCAAATTACCTAGACAGAGCCAGCCAATTACGTTTATGGAAGAACGGAGCATGTGTAGCGGCCACTGTGATTGGCTGTTGGCCACGCTTCAGACAAGCCTTCCATTAAGCGTTAACGCTTACGCCCCATGTGAATGCGCCGTTAGTGCAGATCTGAACTTGGGGCTCAGGCTGAGCATCAGGTTTGAGTTCTTTTCGAGGACAGCAAACCAAGTTTGTTTACTAGTTAATGTTAAAGCTACACTGTGTAGTTTGAGTTAATTCTTAGCAAAAACCCATGTGTTCTTTCAAAAACATGTGCTAATTCATGTTTAGTTACTTCCACCTACTAATCAAAGTATTCTCTTAAGTGTAGAATCTGCTATTTAGAATACATACGGGCGAGTCCCTTGAATGGCTGAATCCATGTTGTGCCTCCATCTTTGAAATTCATTCGCCGATGAGGGACCTGAAATTCAAACACTTTTAATGGCCTTGAGTAGCCAGCGAGACCTACACATAAGGTAAAAAACACAGACTGGACAATGAAAATAACAAAAAACAACAAAAAAGAAGGTACGTCACTCGGGGTGGGGCGTTAATACATCCGGATTAATGTCATAAAACTAGTGTAAATTGATGTAATATGCTTATGACTTGCGAATGTAATGATAATAATAATAATAATCTTTATTAAGGACACGCTCTCGGCTCATAAAAAACAACAACTACAAATATACACACAAAGACACATACGTTTACATTTACTCATGTACATGTAAACTAAAACACCAATGATTCTACGTTCTTGAAAAAAACCTGACTGAACTCTGTGCCAGGTTCGTCAATAATAAAATAATACTGCTAGAAGAGTCCAATAATCTACATTTATGCATGAGATTTCGTATTACAGCAGCACAGGTAGGCACACCAGCACTGACAAACATAATTTCGCCACAGATGGGCAGTATACATGGGGCATGGCTGTATCCACCATTGAGGTCCCCGAGGTCCGGACCTCGGTAATTCTCAGAGGTTTACATAATAGAAGTTGTAAAATAATAGCCTATTAAGGTGGCGAGTACACAAAGACATTTTCGTCTCTGTCGTCGTATGTTTTCAATTGTTTTCAATAGAGGAGACGCACTTTTCAATAGCGCCAACAGCTGGCAGGTTTTGTCAGTTTTTCCGCGCTGAGCGTCTACAGTTGTTCAACTTAGGGTAACATCAATGTCCAATCACAGTGAAGAAGAGGCGGGACAAATGCCACAACAACCAACCGGCGCTTCGAGCACTCTCGCGGTAGCGTCAAAGTCTGCCCATGCGATGACCAATCACAACAGGCGGAGTTGCACTTCACATAAGCTAAAGAGCTTATAATGCAAGTAAACATTAAATATTATACAGCTATTTAATGATAAAAATGTTAAACGACTGACTTAATAATCAGGGAATGCAAACTAATAAAGTTTTCTTTACATGGTTTTCTTGGAAGCCTTCAGTAAATTCACATTTATAACTTTATTTTTTTTACTGATACAGACGAAAATGAAAAGACTGCTTCAAACAAAGCTCAGATTTGAAAAGAGAAAAGATACAGGGCAAGAGAATGAGACTGGGGAAAAAAGAAAGAGAGAAGATGATGGAGATAAGACAGAAAGAGCAGGTAGCCCACTGTGCTCAGGATAGAATAAGCATTAGCCTACAATATATTCATAATTGCTACACATACTGTATATGTGACTCTTGTCTGTGAAATCCAGGCTAAAATCTAATATAATCTATAATCTAATATTGAGATTAGGAGCATCACATTTTGATTTCACTCATTGGTTTTATTTTTACATTGATTTCAGTCTTTGACATGATCTTAATCATTCAACATTAAAAAATTTTTATTTCAAACCCTCCAAAATTCATATTTGGACCTCGGTATTTAGAAAATCCTGGCTACGGCCCTGCATAGGGGTACAATATACTCTAAAAAGTGTGGTCTTCACAGATTCTGAGCACATACCAAACTTACGGATCAATGTATTCGCCTGAGCATAAAGTGCACAACACTGTCAACCTCATGGTTCGATCACTGCATTTGTACTGATGCAGATGACTCATTAGATTCCATGAGAATCAATTGAGTTTGCAACCACTGATCATGTGCCTTTTTCTGTGTCTATAAATATGGACAATTTACCCACACTTTTGCCTATGAATAACAACATGCAGGGAAGGAAATTAGACTGGTCTAACTTAACAACAGAGGAGGAACTGGAACAATATCATGCTCAATTTGATGGGTTGTTGAGTAATATTAAGTTCCCTTAAAATGCAGTTACATGTGACTCTAACTGTAAAAACCCACAGCATGGAAGTGAGTTATGTGTCTTATATGATAATATTGTGGAGTCTCTTGTAACCTCAAGTAGGTCTCTACGTAAATCTAAGATGTATAATGCTAAGCCAGGGTGAAATGAATATGTAAAAGAGTTTTATGATGAGGCTAGAAAAGCTTTTAAGGCCTGGATTGAGTCAGGCAGACACAGATATGGTCCTCTGTTTGAATATAAGAAACGGGCAAATGCAAATTTTAAGTATGCATTAAGATTCATCAAGAAGAATGAAGATATACTGAGAACTGATTCTCTTGCGAAGAAACTTAAATGCTCAGTTAACTTAAATAAACCAGTCTTGATGACGTATGCAGCCTGCATATGCGACCTGCGTAGGCTGAAGGCCTTCGGATTGAACAACATCCACATGCCGTGAGGAACCCGCGATCTAATGCTTTGATTTGAGGCTGATTTGAAAGCCGGTTGAAGACCTATTCTCGAGTACATTAAAACGAGTCACCAAGGAAGCGAAAAAGAGATTTAATACGACAACGCGACAGGAAAAACAAGACGACCAAAGTCAATATTGGAGTAACATTCGTTTTCCACGATCATGAGGCTCAAGGGACGCCAAAGTTGCCTTCTTTCTATCTTTTCCACAGCTAATTTAGCATATTCGTTTAAATCTATATAGTCTATGGCAGTGGTCTCAAACTCCTGGCCCGCGGGCCATTTGCAGCACCTTTTTGTGGACTTATATCAGTGACTTTTTTGCTTTTTCAAAAACCATGCAATCGCCCTAATTATTTCCACAGATTTTTCCCCTTCAAGTGTTTCAAATTTGCTGTAGATATTTATTTATTTGTTTTAATTTTTTATATAGGACATATTTATGTTGTGTTTGACCTCTGTGAAGTCTTCACCCTGTATTACCACTGATATTTTTGTTTTAAGTGTTTCAATTTGCAGTACATTTATTTATTCATTTGTAAAAAATATATAATTTTTTCATTTGATGAAAAAATTATTGATGGTAATGCTGTCAGTTTTCTGTTACAATGTTGAAATTTGCTCCATATTTATTTATTTATTCATTCATTTGATTCTAATTTATATGTCATAAATGTAACAAATTTTCACAATTTTGTTTTTAAAGAAAAGACTGTTTATATTATTTTAGAAACCATGTCGCGGCTGACAGCTCCGCCTTGGAGATCCCATTGAATAAAGGTTCAGCACATTATAATTATTAATCATGAAACATGGACAAGGAGAGATTGATCAGACGTTTAAAAGCTGAAAAATATAACGAGCAACAAGTATGGCGTGCTTTCAAGCTGCACAATGAAAGCGAGGGATGCTTCTCTGTACAGTATGTGCTCTGCTCAGCTGCAGAGCCGGTGGTGCAGAAACAGCCAAAATGAAAATATAGATAAGAACAGCACAGGTAAAGAGCTTAAATTATATGTGAACCCGCCAAATGCTGGCCAAATTCAAACTTGTAATGAAAGTGCAGCACTCAGACTTGTTCAGATCATTTCACACCCGTTGGGTAATGGATAAAGATGCTGCCAAGTTTGACAGGCTTGTCTTATTTACACACATTTGAGGGACTAAAAAATCTGCTCATGGTGCTCTGTTTTGCTATTTGTTTATTCTCTTATTTCAAATAGCGTTCACCATTTCACTTTTTTGTCCCAGGTTGCTGTAGTGACGCAGAAGCTGAACATTGCTTTAGGATGACAGATGGCAGCAAGAGCGATGCCCCTAGCAGAGAAAGGCACCACGGGCCATCTGCTCTGAGAAGGAAAGGGGTTGAACACCAAGAGGGGGGCAGAGGTTCCACCGGGCTTTTAATCAGGTAAAATGCTTTCTGCCCTGCTTTGCTTCAAACCCTGACTTTGCATGCACATGTTGGATGACAAATTTAGCTAAGCTCATGATGAAAAATATCAATTGAAATTGACAGATTTTACCGCCCTTGGATTTGATGTAATTTATGGTTAGACGAGTACATCACTGATATTGTGTGCATGACATGTTTTTTGATTAGTAGTAGTTTAAGAAGTGTAGAGCACATCTTTTTTGAGTAATTGACTTGCCCTTTTCTACCACTGAATGAGCTGCCTCTTTCAAAAAGATAGAGAACTTAAGGATGCCATCTCCTAACACCTCATTTTAGCCAAATTCAAAGCAGAATTCATCTTTTCCAGAGTACAAAATTAAAGAGCTAAAGGAAGCAAAATGAGTTTTATATAAAAATATACCACAAGCTTTAAATGCTTTATTCTGATTGGTTGAAAATGTTCCAGGGGTATGGAACATTATTTTTTTAATTATTTGTAGATAAACGTGGACCTACAAGGTTATTTTTTCAGTTGCTGTAAACAGAGCTGTAAACTTCATGTGGCTCATGTTACCATATAACTTTGTCCAAAAAGTGTTTTTCCACTTCATAGTTTTGTACTGATGAGAGAGATGCAGACCTCTAAGAGAGTTATGAACAGCTGTTAGCATAAATTGTCCACAGAAATACCCTTACATGTATAACTTCAGAACATCTCAGACAAACATCTGCAGTGATTAGTTATATAAAAAGCTGTTTTCAGATGCCCATCCTCTTATCGTCTAGCTTTTGTTTTAAACGCGTTTCTGTACGCGCGTAGGAACTTTAAAAACACATCGCATATGGCGTCCATGTGCACGAGCTCGCGTCTCCGTGTAACGCGGCGCTCATAAAAATGGTGTCGTGTGTAAAACGCAATGTATGGAATTGCCTTGCATGTAAACAATATGGAATCATTTTACAGCAAATCCCGCAGTGCAGCATTAATCAAAGTTGCCATGAAAGATACGAAAGTGAATAACTGTGTCTAACACTGTACAACATGTAACAGATATCCGCCATTAAGGGAGGTCACGCGTACTCGTTTGTAAATAAGCATGTAAACATGGAATCATATTACAGCACACACTTAAAAGATACAGCAGTGCTGCCTTACTGAAAGTTGCCATGAAGGATATAAGTGAATAACTGTGTTTAACACTGTACAGCATGCAACAGTGAAAGCCGCCATTACGCGAGATCGTGTCCGTTTGTAAACAATGTGAAAGTTTTTCAATCCAAAGCGTGCAGTCTGCTGAGGTTGCTCACTGTATGTAGGCTGAACTGCACAAGCCATGAGCATATTACATGATAGCAAATATAAATGGTATAAATTAAATTACTTACTTCAAATATCCTCCTCCAGCTCTCCATTGTTCTTCTAAGGTAACGTTAAAGATAAATGCTTCTCTTCCTCAATGTCCAGACATAAATGAAGATCTTCCTCACGTGTGTGTATAAAGTTTATAATCCAGACATGCGGTAAAGTCTTTAAAGGCAGGGTAGACAGGAATTATCTAAAAAACTTTTTTACAAATTTGTTTAAACTGTCTTTATATACAAATACATAATTAAAATGTAAGTACTCTGAAAAAGAGAGTATAAAACGAGTCTCTGTAGACCTCTCACGACTGTGTTAAACACAGTTAATTATTTCCATTCGGGACGAAACAAATGATTAGCTTGCGCGAATATCACTCTCTCTCGCGACCATGGCACCACCTGTTGCTGTGGGATCTGCCCAGACATGCGCACACCCGATTGATTTGAACGTGCACGAGGCACTCTAGGAAGAGCAAAATGGCAGAGAAAGTGCTTTCAGAACTCACAGAAAGTGCATATCCAGTCAGCGAAGGCAAACAAGGCAAAAAATGGAATAAACGAAGCAATCAAACGAGAGTAAATATCACGTGGCTTTTCCTCGAGTCGATGATGCGTTGCGGGTTTGTCTGCAGAGTGTAGTCCTCATCAGAGTCAACAATGCTTTCATCACGGAAACTCTTCCATGCAAAACACTGGCTTAATAGTGAGTACTAAAAGCCATCCTATCTGTTTATATTCCTACTGATAAAGTTAGGTGTATTATTACATGTGATTGTGACATGATGTTATTACATGCACCGCACTCCTTCCTCTCCGCTTGTCTGAGGTAAATCCTTCTCCTAGCAAAGCTGTCAGTGTCGCGCGTTCATGTGTTTTGGGGGACGTGGCTTTAGAAGAAACCCAGAAGGGAGGGGGTGGAGTGAATGGAAAAATGAGCTGTGTTTAAAACAGTGGTGAGAGGTCTACAGACACTCGATTTTTATACTCTCTTTTTCAGAGTACTTACATTTTACTTATGTATTGATATATAAAGACAGTTTAAACAAATTTGTAAAAAAGTTTTTTTAGATAATTCCTGCCTTTAAATCTGAACTTAAATCAAACATAACTTCTTAATGTTTGAGCTGCTCTTCATTACCATGTCAATTAATTTTTTTAACGTGTTTTGAGAGACAGCTGGCGGAGACAGAAATGTCTGGATGCACACCCTGTTTATTTTCTTTATTTGACAAAAACACAAAGATCTGTTGTTATTGTGAATGTACACATATTAAAGAAGACCCTTTACAGTTTCAAATCATGTCAAACACGTTAATGTATGATTATTAATGATGGAGTATTTTAAGTTGATTCTGCCATGATAAGGAGAAAACACGTCAAAACGCGGCGCCGCGTTTTTGGACCCAGGGGGTTAAATGAGAGTTGCTGCTGACTGTCGGATCGTGTGAAGGTTTGTGTCGTCATAAAAACTCAAACAAGTCGATTAAAAATTGCCATTTAAAAAAACCTCACAGCAGTGGGACAGCTTGTGACATTTTAAACCATCCTGAAAATGTTAAAAACACACAGTCTTGGTATATTCCATGTACAAATACTCTTATGACTTTCCCATTGTAAAGTACTGGTAGGTCTCTGTGCTTTTATATTTGCGCATTGAAGACCCGTCAACCCCGGGCAACAACACAAAATTATTAAATAGATCTTCACATGATATATTTGGCCACTTCATAATTTCACCCTCACACGGGTTCATACATGGCAGGTGTAGTAAATCTTAACCAAACTATTTAAATCACGTTTTATGCATGCTCCCACCACACTGTTTTCTGCTGGCTGGCTATTGAACATCTCGCACAAAGAAGGAAAATACGTTACATAACTTCCGCGTTCCAAAATAAAGTGGATAGTGTGGGTTTGGCAAAAAACAAATCTTATTAGTTTTGTATAAGCAAAAATCTTTTCTGGTTTAATTTAATTTAACTAACTTACCTGAACATTGCCAGGTTCTGAAACATAGAGGACACAGCAGCGAAAAACTCACTTTGTTGAAAATCATCTTAAACAGTCGGGCCGTGGAATCCTGAGCCACCCACAGTGAGTCAACTTCAGTGTTACACAGGTTTCACTTAGGAGGCTTTTGTTTACCTCACTGCTCCATGCGTGTTTACTCCCTTGACTTTAATATTCTCTCTGCTGCAGTGCACTCAAACCTAATGCGCTCCCCCTTCAGCCCTTCACAAAACAGCAGCGATCGGGGGAAAGCAAGAAAATACCGTAATTAAAGGTATAGCGGAAGATTTTCCCGAATTATTTAAAAGAACCGCCCATCCATATTTTTAAAAAAATGCACACTAGAGATGCGCGGATCGGCTATTATTTCATCCGCAACCGCATCACAAAACTCATCATCCGTCTGCCATCCATCCGCACCAACGTTTCTGACCAGTTTTCAAAACCGCACCCGCCCGCCATCCGCTCGCCAGCGATGTCTCCGCTGTTTATTGCTGACAGGCGCGATGGGCGCTACTGGGGGCGCGTGCAACAGGTGACCCAAATTTTGGGTCCTCAGAAGGCTAGACCGTCTCATTTCAGTTCTCTTCGCGAACTTCTGAGCCTGCCACCTTGAAAGACAGAGTGCTCACCTTTTAAAGTCGCATGCTTTGAAGGACACAGCTAATAACAAACAGTCGATCCGCCACCCGCCCGAATTTAATTAAAATATTATTTTTCGTCATGTCATCCGCCCAATACGCGGTTTATCCGCGGAGTCCGCGGCTGTAACCGCCAACCGCACATCTCTAATGCACACACAACACTCTCCCTCCTCCCGAGAGGGAACGCCTGTTAAACGCGTGCATGAGACTGAGAGAGACCATGCAGGAGCTCAGTTCTTCTCTTCGCTCTGTTTACAAGTTGCTGTCGGCATGTTTACCGTGTCTGTGCGGTTCGTGACTCGTAAGCTATGATTAGCGATGCTAGCCCCGGCACATCAACTTTTACTAGCAGTGATTTTAAATGGATTTCTCCAAATAGCATGACAAAATGTACCTTTCCAGTAGAAACTTGGCGTGGGAAGCCCAACCTATCCTTTTAGCTCACGCCAGCGGCCAGTGTGTGAAATAGTCTCCCATAAACACTCTGGTCTTGTTTCTTTCTTTATAGTCCTTTCTCTTCTTGTCATACAATACAATTCGTAGACACTTTTTCTCTTGCAACCTTCAGACATTTTGAAAAAAACACAGTGAGAACGCGACCTTAGCACAACACACATACACGTGAAAGTGCGCATGTGCAGAAAGCAAACCTAGAGGCGAGCACGTACAACGGTTATATGTCAACATATAATCAGAATGATTGACATCTGGGATGACCAATAACAGAGGTGATCCACCCGGAAAATGAAAATCTTCCGCTATACCTTTAACTATATATTGCCAAAAGGTGCAATTGTCTTCTTTTAGGAACAATTCAAACTTTTTTATAGCGTAAATGGTTCAGGATTTACGGTTAAATACTGTAGCGGTAGAATCAGAGCCCTTTAGGCCGTTTATTAATCCGAAGGCTGTATAGCCTCCGGAGGTTGCATATGCAGGCTGCATACGTCATCAAACCTGGTTTATTTAAGTTTAACTGTGTAAGGAATGACAGAGTCAGGATCCCAATGCTAAAGGTACTTTTATTTGACAATGAGGAAAATAGGAAAGACTGCCGCTGGTGAAATAGAAGAAAGAGATGCCCCGGCCGTCCACGGCACGGGGAGCTACACGGGTATCTGGACCCCAATATGGGGTGAGGCACGTAAGCCGCTCCTGCGTGCGCCGCAACGCAGAAGCCTGAACGAGAGGGTTGTCTTACTACCCAGGCACAGGGGAGACGCCAATCGGATTACCAAGCCTCCGCAGTGGGACACCGCAGGTGGAGTAAAAGGGAAGCTGATGAACTGATCCAAACGGGCATTCAGCAGACGCAAAGGCAGTCTATGAACACAGAGAGAAACGGTTATTAGTGACACGCAAAACGGGCATACCCTCATGGCACAAAACCTCCGCTGCTGCTCGCTGTGAAGTTCAAAGACAGATGGCAAAGTCTACGGGAGGAACAGAGTCTCTTAATAGTCCAAAAGCATGTAGCAAATCCACAGCGGAGAGATGGATATCCACAGTTGAAGGAAAACAGCAGCTGAATCTCTGAAATAGCAAAAAGCAGATAGCACAGACTAATATTAAAGTCAACTAGACAAGACACGACACGGCGACAAACATCAAATGACGGACTCGCAAATACTGAGGGGAAAGAAGAGAACTTATACTAATGCCGATTGGGGAATAAACAAGCTTCAGGTGAGGATGACGCAGTGAGGAAATCACAGAGAACAAGAACACCTGTGTGAGGCACGCACGTGAATCTGTCAAACAAACACAAACAACAAAGGAAAAGAGGACAGACAGCAAACCGGTAAGACCGAAATCATGACATTACTCCCCCCCCACAGCCGCCACCTGGCGGACCATCGGGGGGCTCGCCTCATCGCCGGCGGAAATCCCTTATCAGGCCAGGATGTCCCGGGCCGGTACCCAACACCTCTCCTCCGGACTGATATTGGAAGCCTCTTCCCCGGCAGCGCACATCTAGAAGAGACTTGACAGTAAAAGCCGGAATACCATCAATGAGCTTGAGGGGCGGGAGGGACGGGAGCAGAAGGAACAGGATTAAGGGGAGAGAAAGATACCGGTTTTAATTTAGAGACATGAAAAACCGGATGGACCCGACCGAGAGTAGGTGGCAATCTGAGCTTAACTGTCACCGGGTTGATTACCCTAATAATAGTATATGGCCCAAGGAAACGGGGTGCCAGCTTACGAGAAGGCTCCCGGAGAGGCAAATCCTTGGAAGAAAGCCATACTTTCTGCCCACAAATAAAACGAGGGGCGGGTCTGCAGTGACGTCAGCCGCGGCTTTGGTTCGTCTGGATGCTTGGAGAAAGAAATTTCTAGCCCTCTTCCAGGTGCGTTTGCAACGTTGGACAAAGGCTAGTGCAGACGGAACCGCCGCATCAGGTTCCTGAGATGGGAAAAGAGGAGGCTGGAACCCCATGGATGCCTCGAAAGGGGACATATTAAGAGAAGCCATCAGGAGGGAGTTGTGCGCGTACTCTACCCAGGGTAACTGTTGGCACCAGAAATTCGGATACTGAGATGTCAGACAGTGGAGCGCTCGACCTAGATCCTGATTAGCCCGTTCACATTGCCCATTGGTCTGAGGGTGATAACCTGAAGACAAGCTGGCTGTGCAGCCTATCTGTCTACAGAACTCCTGCCAGAAATGAGTAATGAACTGGGGGTCCCCCTATCTGAAACAATGTCTGGGTAAGTTGGTAACAAAGTCAATGGCTAAATGAGACCAGGGACGAGTAGGGACCGGAAGGGGCATATAATGACCAACAGGAGCTTGATGGGACGCCTTATTACGTGCAGACTTGACAGGCTAATACAAACTGTCTGACATCGGTAGCCATAGAGGGCCACCAGAAACGTTGGCGGACGGCAGCCAACGTTCTCCGAACCCCCGGATGGCAAACTAACCTGGACTCGTACCCCCACTGGATGACCTCAGAGCATAGCACAACCGGAACCTACAGTCGACCCGCCAGACACTCAACTGGCACTTCCCCCTCTTGGCCGGCCTGCTCTACCCTCTGTTTGATGCCCCAACGCAGGGACTCCACCACCCGCCCCTCCGGGAGGATGTTTTCGTCTCTGGTGGGTTGAGGACCTTCGAACATACAGGAAAATGCATCGAGCTTGGTGTTCTTAGAGCCAGGCCGGTACGAGAGAGTGAAGTTAAACCGGTCAAAGATGAGTGCCCAACGGGCCTGATGAGACGTTAATCTCCTGGCTGAACGGATATACTCCAAATTCTTGTGGTCTGTCCAAACCAGGAAAGGCTCTGAGGTCCCCTCCAACCAGTGACGCCACTCCTCCATAATTTCGTTCTGCTGGGTTAAGCTTATGTGAGAAGTAGGCACACAAATGCACCTTGGCGTCCTTCGAAGACCTCTGAGACAAATAGCGCCGACCCCGACATCAGAAGCATCAACCTCAACAATAAATTGAGCTGCTGGATCTGGAATAGAAAGAACAGGAGCAGAGATAAACCTGGACTTTAAATTATCAAAGGCCTCCTAAGACGCTCTATTCCAAACAAACCTGGTCTTAGTTGAGGTGAGATCCATAAGTGGCTGAGCAACCTGGCTGTAGTTACAGATAAATCGCCAGTAAAAGTTGGCGAAACCCAGAAACCGTAACAGCTCCTTACGGGACACGGGGACTGGCCATTGGGCGACTGCTTTAACCCTCTGGGGTCCGACCATTTTGGGACACTGTCAGAGGTTCTGACATGCTCTTACATTTGGTCTTTTTTCAGTTGCTTTAAAACATAATAATGGCAAGTGTCTCATACCACTGCGTTCAGCACAAACTGGGCTAAAATATTATATGAGCTACATGTATGTACATGTTTGTATTTTTGAGAGAAAAATGTTTATGCGTGGTTTTTAAAAATGCAAAATATTTTAAGTCACTGATATAAGTCCACAAAACCCATACTAAACATGTTTTAACAAGACTTCTAAACTAGAATCCTGCCTACTTTTTCACATAAAACAATATATTGATTTAGAAATTGTAAGACACTTTTTGTTTAGAGGGGCCATATGCGAGAAGGATTGATTGACAGCTAGCAAACAAAGGCTCGCATAATGAGCTGCATAATGAGGCAGGAATGTTGGGAACTACAGTAAAGAATGTGAGGACAAATGTATACATGTTTGTTTGAGGTTTATTAAGTTAACAATATAATCAAAATAGAAATGAAGGTCAGTAGGACATTTTCAGTTTATTTGGAAACAAACCCTATTCAAAAACTTTGTATAAACTAAGAAACTGATACACAACAGAGCTGTAAACTTCATGTGGCTCATTTTACCATATAACTTTGTCCAAAAAGTGTTTTTCCACTTCATAGTTTTGTACTGATGAGAGAGATGCAGACCTCTAAGAGAGTTATAAACAGCTGTTAGCATAAATTGTCCACAGAAATACCCTTACATATATAACTGATGGGTAAATATCACTGATACTACATTCATATAAACTATCTTGTACATAAACTAAATCTCAGATAAACATCTGCAGCGATTAGTTATATAAAAAACTGTTTTCAGATGATTGTTTTCAGATGCTCATCCCCTTATCGTCTAGCTTCTGTTTTAAACGCGTTTCTGTAAGCGCGTACAAACTTTAAAAACACATCGCATATGGCGTCCATGTGCGCGAGCTCGCGTCTCCGTATAACGCGGCGCTCATAAAAACGGTGTTGCGTGTAAAGCGCAATGTATGTAATTACCTTGCATGTAAACAATATGGAATCATTTTACAGCAAATCCTGCAGTGCAGCATTACTCAAAGTTGCCATGCAGGATACGAAAGTGAATAACTGTGTCTAACACTGTAAAACATGTAAAAGATATCCGCCATTACGGGAGGTCACGCGGACTTGTTTGTAAATAAGCATGTAAACATGGAATCATATTACAGCACACACTTAAAAGATACAGCAGTTCAGGCTTACTGAAAGTTGCCATGAAGGATATAATTGAATAACTGTGTTTAACCCCCAGGGGTCCAAAAACGCGGGGACGCGTTTTGACGTGTTTTCTCCTTATCATATCAGAATCAACTTTAAATACTCCATCATTAATAATCAAACACTTATGTGTTTGACATCACTTGAAACTCTGAAGGGTCCTCTTTAATAAGTGTACATTCACAATAACAAGAGATCTTTGTGTTTTTGTCAAATAAAGAAAATAAACAGGGTGCGCATTCAGACATTTCTGTCTCCGCCAGCTGTCTCTCAAATCACGTTACAAAAATCAGTTGAAACTCCGCGAATACTTGTCACACAAACATGATACACATATCCAAAGAAAGCCTGAAATGTCTACTTTTAAACAAGCTAATTATAATCAAAAACAAATATTTCCTGTTTATATAATCTGCATTGAAGTAAAGAGAGTACCGTTTTTCCTGGCTGAGCTCATTATCTCTAATGCGGTCACGCCCACAGGCTGTTGACATGGTAATGAAGAAACGAGCAGTTCCAACAATAATAAACAAAGCGTAAAGTTTTATCAGATTTAAAGACTTTACTGCATGTTTGGATTATAAACTTTATACACACACGTGAGGAATATCTTCATTTATGTCTGGACATTGAGGAAGAGAAGCATTACCTTTAACGTTACCTAAGAAGAAGAACAATGGAAGACGCAATGGAGGAGGATATATTCCTGAAGAAACTGTAAGTTATTTGTCTTCATTTATATTTGCTATCATGTAATATGTTATGGCTTGTGCAGTTCAGCCTACATAAGCAACCTCAGCAGACTGCACGCTTCTGATTGAAAAACTTTCGCATTGTTTACAAACGAGTACGCGTGATCACGTAATGGCGGATTTCATTGTTACATGCTGTACAGTGTTAGACACAGTTATTCACTTTCGTATCCTTCATGGCAACTTTGAGTAATGCTGCACTGGGGGATCTGCTGTAATATGATATTGTTTACATGCAACACATTCCATACATTGCGCTTTACACACGACACCGTTTTATTATGAGCTCCGTGTTGTTTACACGGAGACGCGAGCTTGCGCACATGGACATATGGCATGCAATGTGTTTTTTAAGTTCATACTCGCTTACAGAAACGCGTTTAAAACAGAAGCTAGACGATAAGGGGATGGGCATCTGAAAACAGTCATCTGAAAACAGCTTTTTATATAACTAATCATTGCAGATGTTTATCTGAGATACTAATTTAGTTTATGTACATGATAGTTTATCTGAATGTAGTGCTATCATTTACCCATCAGCTATGCATGTAAGGCAGTGTTTCTCAAACTTTTTCAGCCCAAGGTCCACTTTATCTTCCAATTTTTTTCTGAGGACCACCTAACAGAATCCCACTCTAACAGTCCCCCAAAAAAACAACAAAATAGGAAGAATAAGCTAAGTTTAAGTTTAGTATGCAACTGTTTCAAGTCAAAAACGAATTTTTTAAAACACAAGTGCAATGCTATGTTCAGAAATTATTATATGAATTTTATTTCATTTGAAAAAGTAAATGTGAAATGAGTTGCAGCTTAATATGAACAACAAACTGCACATGTGAAAATAAAATGCAATTAAACATACTATAACAGCCTAGGTCCCACTTAATGTCATTCCAAAGAGACATTAGTTTAAAACTGAGGTGGTTGGGTATATGAAGTCTATGGTTGTAACTATGGTAACAATAAAATATTGAAAAAAAAAATGTTCCCCTTAATGTCCAAAATCACTGAAATTACAGGGATTTTACACATAAAACAAAAACTAGTACATTACAAAACTAATAGATCTGTGGATTTTACCTGCTTTCAGTTGACGCTTGATCTTTTCTTTTGACTCCTCCATTTTTACGTTACTAAAACAAAATGGCAAGAACTGATATCACAGTTTCTCAAGTGCATTAAAAATCTACTTAAATAAGTGACGATTGTATAAACACTTGCCTAGTTTAGGTCATCTTTTGGCGGACCACTGGGGGGGGGGGTTGGACCACACTTTGAGAATTACTGATGTAAGGGTATTTCTGTGGACAATTTATGCTAACAGCTGTTCATAGTTCTCTTACAGGTCTGCATCCCTCTCATCAGTACAAAACTATGAAGTGGAAAAACATATTCACACTTTTTGGACATAAAGTTATATGGTAACATGACCCACATGAAGTTTACAGCTCTGTTGTTTATCAGTTTCTTATACAAGTTTTTGAATAGGGTTCGTTTCCAAATAAACTGAAAATGTCATACTGACCTTCATTTCTATTTTGATTATATTGTTAACTTCTTAATAAACCTCAAACAAACATGTACATTTGTCCTCACATTCTTTACTGTAGTTCCCTCCTGCCTCATTATGCAGCTCATTATGCAGCTCATTATGCGAGCCTTTGTTTGCTAGCTGTCAATCAATCCTTCTCGCATATGGCCCCTCTAAACAAAAAGTGTCTTACAATTTCTAAATCAATATATTGGTTTATGTGAATGAGTAGGCAGGATGATTTTCACATCATTTTAAAGAAAAAACTCTAGACTACTAGATTCTGTTTAGGAAAGTCTTGTTAAAACATGTTTAGTATGGGTTTTGTGGACTTATATCAGTGACTTAAAATTTTTGCTTTTTAAAAAAAAAACATGCATAAACCTTTTTCTCTCAAAAATACAAACATGTACATACATGTAGCTCATATAATATTTTAGCCCATTTGAACACAGTGGTATGAGACACTTGCCATTATTATGTTTTAAAGCAACTGAAAAATACCAAATGTAAGAGCATGTCAGAACCTCAGACAGTGTCCCAAAATGGTCGGACCCCAGAGGGTTAACACTGTTACAGCATGCAACAGTGAAATCCGCCATTACGTAAGATTGCGTCCGTTTGTAAACAATGCGAAAGTTTTTCAATCTGAAGCGTGCAGTCTGCTGAGGTTGCTTACTGTATGTAGGCTGAACTGCACAAGCCATGAGCATATTACATGATAGCAAATATTAATGGTATAAATTAATTGTTAACGTTACTTACTTCTAATATCCTCCTCCAGCTCCAGTGCGTCCTCCATTGTTCTTCTAAGGTAACGTTACAGATAAATGCTTCTCTTCCTCAATGTCCAGACATAAATGAAGATATTCCTCACGTGTGTGTATAAAGTTTATAATCCAAACATGCGGTAAAGTCTTTAAATCTGATAAACTTTATGCTTTGTTCATTATGGTTTGAACCGCTCGTCTGTTGATTTCCATGTCAACAGCGGGTACCACCTGTGGGCGTGACCGAATTAAAGATAATGAAGTCAGCCAGGAAAAACTGTACTCTCTTTACTTCAATGCAGATTACACAAACAGGCATTAATTGTTTTCGATTATATTTAGCTTGTTTAAAAGTAGACATTTCAGGCTTTCTTTGGATATGTGTATCATGTTTGTGTGATGAGTATTCGCAGAGTTTCAATTGATTTTTGTAACGTGTTTTGAGAGACAGCTGGCGGAAACAGAAATGCCTGGATGCACACCCTGTTTATTTTCTTTATTTGACAAAAACACAAAGATCTGTTGTTATTGTGAATGAACACATATTAAAGAAGACCCTTTACCGTTTTAAATGATGTCAAACACGTAAGTGTATGATTATTAATGATAGAGTATTTTAAGTTGATTCTACAATGATAAGGAAAAAACACGTCAAAATGCGGCGCCGCGTTTTTGGACCCCAGGGTTTAACCTTTGCGGGGTCTGGACGTATCTCACCAGTGGCTATGACAAAACCCAAGAACGAAACCGACTTCTAGTGGAACTCGCACTTCTCTGCTTTAACATACAGCTGGTTCTCTAAAAGGCGTCTAAGAACTCTGCGAACGTGTTGAGTGTGTTCCTGCATAGAGGGAGAAAAGATGAGAATATCATCTAAATCAGTGGTTCTCAATCCTGGTCCTGGAGGCCCACTGCTCTGCACATTTTGTATCTCTCTCTTATCTGACAGACTCAGTTCAATTCAATAAGATCTCTGCTAATGAGCTGATAATTTGAATCAGCTGTGTTAAATAAGGAAGACATACAAATGTGCAGACCAGTGGGCCTAGAGGACCAGGATTGAGAACCACTGATCTAAATACACGAAGACAAACTTATTAATCATGTCTCTCAACACGTCATTAACCAGAGCTTGAAAGACAGACAGTTTGTGAGCCCGAAGGGCAGAACGCAGTACTCAAAGTGTCCAGTAGGGGTTTTAAAGGTTGTCTTCCATTCATTCCCCTCTCTTATGCATACCAGATGATAAGCATTGCGCAAATCATGCTTGGTGAACAACTGGGCTCCCTGTAAAAGCTCAAAAGCAGATGACATTAAAGGAAGGGGGTACCGATTCTTAACAGTAACATCATTTAACCCTCTGTAATCAATACAGGGACAAAGGGAGCCGTCCTTCTTCTTGACAAAGAAAAACCCTGCCCCTGCGAGCGAGGTGGGGGGTCGGATGAGACCAGCACGAAGGGCATCATTAATATATTTGTCCATAGCCTCTCTTTCTGGACCTGATAATGAATAAAGTCTACCTTTAGGCGGGGTCTTGCCTGGGAGGAGATCGATGGCACAATCATACGGCCGGTGGGGAGGAAGGGAGGTGGCCTGGGCTTTACTAAAACCTGACCCATGTCAGCATACTCCGCCGGGACCCCGGTCAAATCGGCTGCCGGTACCTGCGGAGGGGAAGACACAAGAGCAGAAACAGCGGAACCCAAACAAGACACATGACAAGACTGAGACCAAGACAAAATAACACCTCTCTGCCAATCCACGTGAGGATTATGTTGTACAAACCACCCATGCCCCAAAATTATGGGGGACAAAGCAGCATGAAGCAGGTACAGCACAATCTTCTCACGATGATTGCCAGAGATAAAAAGGCTTACAGGGGTGGTGCAGTGAGTAATCTGTGCCATCTGCTAACCGCGAAGAGACCAGACCTCCAGAGTAGTCTTGAGAGAAACAGTGGAGAGCCCCCAGGAGAGAGCTAAATCGTGGTCAATGAAGTTGCCCTCTGCCTCCGTGTCGAGAAGTGCGGAGCAAGCTTATTTTCGTAAACAAAAACTAAAACTAAGACTAAAACTATAAGCTAAAAAACATTTTCGTTAACTGAAATAAAATTTAAAATTCATAATAAATTAAAAACTAAAACTAAACGAAACTAGCAACAGTTATTAAAAAACTAACTGAAATAAAATAATAATTATCAAAAATAAGTATTCATTTTCGTAATTAATAAGCTCTCATCCCGTGGCGGAAAATCTGACGTGGTTTAGTTTAAAACCAAACAGGACCCCTAATCGCCTATGTCACTCTGATGTCACCACTCTAGCCGGAGGCAAAACATAAGGAAGAACTCATAGCAGGCGCGCTAAAAGTTTGAGGTTTTGACTTTAAAATGTCATCTTGTTGG
Source organism: Misgurnus anguillicaudatus (assembly GCF_027580225.2). Classification (NCBI taxonomy): domain Eukaryota; kingdom Metazoa; phylum Chordata; class Actinopteri; order Cypriniformes; family Cobitidae; genus Misgurnus; species Misgurnus anguillicaudatus. Next base: position 23,150,655 of record NC_073339.2, read on the forward strand.
AGACGTTGCAACGTTTACAAACTTAGTGGTCTTTTACCTGTAGATGGCGCTTTATGCATGTGAGGTCAGCTGAGACTGACAGCAACATCAGTTAACTTATAAATATGTCAGACAGTATAGCTGCTGTTAGCTGCTAAGCTATAATTACTAAAACTATAACTGAAACTAAATAAAATAAAAACTAAATAGAAATGTGTTTGCAAAATAAAAACTAAACTTAAACTAACAAAAACATTCATGAAACTAACTAAAACTAAACTTAAATATAAAACAAAATGGAAAACGATATTAAAATAAAACAAATTTAAAAAAGCAGAACTATAATAACCTTGGTGCGGAGGTGGCAAAATCCTGCCCGACGAAGGATACAGTGATTGGCATGCTAGTGTAGGTGGTAGGGGAGAATTTAGGAGTAGTTGTGCCCATCAGGACTCCCGACATCACTGATGGGCGAGGGCTTTTTAACGGACAAACCCTTGTCATATGACCTGGCTTGCCACAATAAAGGCAGAGGACATTGCGGAGCCGGCGTTCCTTCTCTTTGGCTGATAGGTGGAATCCACCCATCTGCATAGGTTCGGGTTCAGACGAAAGAAGGACTAGGAGAGGGCTGTGGCCGGCGAGGAGATAAAGATGTTCTGGTTTGTCGAAGAGCTCGCCGCTGGGATCGTAAGGACCTGCGGGCTTCGATGCGGAGGGCCAGATTGATAATCGCCTCCAGTGATTCAGGTAATTCGTGCGAAGAAATTCTCTTTATGGCGAGTCCGTTCTGTAAGGAGCGACAGAGTCAGGATCCCAATGCAAAAGGTACTTTTTATTTGACAATGAGGAAAATAGGAAAAACTGCCGCTGGTGAAATAGAAGTAAGAGATGCCCCGGCCGTCCACGGCACGGGGAGCTACACGGGTATCTGGACCCCAATATGGGGTGAGGCACGTAAGCTGCTCCTGCGTGCGCCACAACGCAGAAGCCTGAACGAGAGGGCTGTCTTACTACCCAGGCACAGGGGAGATGCCAATCGGATTACCAGGCCTCCGCAGCGGGACACCGCAGGTGGAGTAATAGGGAAGCTGATGAACTGATCCAAACGGGCATTCAGCAAATGCAAAGGCAGTCTATGAACACAGAGAGAAACAGTTATTAGTGACCCGCAAAACGGGCATACCCTCATGGCACAAAACCTCCGTTCCTGCTCGCTGTGAAGTTCAAAGACAGATGGCAAAGTCTACGGGAGGAACAGAGTCTCTTAATAGTCCAAAAGCATGTAGCAAATCCACAGCGGAGACATGGATATTCACAGTTGAAGGAAAACAGCAGCTGAATCTCTGAAAAAGCGAAAAGCAGATATCACAGACTAATATTAAGTCAACTAGACAAGACAAGACACGGCACGTCGACAAACATCAATTGATGGACTCGCAAATACTGAGGGGAAAGAAGAGAACTTGTACTAATGCCGATTGGGGAATAAACAAGCTTCAGGTGAGGATGACGCAGTGAGGAAATCACAGAGAACAGGAACACCTGTGTGAGGCGCGGACGTGAATCTGTCAAACAAACACAAACAACAAAGGAAAACAGGACACACAGCAAACCGGTAAGACCGAAATCATGACAAACTGAGCATAACGTTCGCAAGACATAAGCATATTACAACAATTTACGATTAACTAAAAATAATAGTCAACTTTATAATTGTTAATATTCTGAAAAAAGACAGTCTTGATGGCGTATGCAGCCTACAAATGCGACCTCCGGAGGCTACAGCCTTCAGATTGAGAAACGGCCTTAGTGGATAACATAGCAAGGCATAACAAACAATGAACATCCTTTTAATGGTAAATTTTGTTTTCTTAATGCAGATTCATCTGTTATTGTATAATTAGAGAGGCTTTTAAACGCCAAATTTGAGAATTTCTGAGATCATTGGAATGCTTTTAGTTATGTGTCGTGCTGGTCTTAAATTTTACTCATAATGGTCTTAAAAGATCTTAAAGGTCTTAAATTTAAAGGTACACTTTGTAAGATATTTGCAATAAAATATCCAAAAATCATTAGACCAGTGATATATATTTTGTTTAGCTGATTACTTACAATATCTCTTTATGGTTTCAACTATTTGTAAATCATGAGAAAATTGCCATTCTAAACAGTGACACAGGGCAGTACAGTCGCTTGTCAATGACGTTTATATCCATGTAACCCTCTGTTACTGCCTTAACTGAAGTAGAGACCACATGACAACAGTGTCATGGATAAATGCGAAAGTAACAGGCTGCTTGCTTGTTTATGGACCATGATTACTTATTACCGTCTGCCGCTGGTTGTGTCAGCAAACAGTTACAGTTACATTTTGCAGATCCATACTAAAAAAATAATTTCTTGATGTGTCATACCTTTTATGTAGATATCAGAAAACAATTTAACATATTTTATCAATGCATTCTTTTGCAGCTAAAACTGAGCTTTGAGGTGGTTTTCTTAGTCTGTCCGCTTCATTTTTTGGCTGTAGTGAAAGTAAGAGGGGCTACTGCCATGACCTCCCTCCAGCTTCTGCTTTCCTCCAATGGACAAGCAGTTACCAGAGTGACAGTGACTCTGACTCTGATGTGGACCGACCTGAACCAGACCGTGTGCAGGATGACCTAGCGAGTCGCAGATTTTGCTCTGTAACCTCTATGGCACCCATGAACTTTGCTGTTCCTTCAAAGCCAAGGGGCCCCAGAGGGAACTCTAGGGTGCCATGTGCAAGAAACTCATTGCTCACCTTGTCAGATGCCTCACACCTGACTGACGTGCTCCCCCAGAGATCTAATCAGAGGTCAGAGTCTAAGAGTGTTTTATGCTGTGACTCTGTCTGTCATACCTCCCTAACATTGTGCTTATTTGCATCAAACTACTATTTCTTTATCAACTTATCTCTAGATTCTGACTAAACAAGCTTGTTTATTTACAAGCTGTACATAGTTTTTTCAAAACTGCAGTTCTATTTTGCTAAAAATCATTTGGAAGAAGAGTCTGTTACTGCTTGGGGTGTGGTTCTAGCTATGTCAAGATACTTGTTGGGAGTCAAGATTTTCTGTGTATCAATCTGATAACCAAAACTAACAGTGGTTGGATATTGTGCATTCCACTAACTAAAGCTGATAATGTAGTTCTCATTTCTGCATGCATGTCCATGTGTGCTTCCTGGATAAACAAACTTGATTATTTTTGCACTCACCCGGTTGATCTGGAAAATTAATACCTGGTATGAATGGCTCTTTCTTGGAAAGCAGCATGCCACCCTCCCTTTCCTGTGAAAATGGAAACACGGACTTGAAAACGGGTGCATTGGAGAGAGAGAGTTTCTTCAGTGAGCAATAAATGACACCACAAGCGATTCTGATGAGGACAGAGAATATGCTGACCCCATGCACGACGACCTTTATGTACGGCGGGTGCTTCTATCAGAACATCAGACCTCTGTCAATGCTGATCCAGACAAGTTCCTGCCCAAATTCTGGACCCCTGAAGAAGAACTGCATGTCGGAAAGATCATGCTAGGGTCCCAGCGTCGGCCATGGTACAAAAAGCTGCAGGGTTTCAGGTTTGTCTTGTGATGAAGGCTTTGTTTCTAGAGATTGGGTCTCTATCAGTAAGAATTCTGACCGTTATCTTTTTTAAATTTTCCTTCAGATACATCTTTGGCTTGAATTGGAATGAAATAATTCTGAGCTAAAAACAGTAAATCTGAAGTTTGTGTTTACTTGAACACTAAACAATGTGATCAAATTAATGTACATGTATGCGTCACAAGATTCAAAATGATTTTGATCATTTGAGACATTTGCACACACGGATATACAGTTTCCTGCTAATCCTGCAAGCGCCTTTCACATATGCTCTGGTCTCCCAATGGCCCTGTCCCAAATGGCACACTCCGGACTTGTGGTCCCCCTCAGAGTCCACACTTGATGACATCATTAGTGCACCCACGTGGACTCGCATCAAGAGTCCCTAAAGTCTGCACTCTGAGTCGTGTTTTGGGACAGACTCGAGCATCACGCCGGAAATAGGAAGGTAAGTTGCACGTGTGAACTCCTTCCTTCCAGTGTCGGATTGGTCTGATTGCTCTTTCGCAAGGACTTCTGGGTTGGTAAAGGGCACAATGACTGCTGCACTGCGGGCTTCGCGGGAGACAGCATCAAGGGGGCAAAGGGGGCGCTGATGAGCACACTTTAAAGCGTAAAAATGACAGATGGGACACCCTACGGACACGTAGACTAAGCGAGCACGAGCAATTTAAGTCCATGAGACCGAAAGGCCACATGAAGTGTGCCATTTGGGGCAGGGCCTAATACTATCCTTAAAGAAGGGCACTCATTGTTTTAGAGGCGGTTGTGCAAGATCATCCAAAAGCTGATTAATTTCAATAATTCCGTTCAAAAAGTGAAACTTGAATGTTATATTCATTCATTACATTCAGACTGATATATTTCAAATATTTATTTTTTTTATTTTATTTTTTATTGGGCATATAAATGATATACAATTTTTAAACAATATGAAAAAAGCTCAGGTATTTTTATATAAATAAACAGGAACAAAACAAAACAAAAGATGGGTAATAAAATAATAATAATAATAATAATAATAATAATAATAATAATAATAATAATAATAAAGGGATATAAACGACAGGACAAACCACGCGGAAGATAAACAGTTTTGTAGTATAAAGTGCAATAACAATTTATACAAATAAAATGAAAGAATTTATACAGATATTGATTGTAAGAAATCTATGAAGGGTTGCCAAATAATATATAAGCCTGAGAGATTATCCTTCAACAGATATCTGATTCTTTCTAGATGTAAAGTATTGGACAAGTCTCGAAGCCACATTTTATCAGTGGGTATCGCTGGTCTTTTCCATGACATCAAAAGTAACTTTTTTGCAATAATAAGAGAATAGGAAATGAACCGTTGTTGAGTCTGAGTCAATTTTCTAAATACCGGTTATGTACCAAGGATAATCAACAATGGGTCCAATGATAATGTAATCTTAAGAATTATTGACAGTACATTGAATACATCAGACCAATAACTGGTGACTTTCGGGCAAGAAAAAAAAGCATGAAAAAGTGTTGCATTGAGGGACTGACATTTATCACAGTTTGCTGAAGTGTTCGGGGAAAAAGGTTTGAATCTTTGCTTTTGAAAAATAAAGTATAGTTTTAAACTGTATAAGACAATGTCTCGTGTTATTAGAACAGAAGTGTATGTATTCTAGAGATTCTTCCCAGATGTCATCAGGAATATGAATACCCATATCTTTCTCACAACTGTCTTTATATTTATTAGATGAAGGGGAAGACATTGTTTGTAATTTATTATATATGATAGAAATAAATTTATCTTCATATGGAGGTATAATAAAACATTCATCTAGCATAGATTGTGGTTGCGTCTCAAAACCTGGCATGAATTTTCGAATATAGTCTCTAACCTGTAGGTATCTAAAGAAAATATTGTTATGTAGTTTAAACTTTTTTTGAAGTTGTGCAAATGAAGCAAATTTATTTTCAATATACATGTCACGGATATAACATAATCCTAATTTCCTCCAGTCTGAAAAGGTCAAATCTAAGTTAGGAGCAAAGGATGGATTTTTAGCAATTGGTAAAGAAAGGGGTAGTGTTTGTGGGTAAAGTGCAATTTGATTTGTTTCCATATACGAGACAAATTATGTATGATTGGATTTTGAACGCCCTTTGCTTTGTCAGGTAGTGTTGGTGAGAGTATTAGGGCTGTAGGTAAATATGGATCACAGTCTTCCATTTCAATAATTAACCAAGTGGGGAGTGTGTTAGAAGTGATGTTGAAGGAGTTTATTTTTTTAAAAGAACACGCCCAATAATACATCATAAAATTTGGAAGGGATAGACCTCCATTCGTTTTAGATTTGGTTAGATGTTTTTTATTAATTCTTGGCGTTTTGTAGTCCCACAAAAATGGATTTATAACTGAATTCATTTTTTTGAAGAATGATTTTGTTAAAAAAACAGGGATATTATGAAACGGGTATAATATTTGTGGTAAAAAGATCATCTTTATGGCGTTTATCCTCCCAAGTAGTGATATTGGCAAGGTTTTCCAAAATTTTATTTTATTTTTGAGTTTTTCTAATAAAGGTAAAAAGTTAGACTGCATGAGGGAGGAGAGTTGCTTTGTAATCTCTATACCCAAGTATGTGAATTTATCAGTAGTAACCTTAAAGGGAAACCTTGCCAACGTTATTTGAGGGATGTCATGAATTGGCATTAATAAACTCTTGGTCCAATTTATTCGATATCCTGAAAATTTCCCAAACATTTCAATTTTTTCAAGAATATATGGTATGGAGAGGAGAGGTTTGGTCACATATAACAAAATATCGTCTGCATATAGCGAAATTTTATTTGTAGTGGTCTTAAGGTCTTTACACACCGGGACGTTTTTCGGGTGCGTTTATCGTCGACGTTTAACGTCTCGTGACTCAAGAACGAGCGCCAATGTGAGTGCGCACACCCACGCGGAAAGTGCGACGCGCAAAAGCGGCATTTTCAGAAAAACGCCTCGGACGCGTTTTTTGGTTTGACGCGGCGCGTTAAAAGTTGGCCGACCAATGAGATTGGCGCTTTTGTTCACGTGCCTGGCGCTGCTGAAGTTCCAGTAAAACACGACTTGGCGGCGCTCAAGCACAAAATGGTCTTGCGGAGCACGTGGAACAGGTAAACACAAAGAAGATGCATCGAGGCTGTGGAGGTTTATGAAGGTGTCGGAGTTCCTCACATCATCGACTGAATTTCGAAGGTAACGTGATATACATTAGAACGTTACAAAACATAGCTGTGTGGGCTATATGATTAGATTAAACTTTATTGTCATTACACAAGTACAAGGCAACGAAATGCAGTTTAGGTGCAAAAGCAGTATAAAAAGTGCAGGATAGCAATAATAATTGCATAGGTGCAGGATTATGTAATACGATGTAAACACTTACTATGGGTGGTACTATGAACATAATACTATGAACATAATATACAGAAATGTACAAGTGGATGTGTACATAATAAACTAAACAGAACAGTAGTGAAATTAATATTTAAGTAGTGCATGAATAAATTTGGATTGTAGTCAGTTAATAGTGCAACGGCTTAAGTTATTGTGAATAGTTATTCTAATATTCAGTAGACAGGGGTGCAGACGATGCAATTCAAGTAGTCCAGCAATGCAAATGAACAGGGAGTATGAAATAGACAGTCCAGTAGTGTATTGAACAGACCAGTAGTGCAAATCTACATTATAACTGTGCAAGTAATAAAAAATTATTATTGGTGCATTACATTACGATATGTAATGCACTGACATTGAACACTTCATACCATGGCATGTTCCCTGTACACTGTCTGAAATCACATGTTTTGTTGTTTGCACCATAGTACTTCATTGTGTGTAACTGGAACCTGTTGTACACAAACGTGGACAATAACACTGCTTCGTGTTCAAAGAAAAATATTTGGTTATTATATTCATTGCTTCTTCCTAACCCCAAATAGCTTGGAGAAATCTAAAATGCAAGCCAAACCAAAGGTGGGGTTTTAGGAGGTTAATTTGTGTTCTGTGTATAGGTAACATCTGCTGCATTTGTTCAGCCAGATAAAATACCATGAATCTAAATTACATTTGTAATCAAATATTGACCTCATAGATATCGTGGCACTCAGTGTGAAAGATTGTATCTGATGAAAACTAAATTTATCTTTACAGTGTTCACAGCAATATTTCTGCTAAAAATTATGTGAGCAAAAGTGAGGAGGCCCCAGGAAGCACGTCTTCAGGATCATCCAGCACCAGCCGTGACAAGGTCCAGTCTAAACAAAAGAAAACAGTCCGAGACGAACCTCTGGAGATGTACCTCTTATCAAAAGATGCTACAGGGAAAAATTGAAAGCGAAGCACAGAAGAGAGAAAGAGGAGCACAGAAGGACCGCTCTGCCAGTTTTGGGTCACACCTATAGATGTTTATTATATACCATTTTATTTAGTTTTTTTATGTTTATACATTCAAGAAATAAAGTTGAACATGTACATTTCATAGATATGTTTATTTGCACTACAGTTCACTTAGACTTCTATCATTGTGACTTATTTGCTCTACAGCTCTGCCAGTTCTTGTTCACACAAATTAATGTTTATTATATACCATTTTACTTATGTATTTTAAGTGTTTATACATTTAAGAAATACATTTGAAAATGTCTAATTTCTAAATGTTGATTTGCACTACCATTCAGTTGCACTACATTCATTGTGACTTTTCTGGAGTGGACCAACATTTCTGAATCCTGTTTTATTTGATTTTACTGTCATGTCTCTGATTGTTATTGCAAACTGCAGTTCATTCACAAAAATAAATGTTTGATTAAAAAAAAGAATTGTAAATAACGTGACATTTTGGCACTATGCATATATTTGTACATCAGTATTGTTGACCTCTTATTGTAATAACTACATACCTAATTATTGCATCATTATATTTATAGGCAACACTTACCAATTTGCAGGAGTAATAACATTTTTGGGCACAACAAAAATGGTGGTTCCTTGTTCTACCCCCCCAACCTCTATAAAACGAGTATATTGGTAAAAATGATCTTAAATCTTTAGCCAAATCACAAAAACAATACATTTGGCAGGAAATTTGAGAAAATTGTTAACAGAGAAAGTGCTTGTAAAAGATTGGTTAAAAGTACACACATCGGATCACCCATTACCATTACCTTATATTTTGTTGAAGAGTTTTAATTTTGATATAACGTGTTCTATTAAAAATAGTTAATTTTTTGTGGTGTTGCTTATATTTTAACTGTTGATAAAATAATCTAATCAAATATTTTTAAATTAAAAATGTATTCAAGTTCACGGATATTTTGTTTGTAAAAAGATTATATATTTATTAAAGAGCAATTTTTGTTTGTTTGCCCGTTAACCAAAAATCGTATATTTATGAATGGTGACTACACGCGAGTGTAAATACCGTCTCTCTTCTTCTGTGTGACAAGTGAGTGTCAGAACAGACGCATAACGTCTCGCAGCGCCGCCCTGTGAACCGGCATATATCTGTTTTGTATTAGGCGCCATCTACTGTCCAGGGAGTGAATTTGCACCTCACTCGGCTCAGCGCCAGTAAAAATCATTTGGGTGTGAAAGCAGAAAAACGTCATGTAAAACGTCGACATTAAATGCGCACGAAAATCGTCTCGGTGTGTAAAGACCTTTAGTCTTAAACGGATACTTTGTTCAATAGCAAGAGCAAAAATTAGTGCTGACAGGGGGCATCCTTGTCTTGTTCCTCTGAACAAATTGAATGACGAAGATAGGTTGCGATTAGTATGAATTTGTGCTTTAGGATTTGTATACAAAAGTCTTATCCATTTTATAAACCTCTCACCTAAATTAAATCGTTTTAGTATGTCGAACAGATATTCCCAGTCTATCTGATCAAACGCCTTTCGGCGTTGAGAGTCAATATGGCTAGGTCGTTGTGGGTTTTCCTGTCAGTGTATAAAATATCAAACAGACGGCGTAAATTAGACGTTGAGGATCTATTTAATATAAAGCCAGTTTGATCATTATGAATTATTGTATTCATTAAGGGAGTTAATCTATTGGCGAGTATTTTTGCATATATTTTATAATCTAAGTTTAATAGAGTAATTGGGTGATATGAGCCTACATTTAATTCATCTTTACCTTTTTTATGAATAACAGTGATTGTAGCCTGAGTTAATGTTGGTGGCAGGGCGCCGTCTAATTGAGCTTGGTTGTACATTCTATGGAGAAATGGTATAAGAATATCACAAAATTTTTTATAAAGTTCAATTGGTATGCCGTCAGGGCCAGGCGATTTTCCGCTTTTAAGAGTGGCTACTGCTTTTTGTATTTCTGTGGCGTGAATATCTATATTAAGCCTTTCCGAGTTTTCAGGTGAGATTCTTAATAAGTTGCATTCGTCTAGAAATTTATTCATAATGTTGGGATCATAATTACAGTTGTGTTCAAAATTATTCAACCCCCAATGCTGTTAAGGGTTTTAGGGAATTTAGTGTACATTTGTAATTGTATTCAGAATGAAATCCTACAATGACTTCTTAAAGAACCATATGCAACTAAAATGACATCAATTGGTTTTGTAATATAGTAGTAAATGTTTATTTTGTGAATTCTTCATTGACACAATTATTCAACCCCTTAAAGAACTACCACTCTGAAGAACAGAGGTTCATTGAAGTGTTTTCAATCAGGTATTGAAAACACCTATGGATGTCAGGGAACAGCAATAAAGCCTAATAAGCACCAATTAGGCAGCTTTAAAATGACTGTGATACTCAACTCCTTCTAAACATTTACTGGTGTGGTTACAAACATGGTGAAGTCAAAAGAATGGTCCAGGAAGACAAGAGAAGAGGTGATTAATCTTCACAGGAAGGGCAATGGCTATAAGAAGATTGCAAAGATGTTAAACATACCAAGAGACACCATAGGAAGCATCATTCGCAAATTCAAGGCAAAGGGCACTGTTGAAACGCTTCCTGGTCGTGGCAGAAAAAAGATGCTAACTGCGACTGCTGTGCACTATCTGAAGCGTAGAGTGGAAAAAAGTCCCAGTGTGACTGCTGAGGAACTGAGAAAAGATTTGTCAGATGTGGGTACTGAAGTTTCTGCTCAGACAATACGGCGCACCCTGCGTACTGAAGGCCTCCATGCCAGAACTCCCAGGCGCACCCCCTTGCTGTCTCCAAAGAATAAGAAGAGTCGACTGCAGTATGCCAAAAGTCATGTGGACAAACCACAGAAGTTTTGGGATAGTGTTCTGTGGAAAATTAGAACTGTTTGGGCCCATGGATCAACGCTATGTTTGGAGGAGGAAAAACAAGGCCTATGAAGAAAATAACACCTTGCCTACTGTGAAGCATGGTGGGGGGTCAATCATGCTTTGGGGCTGTTTTGCTTCTGCAGGTACAGGGAAACTTCAGCGTGTGCAAGGTACCATGAATTCTCTTCAGTACCAGGAGATATTGGATGACAATGTGTTGCAGTCCGTCACAAACCTTAGGCTTGGGAGACGTTGGACCTTTCAACAGGACAATGATCCCAAGCATACCTCCAAATCCACTAGAGCATGGTTGCAGAAAAAAGGCTGGAACATTTTGAAGTGGCCATTGCAGTCACCAGACTTAAATCCGATTGAGAACCTCTGGTGGGACTTAAAGAAAGCAGTTGCAGTGCGCAAGCCTAAGAATGCGACTGAACTGGAGGCTTTTGCCCATGATGAATGGGCGAAGATACCCGTAGATCGCTGCAAGACACTTGTGTCAAGCTATGCTTCACGTTTAAAAGCTGTTTTAACTGTAAAAGGATGTTGTACTAAGTACTAAGTTTGAATGTCACTTGGGGGTTGAATAAAACTGAAAATGATGTGAGCACAGAAAAGACATTTGTGGTTATTTCATTATAAATGTTATGTTATATTTGTCTGACCTACACATGCCTCTTTGATGTAATTGTAAGCAGGATGACTGAATGATCAAAATCAATGTCAAACCGGCCAAAACAATCAATTTCAGTTGGGGTTGAATAATTTTGAACACAACTGTACATTTTGAAGTATACAAGTCAGAATAAAACTGTAAAAAACGTGTATTTATCTCCTTTGGTTTAAGTAATATATGCCCCCTGTCATCTCCAATCCTGTGAATAGCACGGTCGGCTTCTATTTTTTTAAGTTGACGAGCTAATAATTTGTGAGGTTTCTCTCCAAATTCTAAATATTTTTGTTTAGTAAATAAGAAAGCTGATGTAATTTTCCTGGAGAGAAGTTGGTTCAATTGATATTTCAAATTAGTTATTTCTCTATGCAAGGCGGGAGTGGGATTTAAAGCATTTTGTCGATCCAATTGTTGTATCTGTTCTTCAAGATGTTTACATTTAATTGTTTCTTTTTTCTTTTTGGCCGCTTCATATGAAATCACACATCCTCTCAAATAGGCTTTAAACGCTTCCCATAAAGTACATGATGTGACTTCTAGGGTTCATTCGTTTCGAAATATAGTTTTATTTGAGCTTCAATGAATTCACAAAACTCCCTATTTGTCAGTAATTGAGGGTTTAATCTCCAAGATCTAGTGGGTGGGTCCATACCTTCCAAATGTAAATTGAATGTTAGTGGGCTGTGGTCTGAAATTGGTATGGTATGATATTTCACATTCGTTGTAAATGGAACTAGTTTAGCGTCAATTAAAAAATAATCAATTCTACTATACGAGTTGTGAACTGCTGAAAAAAAGGAATAATCTCTGCCAGATGGATTGGTAAAGCGCCATAAATCTATTAGGTTCATACTTTTAAGAAATGAATTTATAAGAACACTTGAATTATTTTTGGAATTTTACAAGATGCTGACCGATCAAGAAATGGGTCTAAAGGTGTGTTAAAATCTCCTCCTATTATTAACATAGTTTGCGATAAATTGGGAAGTAAACTGAAGATTTTCTTAAAAAATGCAGGGTTATCTATATTGGGAGCATATAAATTTACGAGAGTTAAAGTTGTGTTATGTATCTCTCCTGAGACAATGATATAGCGACCGTCTTAATCGGCTACAGTAGAATTATGAATAAAGGGTATCCCTTTCTTTATTATAATAGCAGCGCCTCTTGCTTTTGTGGAGAAGGACGTATGATATATCTCTTTTACCCATTTGGCTTTCGATCTGTTATAACAGTTGTCTTTTAAATGTGTCTCTTGCAAAAAGGTTATATCTGAGTGTAGTGACTTTAGGTGATTCAAAACTTTACCTCTTTTCACCGGATTGTTTGCGCCTCGTATATTCCAGCTTGTAAATGTCAGTCCCTTTTTAAAATTCAATGCATTCGTCATTTGTAATAGAAAAGAAAATTGGCATATGAATAAGATAAGGGATCAAATATCTATATGAATTATAAAGAATGAGACTTGCTTCTATTGCTGCACAAAAATTGTAATTCCGTATATTCACGAACATAAACACAATAAACAAACGACATAAGTAAACAACATAAACTTAAATACCTTAAGCTAATCTAATGTAGCTGCAGGAAAATGGTTAACGGGAAAAAACAAAAACAAAGCTTTCCTGTATGAGTAACTTAACAAAGACTGTTACTCCTGTTGGGGTAAGGCCCTCAAGCCTAACTATAATTTCATAGCCATTTATAATATAGAACAAATTATTTATAGGTAAATTTATGAGTAAAAAATAATAATAATAATAAAAAAGTAATAATAAAGAAAAACGTAAAGCCTATATAATAATCGTATATTGTGAAAGGTTTGTAAACTTAACACTGTATTCTTATACTTTAATCTTAATGGGTACCTCCAGAGCAAAACTTAAGCGACTGTGGAGCAGCACTACATAAATGGGAAAGGATATTAACTTAAGTAGAGATTTGTAGCATATTGACAATAAAAATCTAATATTTATCTCTCCACTTACAGTTCTTGTCGCGTTATCTTACCACAGTCTGTAAGGCTCTCTGTCAGAAATGGTACCTAATATATTATCCGTTTTTTTTACTTCTTCCAGTTGATCCCAATGGTGTTGTAATGAGGCGTTCAGCATACTCCTCGGCTTTCTGCGGTCTGTAAAGGATGACTGGGTGCCGTTGTGAGTCACTAGGAATCTTGCTGGATAGAGTAAACCATATCTGACGCCGGGTAGGTTGCGCAATATTTGCCTGGCTCTGTTAAATTGCGCTCTTTGTTTTGCCACTGATGGAGGGTAGTCGGGGAAGATGCTTATGGATTTACCTTGATAGTGGAGATTTCTCCTAGCAGCAGCTTTGCGGAGAATGTCTTCCAGGACGTGATAGTAATGGAGTCGTATTACAAATGGGCGTGGTGGGTCAGAGGGGTTTGAACGTTGGCGAATGGTCCTGTGGACTCTGTCAATAAGCGGGGTTTCACCCAGCGAGAGTACGTCTTTCAGCAAGTTGGCAATAAAATCCCTCGGTTTTGTCGCTTCCAAACCCTCTCGTACGCCTGTAATTCTAATATTGTTTCTACGAGATCTTCCTTCTAAATCTTCATTCTTTTGTTTAAGGCTGACAACTTCGACATTGAGTTTAGTCACCTGTTGTTCAAGTTGAGTAATGCTATCGGAGTGTGCAGTAGCGGCTTCTTCTATGTCCGTAACTTTAGCTTGTAGCGTCTGGGATTTTGCTTCAAGATTAGCAATTGACATCTGGGCCATGTTGTTAGTCGTGACGATCTCCTCTCTCAAATCATTATACACACGTTCAATACGTCTTTCCAAGTTCTCACAGATGTCATCTTTTATCTTAGTCATTTCACTTCTGAGTGCTGTGATAGCAGCTAGTAGAGTTCGGTTAGGTGGATCCTCTTCATCGCCGCTGGACTCATCGGGTTGCGTGTCAGGCAAGGCCGGAGGTTGATTAAGGCCTAGTTGAGTCAATTTCGATTTCCTGGATTTTTGTTTGCTCATGTTGAGATATCCATTCGAATTTGAGATTGTAGTGTTTTAAAGTTAAATTATTTTCAAAATCATGTATTTTACATAGTTGTTGTCTCTTTAAAAATAGTTTTTAACGGATTTGGCTAGAGGAGCTCTTAAAGACACGTCTTACTCCGTCATTAGCACCACCTTCAAATGTTTGTTTCTTTTGGTTTTGATGGTTGTGGCTGACAACTATGAGGGTCCAGGATTCAGTATCTCAGAAAATTTTAATATTACTTTAGACCAATACAAAGCGAGGATTTTTAGAAATTTTGGCCAACTGAAAAGTATGAACATGAAAAGTATGAGCATGTACCTAACTCAATACTTAGTTGGGGCTCCTTTTGCCTGAATTACTGCAGCAATGCAGCGTGGCATGGAGTCGATCAGTCTGTGGCACTGCTTAGATGTTATGAGAGCCCAGGTCGCTCTGATAGTGGCCTTCAGCTCTTCTGCATTGTTGGGTCTGACATATCACATCTTCCTCTTCACAATACCCCATAGATTTTCTATGGGGTTAAGGTCAGGCAAGTTTGCTGGTCAATTAAGTACAGAGACACCACGGTCCTTAAACCAGGTACTGGTAGCTTTGGCACTGTGTGCAGGTCCTGTTGGCAAATGAAATCTGCATCTCCATAAAGTTGGTCAGCAGCAGGAAGCATGAAGTGCTCTAAATCTCCTGGTATACGGCTGCGTTGACCTTAGACCTCAGAAAACGCAGTGTACCAACACCAGATGATGACGTGGCACCCCAAACCATCACTGACTGTGTAAACTTTACACTGGACCTCAAGCAACATGGATTGTGTGCTCCTCCTCATTTCCTTCAGACTCAGGGACCTTTATTTCCAAAGGAAATGCAAAATTTTCTTTCATCAAAGAACATAACTTTGGACCACTCCGTAGCAGTCCAGAAGCGAGGTGCTTCTGACACTGTCTGTTGTTTAAGAGTGGCTTGGCACAAGGAATGCGACAGCTTTCAAGGTCTTGTATATATCTGTGTGTATTGGTTCTTGAAGCACTGACTTGAGCTGCAGTCCAATCTTTCTGAATCTCACTCACATTTTTGAATGGGTTTTGTTTCACAATCCTCTCCAGGGTGCGGTTATCCCTATTGCTTGTACACATTTTTTACCACATCTTTTCTTTCCCTTCGCCTCTCAATTAATGTGCTTGGACACAGAGCTCTGTGAACAGCCAGGCTCTTGTGCAATGACCTTTTGTGTCTTGCCCTCCTTGTGCAAAGTCAGCCGTCTTCCCATGATTGTGTAGCCTACAGAACTAGAATGAGAGACCATTTAGAGGCCTTTGCAGGTGTTTTGAGTTAATAAGCTGATTACAGTGTGGCACCAGGGGTCTTCAAAATTGAAACTTCACATTATTCAAATTTTCTGAGATACTTAATTTGGGATTTTCCCTAGTAGTCAGTTATAATCATTAGAATTAAAAGAAATAAACATTTTGAAATATATCAGTGTTTGTGTAATGAATGAATATAAAATACACGTTTTCTTTACTTTTTCATTAATAAAGTGGAGTCTGTAAGACAACTCACCACTATGAGTTCTGGATCTGATTTAGTAGTCACTGCAGCACATTCTACAGTGTTCGAACAATTTGAACCAGTCTCACTGTCATTCCTTAATGAAATAGTGCAACAAATTAAGGCTACAATTGCCCCTTGGACCTTGTTCCAACCAAATTGTTAAAAGAGGTCTTTACTACTGTAGGGCCTTTTTTGCTGGTTTTAATTAATGAATGTCTTAGTTCAGGATCAGTCCCTGCTATTTTTAAACATGCTGTGGTTAGGCCTTTGCTTAAAAAAACTAATTTGGATCCCTCAGTCTTATCCAATTTTATACCAGTCTCACACCTGCCCTTTCTATCAAAAGTGTTAGAAAAAGTTGTTTTCAAACAATTACATTCTTTTTTAGAAAATAATTGTATTTTTGAGAAATTCCAGTCTTGATTCAGATCACGACATAGCACTGAGTCTGCACTGTTAAAGGTGCACAACGACATTGCTCGGTTTGTTGACACGAAGAACCCTGTTATTTTAGTGCTGCTTGATCTCACGGCAGCCTTTGATGCAGTGGACCATGAAGTCCTTCTGTCTCGCCTTCATCACTACATTGGCATTCAGGGTACTGCATTTCAGTGGTTCTCATCATATTTGAAAAATAGAAAATTTTCTGTAATGATTGGGGACTCTTCCTCCTCCAGTACTTCTGTCTCTCTTGCAGGGTGCCTCAAGGCTCTGTTCTTGGGCCCATTTTATTTTCACTGTACATGCTGCCTCTCGGGTCCATCATAGCCAGACATAATATAGCCTTTCATTGCTATGCTGATGATCTGCAAATTTACCTGCCTATGAGTTCAAATAACGCTGAAGCAGTTGGATCACTAATTGATTGCATTTGTGACATTAAATTATGGTTGGAGCAAAATTTTCATTTAAACGAAGAAAAGACTGATATATTTTATTTGGAGAATCTGTATCTTTTGACTTTGGTGCGCTGAATTCAATGCTTGGAGCAAATATCAGAAATCTTGGTGTGACTTTTGATCGTAGTTTGAAATTTGATAAACAAATTGACAGTGTGGTTAAAGCTAGTTTTTTCAGCTACATCTTTTGGCCAAGGTCAAACCATTTTTAAATCACTCTGACCTTGAGAAAGCCATTCATGCTTTCATTAGCTCCAGATTAGATTATTG
Source organism: Misgurnus anguillicaudatus (assembly GCF_027580225.2). NCBI lineage: Eukaryota > Metazoa > Chordata > Actinopteri > Cypriniformes > Cobitidae > Misgurnus > Misgurnus anguillicaudatus. Next base: position 23,167,954 of record NC_073339.2, read on the forward strand.
TAATGCACTTTATGTTGGTGTCTCACAGTCTTCCCTCAGGCGCCTTCAGCTGGTGCAGAATGCTGCAGCCCGTCTTTTAACCAACACATGCAAACTTGAGCACATAACTTTACAATTAACTTTACAAATACAATTCTTTATTCGCTCCACTGGCTTCCAGTTTCTTTGAGTTGATTTTAAGATTAATGATTGTTTTTAAAGCTCTTAATGGTCTTGCCCCACTTTATATAACCGAGATGCTGGCCCTGCATCAGCCAAACAGAGTTCTTAGGTCAGCAAATAGACTTTTGCTGGAAGTCCCAAGGTCACAGTACAAACAATGGGGTGACCAGGCTTTTTCTGTAGCTGGGCCCAGACTGTGGAATAAGCTTCCTGTCGGTATACGTACCATCACTGACCTCTGCCTTTTTAAAGCTTAACTTAAAACTTAATTATTTAGACTGGCTTTTAATGTCTAGCAATTGTTGTGACACTATGTGTATTTTTGTGTATTTATACATTTCTTGTTGAAGGTTTTTATTTACTGTTTTTATTGGAAAGGACTTTGGTTCACCTTGAGTGTTGTAAAGGGCTGTATAAATAAATGTTGATTGATTTGATTGCAGGTTAACCACCACTGTCGATTAATGGGTACATAAATAACTCAAGATATGTGTATAATTTTTAAAATGTCTCAAAAATGGTCTTAAAGACCACTTTTTTACGTTTTTGGTGTTAACGTTTTTTTTACGCAATTCTGCGATGACGTCACGTTGGGGAGAAGTGGAGAAAGCCTCAGCCAGAGCCATAGAGATAGATGAGACATTTATTGCCGTTTAATACTTGCGTATATAATTTGGAAATCATATATACATCGTAGGAAATATATAATGTGGTATACTGCAAAGTTACCATGCTAATTATTATTTATGATATATGTGGAGATAAATTAAACTTCGCAAATCTGCTGATTTGATCCATTCATGTCCTGACCACCAGGCTAGAGATTTTTAAACATCCTTAATCCACACTTACTAGTCTATCAAATAATATCTCAAATATATTGTTTTGTGAAATAAAAGAATGCTTTGTTATATTGTTTATGCGTTTATAACAAATCACACGATCATTTACGCAGAAGCAGAAGTCAGCAGCTGCAGCACACTCGGACCCAACCGCATACATACTGTAATAAACAGGCGTTCGGCGGCTTTTTACATCAAAGAACGTCAGTCTATGCCATTTGAGGAGGACCCGCTCATTGATCACCGTATTTTTATAAATCCTGTACATGTTTGGACCTGCCGAACAGGTTGAGCACTTTTATATACTTTGTTGAGCAGAGAGGCAGTTTGACCAGCGGGCTGCGGGAACCGGCCGCACCTCACGCCGCCAGACGGTGTTGCTAATATAACTCGAAATGTATAACTATTATTAGACCGGCCCACCGGGAAAGTCCTGACTCTCCCGATTGCCACTCTGCTACTGGCTGTAGGGAAGTAAGTGCGTTTCGGTCACTGGTCGACCCCGCGAACAGATGTGACGTGCCTCACTCAGCTTCCAGGATTGTCTGAATTCGTTTGTGCTGAAGATCGCATAAAGTTACACCCATTTCAGGCAGGATCATGGACCCCCTCAAGCCAGCATGCACGAGTATGTTAATTGTTTGTTTACTTTCTACACAAAGTTATGATAACGTTATATCTGGATGTCTGCCTATCTCTCTATAGCCTATCCATCTGTCTGTCTGTCTGTCTGTCTGTCTGTCTGTCTATTTATAATCTGCGCTATCAGAACTGTACTTTACTCGTCTTTCTATAGTCACTCTCAATGCTCTCAAGGCGGCTTTGGTAAATTCTCTCCCCAGCGTGACGTCATACAGTGCGTTGTGGGGGAAAGGAGAATCATTGCAAACCGCTGTACTTTTTCATACTTTTTCGGGTTTTGTGATACCCAACAACATAAAATACAATGGATAACAGTTTAAATGTTTATTATCAACAAGCAAATTGCACAAATTCGTTGAAAATTTAACCTGCAACACACCCTTTAAACAGAATTAGTTAAATAAATCAACTTTTTGATATTCTAATTATATGACCAGCACCTGTATTGTACATCTGTACATCAAAAAATAAAAAGTCAAATGTTAATAATTTGTCATGTTTAATGAGCAGGCAACTTTTTTATTATTTATATTAACCCAATACTTTTGCATCATATAAATATTATATATTGGTTTAAATGTTGTTACATTCCATATCTTTTATATAGTTGTTATAAAGGCTATGTTATTGATAATCACTGTACATTTCAGTTTGGTTTCTTTAAATTCTCCCTGTCTTTTCCTTTTTCTTCTGCTTATTCTTCCTTCTCTCTTTCCTTGTCTCTGTCTCTCTTTTTGTCTGTCCTGCATGTAGCCGAAAGATGTCTGGTTCCTCTGAGGATGTGTTATGATCCTGTTCTGTGTTTCCCCTGTGTTGACTCTTATTTTGAAGTCCTGTCCATGTCTACCATATCTGTAGTCCTTTGTAGTTCTTTTGTTCATTGGTCTTTGTGTTGATTGTTTCCCAGGTGTGTCTTGTTATCTTGTTACCCATGTGTATATAATCCCAGTGTCTCAGTTGTCTGGTGTCGGTCGTTGAATGTGTAATGCCTTGTTCCTGGGTCATGGGGCAGGCTTGGACCTGGGTCATGGGGCAGGCTTGGACCTGGGTCATGGGGCAGACATGGAGCAGGATCAAGGGGCAGACATGGAGCAGGATCAAGGGGCAAACCTGAAGCTTGATCATGGGGCAGGAATAGACCCAGATCACAAGAAAAGGAAGGATCAGAGTACACTTCGGCCTCCGCCTCGGTGTCCTCTGCCTCCTTCCTGTGTCCGGGTACTACCCCCCCCCCAAAAAAAAAACTTGGGAAAGCTTCCGTAGACCAGGGTGGCGATATTTCAGATGGTGAATCAGACGAATCAGGTGAGCCAGGTGAATCAGATGAGCCAGGTGAGTCAGATAAATCAGACGAATCAGACAGGACAGGTGAATCAGGCAGAACAGATGAATCAGATGAGTCGGGCGGATCAGATGAGTCGGGCGGATCAGATGAGTCGGGCGGATCAGATGAGTCGGGCGGATCAGATGAGTCCAGGGGTTCGGGTTCAGGGTCTTGAGGAACATAGGGAACAGCAGAGCAGAAGGCAGACCAAACGCACCACAGGGCTATGGCAAATTCAGGGATGATAATGAGACATACCTCTGTGGTGGACGATTCAGGCATGATGGCAATCTTAATGGCAGGTGCAGGATGAACTACCGCCCTCATTGGTGCAGGTGTGGTGGTGACGATGGCTCTCTGAAGTTCAGGTGCAGGGATGATGGTGGCTCTCTCAAAAACAGGTGCGAGTGCAGAGACAGGCAGGATGGCGGCCATTTTGGGAACAGGCAGGATGGCGGCCATTTTAGGCACAGGCAGGATGGACACCGAGGCGGAGGCCGAAGTGTACTCTGATCCTTCCTTTCCTTGTGATCTGGGTCTATTCCTGCCCCATGATCAAGCTTCAGGTTTGCCCCTTGATCCTGCTCCATGTCTGCCCCTTGATCCTGCTCCATGTCTGCCCCATGACCCAGGTCCAAGCCTGCCCCATGACCCAGGTCCAAGCCTGCCCCATGACCCAGGAACAAGGCATTACACATTCAACGACCGACACCAGACAACTGAGACACTGGGATTATATACACATGGGTAACAAGATAACAAGACACACCTGGGAAACAATCAACACAAAGACCAATGAACAAAAGAACTACAAAGGACTACAGATATGGTAGACATGGACAGGACTTCAAAATAAGAGTCAACACAGGGGAAACACAGAACAGGATCATAACAGGATGAGTCTGACTTTGACATCACTCCTTAGCTAGTTTCACCTGCTTCATCCTTCTCACCTGCTCCCAATTCTCCACACACCTTTTGAGAACTCCTACGCACTCTTTTAACTTTTAAAAATTATTGTACTGTTTGTTTTTTAGTGCATTGGATAATTAACTCCTAAGTTGTGTAAATCTACAGTAAATATACTGTAAAGCTTCTTAAATGCAAATAATATAAAGCAAATATTTATACAATAATTATCAGATTATAAAAACCTTGATTTATAACCTTGGTTTGAAAACAAATTAAGGCAGCAGTTTTATACAAGCACAAAGTTTGCTTCCTTTTTAACTCTTTCACCGCCATTGACGAGATATCTCGTCAATTGCGAGAAAACGCTTCCCCGCCAATGACGAGTTTTTCCGTCAATCCGTGTTTTAGGTGTATTACGGTAGAGAAGGGTCTTGCGCATGTCCTCAATGACTTACGGTACTTGCAGGTGCGTAATCAAAACTGCAGAGACGATCGGCGTGAGAGGAAAGTATCAGAAACATTGTAGATCATATAAAAATGAAGAGATACAGCGTTGAACAGGCACTGGAGGTGCTAATGGACTCGAACTCCGATCATTCATGTTTTGATCATTTTGAATCAGATCGGGAACAGGACAAGGTCAGTGAGGGGGATGACTTTACAGACACACAGAGTTTCACGTGTGTGTCACAAAGTGTCGCGTCTGTGTCACAAAGTGTCACGTCTGTGTCACAAAGTTTGCCGTCTGTTAGTCGTGTCGTTGATACCCCAATAACCCGTCGATCTAAAAGAAGACTAAGTGCTCCGGTGTGTTTACGTGAGGGGGATGCCTTTTCAGACACACAAACTTATCCGTCTGTGTCACAAAGTGTCGCGTCTGTGTCACAAAGTGTCGCGTCTGGGTCACAAAGTGTCGCGTCTGGGTCACAAAGTTTGCCGTCTGTTAGTCGTGATACACCAATAATCCGTCGATCTGAGCGAAGACGAAGTGCCCCAGTGTGTCAACGTCTGGATACTGATTCAGAGTCAGACAGCGATACGTCGGACACTTCATGGAGCAGTTCAATGCCAAGGTCTCATTCTACCTTCCCACGTGCTAGAGTGATAAAAGGTAAGACAACATAAGAAAATGTGATCTAAGATGTTTTTCATGTATATATCATGTTTATATCATGTTTGTGTGCGTGCACGCTTATGATTAGTGCTAAATTGCCATCACCTGCTTTTAGATAAAGAAGCATTTACTAAACAAAGGTGTAGTTCACTGACAAGCTGGGAAATTTAGCATTTATTATCAGACCTTTGCCTGATGTTTTCGTGCGTGTGTGCGTGCATGCATTCATACTTGTGTGCGTCTTGCATGCATGCATTCTTGTGCGCATTGTTGCATGTATGCTTGTGTGTGTTCATGCATGCATGCATGCATGTGTGCATTCTTGCATGCATGCATGCATGCTTGTGTGCATTCTTGCATTCATGCATGCGTGTTTGTGTTCTTGCATGTGTGCGTCCTTGCATGCATGCGTGCTTGTGTGCGTCCATACATGCATGCATTCTTGTGTGCGTCCATGTGTGTGTGTGTGTGTGTGTGTGTGTGTGTGTGTGTGTGTGTGTGTGTGTGTGTGTGCGCGCGCGTGCATGCATGCATGTCACTGTTACAGTAATTTTAATTATTCATATAATTATTTACAGGTAGAACACAGCAACAAGACAGACATCAGACACATCAACATGGAGCTGCTGGTGACCAGCCAAGGGCTTCTGTGAACCGTCCGGCTGAAGTTCCTGAACCTGATAGCCATGGTTGGCATGAATCAAACTATCAGAAAAAAAACTTTCCTTTCACCGAGAATCCTGGGCCTCTCAGTGATGCTGCTGCTCTGGATTCAGATGACCCTAAAGACTTTATTGACTTGTTCATTTCTGATGTACTCATTCAAAACATTGTTGATCAGACTAATCTTTATGCACATCAGTGTATACAGGCGGTGGATGACACTTCACAATATGCTAGAAGTCATTCATGGAAGCCTGTCACAGTTTCAGAAATGAAAACCTTTCTGGGGTTGTTTTTTCTTACAGGTATCATTCATAAGCCCGAACTTGAAATGTACTGGTCTACAGATGACATGTTAGCTACCCCCTACTTCAGCAAGGTCATGTCTCGCAACAGGTTTGAAATCATATGGAGATTTATTCACTTCAATGACAATACAGCAAGGCCAGCCAATGACACTGACAGGCTATATAAAGTCCGGCCTGTCTTAGATCACCTTGTGTCAAAATTCCTTGAAATGTATCAGCCTAACACAAACATTTGCATTGACGAGGGTATGCTTCTGTGGCGTGGGCGCCTAGCTTTCAGGGTGTACAATCCTCAAAAAAATATGAGGATAAAATCCTACATCTTGTGCGATTCTGAAACGGGGTACTGTTTTAACATGAAGCCCTATAGTGGAGAAAGTGCTTCCCTGGGAGACACGGTTGTCTCTCTTCTTGATCGCCTAGCAGGTCATGGTTACAGGTTGTTTATGGATAATTTTTACAACTCTGTACCACTATGTGAGCGCCTCCTTGATTTGAAAACCCATGTCTGTGGTACAATTAGAAAAAACAGAGGTGAACCACCCGTCATTCGAGATCTCACAAATGCTGACCTTAGGATTGGCGAAACAGTCATGCGGCACACTGAAAATGTGATGGTCTTGGCATGGCGAGACAAACAAACTGTGAAAATGGTTTCAACATGTCATGTAAACAACATGGAAGTTGTTGATGTATGGCAGAGAGGCTGCCAAGAAAAAGTTGCAAAGCAAAAACCAGCATGCATTGTGGAATACAATAATGCAATGAATGGAGTTGACAGATTGGATCAAAACATTGGGTACTACCCCTTCGTCAGGAAGTCACAAAAGTGGACAAAGAAATTTGTCACCTATCTGTTTCAGATCAGTTTCTTCAATGCTTTTATCATCTACAAGGCAAAAAACCCAGAAGGTAATTGTAAAACTCTCCTCTCTTTCATCAAGAGTGTTATAAAATCATGGACCAGCCAAGCACATGCTGGTGGTGGGGAAGAACGCGATGACCCCCCAAATGAAAACACTCCCAGAGCACCCTACAACAGGGACCCTAGACAGAGGGTGAATGACCTTTTTGCAGTTCATGCACTTGTTCCAATTGCGTCCACCTCGAAAAAACAACACCCGACGAGAAGGTGCAGGGTTTGTGTACGCAAGGGCTTGCGAAAGGAGACCTCATTTTTCTGCAAAAGTTGTTGTGTCCCCTTACATTCTGGTAACTGTTACAAAGTTTACCACTCAAAGATTAACTACAGTGTTTAATTTTTATTTATTTTATGTACATTTTCAAAAAGCAACACCAGACGAGAAGATGCAGGGTTTGTGCATGTAAGGGTTTGACCTCGTTCTGCAAAAGTTGTTACAGAGTTTAACACTCAAAAGATAAATTACAGTGCTTAAATTTTTATTTTTTATATTTATTTTCAATGCTAATTTATAGTTGAAGGTTTTATTTATCAAAAAAACATGAAATCTGAATGTAATTTGCTTAAAAATGCACTCCTTTCAGAAAAATGTGTTTTTCTCAGTTTTTTGTACAAAATGTTCCATTTTTGACAAAACCTACTTGTATTCAAGGGGTGATTACAAATGAACGCATGAAGATACAATAAAAAAAAATTTTTTGTTTAAAAGTAGAGGCTTGGTTCTTTATTTTGATATATAACATGTTTAAATATTCATTGTAGAAAATTTTCTAAGGGCCATCAAAGTTTGGTGAAAATCATCAAAAACGCTGGCGGTGGCTGGCAACTTTTTTAAAAAACGCTGGCGGTGAAAGAGTTAATGAAGCTCGGTTGTGACATTTCTAATTTGGTAACATCCTTATCGATTAATGTTAAATATAAAAATTGCACCATGTAGATGTTAGAGATGACTTAAACAAAGCAGTGTTTGTTTAATGCGCAAATGACATGCAGGTCTACTTCAAGCATGCAGTTGCCAAAGCAAACCTGGAACAGTGTGATGCCCCTTTCTATATTTGTAATTTAGGACTGAAAAAGTTATTTAACAAAAACTTAAGGCCTTTCTGTGTGCCTTACTAAAAGGGATCACAAAAGATCATTATGAGCTTTTCTTTGATGTTTCAAAATTGTAAAACAGAATATGGTTCTGTTTGCACATAGATAAGAACTGGAGCTTTTCGCAAATGATTTTTGTTGTGTCTATCTAATATGTCAGAGTCTAAGTTTGCTGAACTTTATTACTGAAATGTCAGATTAACATATTAACTCCTGTGGGCCAATAAAAATACCAACTCCAAAACCCGTAATTCATGTGAAACTTATTGTCTTTGTTTACAAAATCCTTAGGAATTTACTCCCAAATGAATTTTGGTATAATTTTTCAGACTCAAATCAATCCAAAGGCATATACATATTGAACACAAAATGACATTTTTTGAAAGTCTAGATGTCTTCATTTGTGTGGAAGCTTTACTTCCTGTGGACAAAAGTTGCAACCAGTGCATTTTTTAATTTTTGTTGTTTTGTTTTATGGATGGAAATCATATGGTTTTGTTACAATGGTAAGAGTTTTTTTCTTAGCTTTTTTAATTCAGCTGGAGACATTGTATTTTCTTGAAACACCAATTAACTTAGTTAATCCGTTCTTTCTCTGAAGGAAAAAATATACTAAAAAGGCTAAGACTATTAAAAAAATCAATGTTTTCATGTTTCCCAGATTGCCCACAAGATGCTCTCATTACATTGGGTGAGTTCCTGATACTGGATGTTGCTTCAGTGATTGGCTTATGATAGCAAATATGTGTTGCTTTCTTCATTTCTGATGTAATGTTGTGGGCTGCTTATTGTATTTTTTAATGTGCTGAATTTAGGTTTTCCAAAGCCGGTTTCTTTCTTAACTCTTTCACCGCCAGCGTTTTTTAAAAAAGTTGCCAGCCAGCGTTTTTCATGATTTTCACAAAAGTTTAATGCCTTCCAGACAATGTTCTTCTTCAAATATATAAACATACAATATACCAAATGAAAGAACAGACCCTCTGCTTTCAAAAAAAAAAAAAAACGTTTCATCCTACCTTGAGTAGTTCTTTTGTAATCAGCTTTTGAATATGGGTAGGTTTCTGCAAAAACACCACATTTTGAGCAAAAAGCAGAGACAATTCCATTTTTGTGACGGACTTTTCATAGAGATCCCATTCAGAGTGATCTTTAAAACAGACACGGACATGCAGCAGCTTGCCATAGGGCAATACTTCCGGTTTTAAAAAGTTGCGGAAGGGCGCCACCTAGTGGATAATAGCAATATTGCGGAAAGACGGAAATACTCGTCATTGGCGGGGAAGCGTTTTCTCTTGATTGACGAGATATCTCGTCAATGGCGGGGAAAGAGTTAAAGGACTTGTTTTTAAAATAAATTTACATTTTTGCATTACCCAGACATTTATTTGGGATTTTAACCCACAACCTGTGTGATGCTGAACCAATGCATTGCTCTACCAACTGAGCAGAAGAATGTACTGTAATTGCTCCGAATTTTCCGAAATGCTACAATGAATATGCAATTGTTGTTGTGCCTCTGTTTTTTGTTGCCTTGCTGCACATACCTGTACTGTATGCACAGTTTGCATTGTCATTTCAAAACTTATCTCTGCATCATTTTAAAATGTTTTTTTTTTGTGAACTGTATGTACAGTAAATGTTAAATGTTTAGCTGAGTTTTTGCTGGTTTATCTTTAATTAACTGATGATAGTCTTGATAATGTACCTGCCACAGCCATAACAAAGTCAGGTATTATTAAACCTCTAGATGTCAGTATAACACATTTATTGTAGTGTGAAGGACATGGTTTTCAAATAGTATGCCATATCTTTTGGTCTTATGTATAGATAAGTTATTGAACTGCTATGTCTGTCATCAACTAACAGGAGCAAATCCATGGGTTACATCACACTCGAGCCCATACCACAGGAATCTGACAACTGCCTGAGCTTTGACCCACTGGGGTCGCTGCATGATCAACAGAGATCTGTCGAAGGGCTGACTTTTGAACCCTCAGCTATACACAGAGTTCAGCAGAAGCAGTTACACAGTATACGGGTCAGAATGAAGGAAAGTGAAGCCAAGTGGCAGGAAGTGAGTGACGTGAATCCATTGAGTGAACATCTACAACAAAACAGCAATAAGTTAAAAACAAATTGTGAAATTTCTGTGAAGTAAGTTGCACTAAACAGAAATGTCAAAATAGTTTTCTTTGTTTCATAAGTTTCAAAAACTAACCTTCTGCAATTTGACTGGTTGCTCAATGATAAATAGTTCAGTAAACATATAAGTGATTGCCTTTTTTTCATTCTAGGAATATTCTTTTATTTACCTCAACCCCCCCCCCCCACCCCAAAATACATTTTAAATGAAATATGTTAGATAAAAATTTTCTCTTTTAGTAGAGTACTTTTTGTTTTTTTTTCATGACGTTGTATTTAATAAACAGGGGTTTTGTGTCATTTATGGATCAGACAAATCCAAGACACAGTTTGAAAACTATTTTCTAGACCATTCACAAGTCACACGTTCATCTTTGCTTGTCTTCCAGTCTAAAGACCCAAACACCTTTTCAGGGATTGCCTGAGATTATTTGCTTCTCATCTCTTAGCTAAAATGGCAACATTTTTATTTGTATGCCCATTACCTACATAGAATAGTGCTACAAAGAGCACTGCTGAGCGAATTTACTTAAAATTACTTTAGTATCAGTCAGTTTTTATCTGTTACTGCAGGATCTGAGCAAGTGGAAAAGTCGACGGAAAAGTGTAAACTCTGACCTCCACAGGAAGAGAGAGGAAAGGGAGCTTATTACTAAAGAAGTAGGGACTGGTACGAGGTAATAAAAACACTGTTGCTCATACCTTGATGTTTTCGGTTTGGGTTATTAAACAGACCCAAATTTTTCTCTACCCATTTTTCAGTTCACACAAGATCGCTAGAAGCCACGTGCTTTCCTGTAGAACCTTGGGGCATTCACATACTCCAGACTTTGTAGAGAAGATTCACCTAAACCCTCAGACCTTAGAACAGGCAAACAATGCAGTTGCAACGTCTTCCAGCTCCAACATCCAACATAGTTCATCTGCAGCTGTTGCCGTCTCAGATCCAGAACCCTACCAGCAGCAACCTGGTCCAGACTTAGGGCGGCAGGCCAGCCTTTTAGAGAACATTTATGCAGGTGGAACACGGATATCAGCCACTTTACCTAGAGGTTTCCGAAGGTCAGAAGGTTGCTCACGCCTCTCCATGGGAGTCACACCACGTCCTTTTGGAACCAAGCCATCCAATGTGTCCTTACTGCCCAGAGTATATGCTGTAAGTCCAGTTTTCACTAATAGTCTAATGTTTTAATGGTTCTCATACAGCATACTCTGTCTTCTCTTAATTCTCAGAATTGTGAGACTTGTTTCATGTGGCGTTCAATTGTTTCCTTTGATTTTGTTTCAGTTTATATTCTTGTAATGTGGTTTTCTTGTGTGGCCTAAATATCTCATATGGTATGGATGGTTCATTCGAAAATAAATCTCACCATCATGACATAGAAAATATAAAAAAAATCTTCTGTTGAAACCAAAGAGAATTAGAATTGTACATGAGTTAGACTACTTTTATAGTGCTTTAATCGTGTCTTTGTGTTTTTTGGAGCTTAAAGGGATATTTCACCCTCAAGTTTTTCTAAACCTGTAGATTTTTTTTGTAATCAAGCGGGAAACTTGAGAACTGTTGACTTTCATTAGTAGAAAAAAGAAAATATTATAGAAGTTGTAACAAAGGGCTGCTTACACAAAGCGAGATAAACTGAGAGAATCCAAATGCAGAGAAGTTTATTATAAAATCCACGTAGGCAGGCAAACAAATCCAAAGGGTAATCCAAAAGACAGGCAAGGGTCAAAACCATAACATGAATACAAGAACCATAAAACAAGATCCAGAACACTTGGTATGCAGTGTTACACTAACAATATTGCGCAATGTGAGGTTGAGATTGAACCGGTTTATAGTGACAAACAGGAAGTGAATGGTGAAGTGTGACATGACAGGATTTCAAAATAAAAGACTAGAAACAGAACATGATATCAAAATAAAATACCCTACAGCGAACGGCTGGTTTGCACTACAGCCAGGGCTGGACTTGGACAAAAAATTGGCCCTGGCATTTTGACCCGGACCAGCCCATTACATAGGATCACAAATCTTTGTACAATCTTGACTACCAACTCCATATAATGATTAAGTAGAAAAGAATAAAAGCTGACAAGTGACATTAGAAAAATGTATGTGCTGTAAAAGGCTTTGCAGGTTTTTAAAAATCTGCTAATTGTCTTAAACTAAACATTCTGACAACCTTATTATAAGTCCGAGACCTGATAAATGTTACAATGAAGTCGCAGTCTTGCGGCAGAGCCATGAGTCCCATTACAGTGTGTGCAGAATATTTTGTTCACTTTTTTTTCTGAACACCTTTTACCAATTTCAAACCACAGTAATTTGAGTAACTAACATTCATTTTTCTATGTATATTTTCCCTTGCAATTTCCATGCATGGCATCTTTCTTATGGACATCAAATAATGAATTTCCAGTGTGTGTGTTAAACTTTTTTTTAAATGTAAAAGGAAATGTGCCTAATAATTCTGCACACCAGAATATAAGGTGCTTTTCTCTCCAGCCAGCATCATTAACAATAATGTATTACTTATAAATGCTTTATTCACTAAATTAATGGTAGTATTAAGATTAATTTGGTTTGGAATTAGTTTTTATCAAACATATATTACTGTGATCAAACGTTTGATGTAGCTACCTAATAATTCTGCCCACATTGTATTTTATTGCATTGTCATTTTGGTCTATCACTTGTGTTTTTTTAACTGCATTTATCAAGAGGATATCTAACGACAGTGTTTTAAAAGCAGTTCTGCAGGTCAACTTTGTTCTCAGTAGTCTCTTATTTTGACAGACGCACATTGACGCTGCATGCTTCATAAAAAAGCCCGAAAAGTTGTGATTGGGCTAGCCAAATGTTAAATAAAGAACCAAATGGGCTGCTGATTAGGTGTCTCCTGTGCCGGTCTGTCCGAAAAACAAACAAACATCTTAAGCTATCTTTTTTGGAAAATGCAGTAGGCTACATTGACATGTGTTCGAACAGTCACACGGGACACCTTCCCTCCGCCCATTTATCTAATCTGAGGTACTAAACACAAGTGTTACGTCTTTTCTGACTTCTGGCTTGAACAGTGCTATTTTTAACCTTTCATTGATAAAACTAAAGTGTCTGATCTCCGTAGTTTCGTTTTGAAAGCGTATGGAAGTTGCGCGATCCTATTTCATCAATTGCGCTGAAAATTCAGAGAAAGCTCTAACATATACACATACAAAACTCTGTGCAGCATGTTTACTTGCTAAACAAGTAGCGAACTCCGACATAATATTAGTTTGCGTCAATATAAACTCATCATTACTCCTGCTGGCGTTTAAATGACAGCAGAAGAGACTCGCCCGCCCACCGTCTCACAGACCACCCCCTCACAGTATTCAGGACAGAAGCGGTCGAATGTGGACCAAAGAGACGGATTTAAATACCAGGTGTAAACGTAATGTGTCTCTCTCGTCCACTTGTGATCCGATCGATGAAAACACATCTTAATACCTAGTGTAAACAGCCCCAAAGTCCTCAGCTGATTCATGAAAATAAAGCTGCAGAATCGTCACAGCTGTGTTGAGATGGCAGTAAATATGTGATAGTTTGTTACAAAAATACATTTGAATAAAGTTTTGTTTCATATGGTATTCACTTCTATACTGTTTCCTGTTGTTTTAAATAAATAAAAAAGCATAATTGCTTCACTAAAATGTGTATATAATCACATGGCCTGCATTATCTAGTTCGGCCATTCCCAAAATGTGGTCCGTGAGGGTACTGCAGGTGGTCCGTGTAAAGGCAAAATAAAATATAAAATATATTTTTTAAGAATATGTATATAGAATATTGATATAAGAATATTGATATAAATTTAAATTAAATTGTCAAGTTATTGTGTGATTACTAAAATAGGCCAGTGGCGCTCGGCCGTGACCTTCAAGTTCAGTGCCGTACAAAATGAATCGGTGGATAGCAACAGGTTCACTGAAAAGAAATAAAGAATTCATTCATTCATTCATTCATAGCCTTTATAGGCAATTTATATGAAATGAAATGTTTATAAATGGAATGAATAAGGCCTGTTATTATTTTAATTTCTAGTTCGTTTCTTGATCTCGCGTTTCCGCGGATGTGCTGTTAAGTGGACTTGTTAAACTCTGAAGATTAATAATCCTTGCATAAAATCGCCAAAGGTTTTGATATGTTGACTATATCCAAGTGTTCTTGTTACTGTATGGATTTCATACTAATCCATTGCTATGGAAATAAGCCATGCCCTCGGGCGCTTGAGTAAATAAAATAAATAAAATATGTGGCAGCCGTTTTGTGCAGTAAACTTTCTTTTAACAAACCTGTTGTACTGATGTGGTGACCTATAGTTTTAGTGCTAAGCCTATTTAGAGGGGCAAGATTAATTCAGGACTTTGTGTAGACATATTTTATTATGAGTATTATGAGGTGGTCCGCGAAAATTCTTGATTACAAATAGTGGTCCACACACACCAAAAGTTTGAAAACCCCTGATCTAGTTTGTATACAAGCACAGCTGTCATCTGGCAATACATATTAAATTACAGTCTGCTTGTTTTACTTATTTTTGTCCACTAAAAAATAATGTGTAATATACTACAACCTCTGTCAGTGTTACAGATATTAGAGTTGTCAAGTTACTGATCAGGTGTTAGTGCACCTGTCCCTCATACAAACACATACATTTTCATGCCTGTTATTAGGTTTTTTTAAGGTCATGCACTGCTGCAAGAACCAACAAGCGGATGACATCAAAGTACCGTGAGAGCAATTCCAGGAATCATGCAGAGAAGTCGGATTTCAAGTCACTCCCGCGGTATTGTGATGTCGTCCTCCTGTCGGTTCTTGTGGTTCCGCATGAACTCTAACAAGTCTACTACATTATAGGTCACATGATAACGTCAATATGGTGGATGCTGTCCATACTAACGCAAGTGTACGTACTGTCTTAGCGCATGTTAGGTAGGTACTCAGTGAAATTCAGTACCTACTCAGTAAGTATGTGATTTCGGATTCAGCCATCAGTCCGTTTTAAGACCGTGAAAACCACGGTATACAGATAAGCCAATTGTTTGAAAAATTCTGCGTTTTTTTACACATGAAACAAGAACACGTTATATTGCGCACTGTAAACACAATCAAAGCTTTAAAAACACAGAAAGAACGGGACCTTTAACAGACACTTCACCATTTACTGGACTGGAAAGAGTTGCGTAAACTTGTGTGCAAAAGCAACACAGGTTTGTCACAGGCGTGTCATTTCTAAATGATGACAGAATATTTATTTTTTGGAGAACCAAGCTTATAATAGTGCTGACTTTTAAAAGTCTGAAGATTGAAGTATGCAGTGGTCTTTAATGGCACTCAATTTTTCCACACGAGTAAAAATCCCCAAATGTACCTTCAGTAATTGTTAGTGTCTAAAGGTACACTAATAATTAGGTACCTCTCGCTCTGGTGAAGAAGTGGGGGATATGGAGTGGTTGTTTAAGCAGTGTTATGTGTGTGAAGTTTAGTATTACTCTTCACCACCTGATCATCTTGCAACTGACTTATAAAAAATTTATCAAGTCACTACTACCGCTCTGGGTACTTTGTGAAACCTAAGCTATTGTTGTGTTGGGTGTATGTGTGCTTTTCCATGATAAATTCATCAAGCATGGATAAAGTACACACAGTAAAGGCTTTTTGCCACATACACACTGAAGATTAAATCAACATAAATTGAAATTCAGAGCTTACTTTACTTTTGCAATTTCAAATTATGATCATTAGAAATACATTGAACTTAAGTGGTGATGCAGCACTGGCTTCATAAGAGTAGTGACAATTTTGAAAAATTAAATTCAATTTTATTTATATAGCGCTTTTCACAATTGTTAATTGTTGCAAAGCAGCTTTACATGAGTAGATGTAAAGGAGAACACAGAAAATCAATAGATAATATAAGTAGAATATAACGGCTAAGGTTTAACTGTACAAGCTAGCGTATTAATAACGTAACGTATACAGTAAAGTGCTAAGTTAACCCTTGTGTGGTGTTCATATTTTTGTTACTTAGACAATGTTTGTGGGTCTAGTGGACCCGCTGTACTACTCGTATCTTTAAACCAATGCCGTCATACAAATTTATGTAATATTGTTTACAGATGATTACTTTAGCCTTATTGCAAGTAATATAGACAGAATTTATGGTTAATATTTGTCATTAACCACTGGTAGAGGACTATTTATAGATTAAAGTGCTATTTGTTTTTGTGATAATATGAAATAAGGAAGAAAATTCTATTCTCCTCCAGATGTTTATCTAAAATAAGTATTTTCATCACTTTTTCATCTCAAATAAGTTTTTCATCACTTTTATGTTTAATTCTTTGAACTTAGTTTGAAATTGTACACATTTGTGTCCGTCACAGCACAAGCCCCATCTGAAAAGATGCGGTATCATAACACATCATCCACACTGAACACATAATCTGTTCATGCCAGCCTGCACAACACATAAGAAGCTGATTTTTACTGTGTAGCTGTGTTGCATATCCATTTCTTGCATTTTATAGACGTATATTTCTTCCTGTCCATGTTATGTCCACACACACACTGCAGTACAATGTGTTGCTATTGGCTACAACCTAAAATGATGAAAATGCTTAGATATGAAATTTTACTTTCTCTATTTCTCACTCTCTCTCTCACGCACACTCATACACACACAAACACACACACACCATAGGTTTTGTGGTAAACTCATGGTTTTACAAATGGTAATCAATACACCAATTTACCATGATTACTACACTTTTACTATAATACAACCATGGTTATTTTTTTTATAAGGAATATAATGGTAAAATGTAGAATTGTTCCTTTTAGACAAAAGGTAAAGTTTTTGGGACAGTGGGTGCAGAGAAGTGTTCATGCTTGATATATAACATGTTGTATCCTCGTGCTGTTACAGCAAGTGCAGAAGGACAAAACCCTGCCATGCATCCATCACATATGTACAGACATATATACAAACACACTCATGCACTCACATGAGTCTCAGATAGGAGAAAAACAGAGTAAAGTTACATAGCACATTCAATTTTCACTCTCTTATTACCCCCGGGTCCAGTGGACCCGAACACCACATATGTAATATAAATGTGTAGGGGGTTGTATGGTGTCCAGTCATTATAAAGTTGATTATTTTTATGTTCTTTATAGAAAATGAGCCAAGGCCAATGAATCTGAGGTTGAAACTACAATTAATTGCATAATTTTTCTTTTGGTAAACATTAAAAACGGGTCCCACAGACCCGAACACCACACAAGGGTTAAGCCAAAGTTAGCTGACTCTCCCTGGGACGAAAAAAACCCCTAGGAGAAAACCGGGTGGGAAAAAACTCCTAGAAGGACAAAAACCCTTGGGAGAAATTAATATATGTATATATATATATAGATACGGTAGGGATAGGAAGCGGGTAAGCGGGTTAAACTGGTTTAGCCGGTGGTTGCCGGTCGCGCATCGGCTAGGCATCACGTTGAAGGACAGCCAGTAGATCAGTGGTGCGATGACCTTCACAGCAACAGGAACTGGGTCTGTTTGTGTCATTGTCCTCGGGGTCGAGGACGGGACAGGGAGACAAAGACAGAGTTCTATTAGCGTAGGGGCCGTTCGCATGTAATGCAAGTGTCATACATTATAGTGGTTTAAGTCAGCTCGGTTCCAGACAGGCTAACTATTGCGGCAATAGTATATTACCCATATGAGGTATGTGAGTACTTTGTTCTAGACAAACTAACTACTGCGGGAAAAGTACATTTACTGGACATATTTTATGTGAATGCTTTGTTAAAGAAGAATCTCTTAAGTTTAGATTTAAATTGATCGACTGTGTCTGTGTAATGATTCTGTCTGTGTTTTGCCCTGTGTTTCTGTCTGCTGTTTTCCCCATTGTTGATTGTTTGCTCCGCCCACTTGTTAGTTACCATGGACACTCATTAGACTCATCTTATGAGATATTTCTAAGATGGAAGAATGCTGTGCAGCAGACGTTGGAGATATGACTATCGAAAGATAGATTGCTGTCGAACATTACGCCTAAATTCTTAACCGTGGAAGATGGCACCACCGTGCAGCCATCTATGGACAACTTGTAATCTGACATATTATTGAACCAAATCGCTACAAACATAATAAGTATCTCAGTCTTATTGGAGTTTAGCATAAGAAAGTTATGTGCCATCCAGTCCCTAATCACTAATGCAGTCTGTTAGCTTAGCAAACTGGTGGGTTTCACTAGGATGTGACGAGATGTAAAGCTGGGTATCATCCGCATAGCAGTGAAAACTTATGTTATGTTTCCAGATAATGTCTCCTAGAGGTAACATATATAACGAGAATAGGATAGGGCCTAAAACTGATCCCTGTGGTACCCCGTATTTAACCGGGGAGTGATATGACTCTTCCTCATTTACATAAACAAAGTGATAGCAATTGGTTAGATACGATCTAAACCAGGCTAACGCCTGACCACTGATGCCAACATAGTTTTCTAGTCTGTTGAGTAAGATTCTGTGATCTATTGTGTCAAAGCCTGCACTAAGGTCTAGTAATATAAGGATTGAGATTTCACCACAATCTGATGTTAATAGGAGGTCATTTGTAACTCTAGGCAGTGCTGTCTCTGTGCTATGGTGGGGCCTGAATCCTGATTGGAACTTTTCATATGTATTATTATTCGCTATGAATGTGCGTAGCTGGCTTGCCACTACTTTTTCTAATATTTTAGAAAGAAAAGGTAGATTTGAGATTGGTCTAAAGTTATTAAGATCTCCCTGGTCAATGTTTGTTTTTTAATGAGCTGTCTAATAACTGCTAGTTTGAAAGCTGTTGGAACGTATCCTAATTCTAGAGATGAGTTAAAGATATTTAGTACCGTGTCTGACACTACATGAAATACCTCTTTTAGTAATTTTGTGGGAATGGGGTCTAGTATACAGGACGATGATTTGGATGAAGTTACTAATTTAGAGAGCTCTTCTATTGTAGTAGGTTTAAATGACTCAAGATGTTCGTATGGTAATCTAGTGGTAAATGTACTATTGGGTATAGTGGTGGCCGCTTGCGTAGTTTCTATGTTTTCCCTAATAAACATAATTTTGTTAGTAAAGAAGTTCATGAAGTCGTTACTATTGTGTCGGAGTTTACTAATGGTTTCTGTTTGTTCTTTGTTTCTAGTCAGTTTCGCAACTGTGCTAAAGAGGAAACGAGGGTTGTTATGATTTTCTTTAATAAGCGTAATGAGAGAGGTATTTCTGGCGGATTTAATAGCCTGTCTGTAGTGTTGAACACTCTTTCCATGCTGAACGCCATACCTCTAGCTTTGTGCTTCGGTAGTTTCTTATCATTTTTCTAGCTACTTTTTTAAGGGCTGCAGTATGATGGTCATACCATGGAGCTGGCGTTTTTCTTTGATTCTCTTTTTTCGAATGGGAGCAACGGCATCCAATGTGCTAGTGCAAACGTTGTTTAGGTTATCTTTTATAATATCCAGATCTTCACGGTTATCTGCTACATGTTTCATTTGAGACAGGTCTGGAAGAGTGCTAATAAAGCTATCTTTTGTGGTGGAGATTATTGTTCTGGCTAATCTATAGTATGTTGTAGACTGAGCGGTCCTATCTAGAAGCATTGTGTATGACACAAGGCAATGGTCTGAAACGGCATCGCTCTGGGGTGATATTTCGATGTCATTAATATTGAGTCTGAGTGACAGAATTAAGTCTAATGTGTGCTTACGAGTATGCGTGGGCCCTGCCACGTTTTGTTTAATACCAAGACAATTTAGAACATACATAAATGCACGTCCTAATGCATCTTTTGGGTTATCCACATGGATATTAAAATCACCAACGATAAGAGCTTTATCTACAGTGACTGTGAGCTCAGATAGGAAGTCTGCTATTTCTTTAAGAAAATCTGTGTGGTGGCCCGGAGGCTTATATATGGTAGCTTAAATGAACGAAAGCTGTTTGTTGTTACGATCAGTTATTTCCATATTTAACAGTATTATTTCAAACAAATTAAATTTTAGTTCGGGTTTATGGTTTACTTTAAATATTTTCTTGTATATTGTAGCTACACCACCCCCTCTCCCTTTTAGACGAGGAACGTGTTTATAGTAATAGTCTTGTGGGGTGGATTCGTTTAAACTGATATAATCGTCTGCTTTAAGCCAGGTCTCTGTTAAACAGAGTGCATCTAAGTTTTGGTCAGTAATTATTTCATTGATAATAGGTTCTTTATTGGTAAGTGATCTAATGTTAAGAAGGCCGAATTTTAACATTTGAGTTTCATCTGTTAATGTATTGTGTTCTAATTGTATGTTAATAAGATTTGTACGAGACGAGGTAAACGGTGCTCTGTATTTATTTGTTCGAGGAACAGACACAGTCGAGATGTGTTGGTACTCTGGTAAAAAAGGCTCTATGTGCTGGGATATATGTGATCTTGACATGTCAAGGCAGCTAACAGACTGATGGGTCAGCCGATCTGTCTGTTTCCTGACCTGGGCCCTGGATAGTCAGACAATATCAAAAGTAAGACTATTGGTCAGATTTCTAGAAAGTATAGCACTTCCTTCCGGAGACGGATGGAGGCCATCTCTCTTTAGCAGGTCAGGTCTTCCCCGGAAATGCTTCCAATTGTCTATAAACCCTACGTTATGCTGAGAGAGCCATCCAGCTGCAGCCCCGCAGACTCACTTCTTGCTAGACACCAGTGGCTGGACACCAGTGGACGGACAGCTGACGTCATTTCCGTATCGTCATTCACTTTTCAAATTTGACGCGCCATGCACATGTAGCGGTAAGAAAAAATAATAAACTGTCGATGATTTATCGGTCATGAATTCAAATGCACAAACTAGCTAGACAGTTTTAGGGGGCAGGAATGAGGTGTGGTGTGCACAGTGTGCAATAGTTTATTTGGAACTGTTCATGTTTTATTTTCTCTTGAAATCGGGACTTCCCCCACAACCTTACGGGCCTGACTGTTGCATCTTCATTCTGATGGTCAGATTTGTCTAATTTTACTAAGATGTGAGTAATTTCCAATAAATATTGCAAAACCACGAAGTGTTAATTTGATTTGCATTGTTTGGCAATTTGTCTGATCATGTGAATCGTATATTTTAAACACAGAAGTGGTTACATAAAAAAAAACTGTGGTCAATTAACATGTAAAGTTACAAGTCTGTTGTATTGACAAACCGTTATATTCCAGTGATCTGGCTGAATTTAAGTCACAAAAAAATAGTCAAATGATCTGAACAATATATATTTTCAAGGTGGTTCTTGTGAATGCAGTTTGCATGAATTATTGATGTTATAATATTAAGCATATTATTGAGAATTGTTTTATGTAAAGAGATATGATAAAGATCATATTTCAATTTGCACACATTTTATATTATATATTTTAAGTCATTAAAGTAAAATGACATTACGGAAAAGACGTGTGCAATTAAGCCTACAAAAAAATGTCTATCCACTGGTGAAAACCGAAAATAAATATGCTGTCTATCCAGAGATGAAAATATAAAATAAATATGCTGTCTATCCAAAGGTGAAAATATAAAATAAATATGCTGTCTATCCAGAGTTGAAAATATAAAATAAATATGATGTCTATCAAGAGGTGAAAATATAAAATAAATATGCTGTCTATCCAGAGGTGAAAATATGAAATAAAATTGCTGTTCATCCAGCGGCGAAAAAGGAAATTAGCGGCTAAACGGAAATTACGTAGGCTGTCTATCCACTGGTGTCCAGCCACTGGTGTCTAGTCGGAGGTGAGTCTGCGGGGCTGCAGCTGGATGCTATTGTATGCTGAGGGCACCACTTTGACATCCAGCCATGAAGGGACACTAATCTACTGTAAGTTTCATCCCCCCGGTAGGCGGGGAGGGGACCAGAGCAAATTACATTGTCTGACATTGTTTTTGCAATTTCACACACCTCTTTAATAGTATCTTTGGTGATCTCCGACTGGCGGAGTCTGGTGTCATCCATGCCGGTGTGAATAACAATCTTAGAAAACTTACGTTTAGAATTAGCCAGCACTTTAAGTTTGGATCTAATGTCAGACGCTCTGGCTCCCGGTATACAATCGACTATGGTGGCTGGTGCCTCAATGTCAACGTTCCTGAGTATAGAATCTCCAATAACCAGGGCACCTTTAACAGATGTCTCAGCCGGTGTATTGCTGAGTGTAGAAAATCTGTTTGATATTAAAACAGGAACGTGATTTGGATGCCGAATGTGACTATGCCGCCTGACAGTCACCCAGTTAGTAGAGGTCGACCGATATGCTTTTTCTCTGGCCGATGCCGATTTTTTAGAAATCAGGGCAGCCGATGGCCGATATGTTTGGCCGATTTTCTATATGTACATAATAATCAAAATGTTCTCATCATTATTAGCAGATATTTTAAATGCAAAAATGTCACTATTTAAGTCAAAGTATTTAAAAATATATGACTGGTCTTTCTGAAGAGTTTTACAACCTCCTCTGCACGATGCATTTATCAGACACAGATATTACCTGACACTCTGCTGTCATCATCTTTGATCAGTTTTTTACAATGGCTTTTATTGCTTTGTAGGATAAAATCCTTATTTGGTAGACCTGATAAAATATTTATTCATCATAAAGTTAACATAGTAAATGTCTATGGTTTTTAGTTGAGACTGTTATTTAGGGCAAATCTTTTTAAACACATTTACATTCTCATTTCTGAGACGCTATAAGTGACTGATTGTGCTGACAGTGACGTCTTGTGAGTTTAGTGTTGGGACAGATCTGTTGTTTCAACCGTTCATTCAAACTAATCCGTTCAAAGGAGTCAGTTCGCGAATCGGACGCGCTGTGTTCTAATCCAGGCTGAGCAGCGCAAAACTGTAAACAAAGTCTTACTGTAACAACACGAAAAACATTTCCTTTGTGGATATGATTTGGTCTTCCGATCTTTCGCCATCGAGTCAGTTTTGTTTTGAGTAATAAAAGCAGGGAGACAGAAAGCATGCACGCGCGGCTCTTCTCTCTCTGTCACGCAAACAAAACTCATCATCACTCATTAATCACATGAAATGAGCCTAATCTTTGGACGGACAGTGCACCGCGAGACATTAGCCCGTCGCGCTGTTGTACTGGCTGCTTAATTTGCGCGATCCGCCATCATTTAGTAAAGCTGTTTGTGAACAAGGCATGGCTGCACACACACGAGACGGGAGCGATCTGCTTGCAGCAAGAGGCAGCGCCACGAGTTCTACAACAGCGCTTAGGTGCCCGCAGATGCGCCTGCCTATTAATCGGCCTAATTTTGCAGCAAAATCGGCCAAAGCCGATTTTTAAAAATATGCCAAAAATCGGCCAATTAATCGGCCGGCCGATAAAATCAGTCGACCTCTACCAGTTAGTCTGCCGCCTTGACTCTGAAGTCGGAACCGAGCCATGTGTATTACGCTTAACACTAGGCGCACACGAATCAGTGTTTGAAACATTAACATCAGCGGTCTTACTGTCCTCAACTAGCGTTCGGATGCGCGCTTCTAGTTCTGCAACCTTCTCCGTCAGCCTTACTACTTCAATACACTTAGCACATGTAAACCCCTCTATGCTGACGGAAGAAGCTAAACTGTGCATGTGGCAAGTAGTGCAGGCTACAATGACAAGCAGAGTCTTACCGTTTTCATGCTGGGAGATGGCGTCTCCGTTCGGCCGAACGCTGTCCGTGAAGCTGCATTGAGACAGGTGCTCGCTCGCAGCACGCCTTGGCCGCCTACGAGCGTCTGTGGTCAGGGTGATGTTAGGCACGCTGACTCTGCGAAGGCCGGGCATCAGCTCCTCCACAGCTTCCCGATCTGGTGTGGACAGATCAGAAAAGCATACATCAGATGAATCCGCCATTAGATCGCCAACGAAGGGAGGTTTAAGTAAACAGACGGTAAGAAATGCTAGCTTTAGCCGGCACCGACTGGTGATGCTAGCGGGCTATATGCTAACACTGGGTGTTACTAGTGATAAAATCGTATCGCTTAGTAATACAATTCAGTAATCGTCAAAGTGTTCCTAAGATAAACTAATAAGTTATATTATATAGATAGGAATAAGATAGTGAAAAAATAGGATTTAGCTGATAAGCTCAACGGAGCTCCAGGCTTGCGACTCCTCGTCTCTCTCTCAGCGTCTCTCTCTCAGCGTGGCGGAACTAGATCATACAAGACATATTTTAACGTGTATTTTACAGAAAAAATAAGGCAGTTTTCATGGATATCACAATACAATCAACTGATGTCTTGGAGACAAAGTTTCCTCATGTCAATACAGAAGTAGTTGTTCAAGTGTCCACTCCTTTTATTTCTTTCTTCTGTGTCTACAGATGGATGACTCTCATAAGAACTTGATCAGTGGGCAGAAAGATCATTCCCTCATTCCCTCTTTCCTCAGCGGCCAAGGAAAGGTCACAACCTCTGCCAACACAGGCCAATCTCATTCAAGCACTCATCTAATCAGTATTAATGGGGATGACAGGGAAGAGAGAATAGATGAAAGATCATCAGCACCTCCACTTCGGTCACTTGTCACTAATGTGACCATGGCCCCATCCTTTAAACAACCATCCACCATGTGTGTTAATACTTTACTGTTAGGAAGGATAATTTATTTATCTTTATGCAACAGTGCTTATAATAGCATTATATTAATCGTTTTTTATAAAGAATGTTAGGCTATTTAAACAAGAACTTTGTTTAGTGCTCTTATAAATGTTTTCAGCATGAATCTTATGAATGTTAAACGCTTACTCCTAAACTGAATGAAATAGCATTGCATTTGGCATTCTCTCTCTCTCTCTCTCTCTCTCTCTCTCTCTCTCTCTCTCTCACAGGTGGGTCAAAGTGAAATGCGAGTCTGTCTGAATCAGAAACCTAACAGTAAGAGAGACTTCGGATTCAAGGCTCACTGGGACTCAACTGGTGCTTGTGTTAAATTTGTCCACACAGGTAATACTCTCATAATTCGTTATGGTTTAGAGCATCATTGGAAAAAAAAACTTACAGCTAATGTAATTGTAAAATAGATGCAATTTAGATGGTTTTAGGAATTTCTAATTGCACTTTGAGGATAAGAACCACTTAAGAACAAGGTAAATTTGTTTACTTTGGGTATTTGTAATGAATGTTACTCTATTCGTGGTATATGTTTTACCGTATCGCCCTTGTAATATGTCCTTTACACTGGATGTCTTGTTTAGTTTCTTGTTTTTAAGAGTGATTTTATGCGCATTGTGCCATGTACACTTGCGTGCAGTAACAGTGTCATTTTCAGACTAAGATGAATGATTTATAGAGAACAGTGAAGGTGTTTCTTACTGTACTGTGCATTAGTCTAATTGATTAAACTGAGGAGGAATCATGAAGAGTCCTGCATCAAGTCATAAGCTAGGATTAAAGCAATTTGCTCCATGAACGAGAGTAACTTTAGCATTTATCTGTGACCTATGTGTTCTGCAAGAACTGCATTCATGTGTAAGAGAGATGGAGAGGGCTTGACTTCTACAGGGGCTTTTCAATCAGAAATATCATGTGGAGATAACAGACAAGTTATGGGCCTTCCAGACAGGACGTGGCAATCACGACTCTCTAGTTTATTTTCAAAAGGAAACGGTCTGCACATGGAGCTTGTGCACCCAGAATCCTTCCCCTTTTGCGGGCACAGCTTTTCATTGCAAGGCCCACTAAAGATAAAAATTGCAGTAAGTGCTGTACAAAATGCTTCAACTACATGAGAAAAGCAGCATGTTGCACGGCAAACCCGCCGCTTGCCACATACTGTGTAAAAAAACACCCATTAGAAGGTTAATGTCCTCTGCCAGAACTCCATTTCCGATGTACATGTTATAGCCTGATTAATGATATATTTGAACCAGGAGTTTGGTGTCAATTTCTACTTTTGTAGCATATTTTTTGAGCAGATAAGTTATTTTTATTGCTATACTGCTTTTACCCACTTTAAGGCAGCTTAACAGAAAATCATACTGAAGTGTCATACTTTAGATCTCACCCATCTGAACTGTATACCATGTATATCTTTACCAGTTGTTGAAACTTTTTGTCTTCCCATTTCTCATGTAATTGTCTCCCAAGGATAAATTCATCGTACTAACCTTTATAAGCATATGCTGTTAAAAAAAATAATGTACTAATAACAGAATAGATTATTTGTTGGCAATGTTTAAGTCAAATGTATTGGTTAATTGGAAAGGTGTGCTTTTACCCAAACACACAGGAAGCCCAGCAGAGTTGTGTGGTCTGCAGATGGGTGATGAGATTGTGGCGCTGGGAGGCTGCAGGGTGGCTGATATGAAGTATGAGCAGTTTAAAGAAAGCATGGACAGAGCACAGCAAAATGGGTCTTTGCTAATGGACATCAGGCATCATGGCCAGAATGGTGTGTGTGTGTGTGTGTGTGTGTGGTTTAACTCTGGTCAATAATCAGCTAGTCAAAATGATTTAAAAACGAAACTGTGCTTATCATTTAAGAACATTGTCTTTAGCCTCTAGTTTTTAGATCAGCTCAATGCCAAGCTAAACACATTAGCAGATACTAAAAGTTTGATGCTTTATCTCTTGCTTTTCTTTAACTGTGGTAATGTGGTCAGTCTGTCTTTGTTCAGAACAGAACGTGAGACTGACAGACAGTTTGAGAAAAGATAGAAAATTCAAACATTCACTGTACTGCACCAATAATCTTTGCTCTACTTTCAACTTTGGATAAAATTAGTAGTTGAGCATTATTGACATTTAAAGAGTAACTAAACCCTAAACCAACTTTTTTTAGTTAATGATCTGTAAGAATGATGCTTTATTAGTGCTGTTCATTGATTTTAGTACGTTTTTTGACATTTGGATACAAAGGGCCCTATTTTAACGATCTGAAACGCAAGTGCGAAGCGCAAAGCGCAAGTGACTTTGTGGGCGGATCTTGGGCGCTGTTGCTATTTTCCCGGTGGGAGAAATAAGTCTTGCGCCAGGCGCAAATCAATAAGGGGTTGGTCTGAAGTAGGTTCATTATTCATAGGTGTGGTTTGGGCGTAATGTCAAATAAACCAATCAGAACGCTATCCAACATTCCCTTAAAACGCAAGGGCGCAAGTTCCATGGCGGGTTGCTTATTATGACGGATTTACCAGGCGCACGCCAGGAGCGGTTCACAGCCGAGGAGACCGACGTTCTTGTAAGATCAGGCCAATACAGAGAAGTTGTTTTGTATGGGGATAGGAGAAACCCGCCCAAATCAGCATAGGTTAAACAGGCGTGAGAGGAAATAGCCACAATTGTCTCATCAGCTGGCTTCCCCATCGTTGCGCAAAGCGCTACAATGATGTCAGGAGACGGGGGATCCCAAGCTTGCCAGCATAAATCGGGCACGCCGTGTAACGGGAGGTGGATCTGTCTCTACACAGGACCTGACGCCAGCAGAGGACATCGCTGCGTCCACCCTCACCGCTGAAAGGGTTTGGGGGCTTTGAAATCAGAAACGCAAGCAAGGTCCAACCCCAAAGTACACTTACAAATCAAGTTCATATACATTAAGGTTTCTTATGAAAACATTTTAATTATTATTTACATAAAATAAATGTAAAACAGCCACACAACAAACTTATGAAAATATTTTAATCGTTATTTGCATGAGAATTTTTTAACGCAGACACACAATACATAAAAACTATCACCACAATGCTCACCACAATGGTTTCCCTTATCTCATGTGTTAATATTTTTTATTGTAACAATTAAGGATTTGCAAAAATAACTGTTGCATCTGTGTAGATTAGATAAGCAATGCGCGTTGTGCACGCTGTACATTATGGTCAAGCATGCGCCCTTAAAATAGCATAATGAACTACGCGCCACTGACTTTAGACTAACTGCAAAATAGCATCAGGGATGGTTTGCGCCGGAACACGCCTCCTTTTTTGCGCTGAACCGCCCAGGGAGCGCAGGTTCATTCCCTAGTTTGCCGACGTGCGTCTGTGGAGGGAAAAACCCGCTGTGCGCCGGTGCAAAATATGAAATGATACATGTGTCACTGACAAGGTCAATTGCGTTGGGTGCAAGATAGGGCCCAAAGTGTTTCAATACTACAATATATGGTGTAAAAACGTCTGATTGCTGCCCTCTTCAGGTTGAACGGTGGCTACTGCAGTTAAATTTTCGATTGGATGTTGGGTCCAAAAAATAACTTGTGACGTAAGCAGGTTCAAGCTTACCACGCCCTTGTTACCATAGACATTATATACGTGGACGCCTCATGACGTGCTGGAACGCATCGAGCGTCGGCGCCATGTTGGATGGGTCTCCTCACTGTACGCTAGCACCAGAGTCAATGGGAGTTAACAGAAAGAAAGCCATACTATGGCCGTATTTTGTGCAGCTTACGGTTGCAATAACCGGCGCAGTATTGATTCCAGATCACATGGGATTACATTTCACAAGTAAGATTGAACAATCATTTTGGTTATTTTACGTTATTATTTATAATAATATGTCAATGTTCAGCAGGAACTGGTACTCTCTCTCATGATCTCTCGCTGTTTTTTCTTCACATTTGAAGGTTTCCTAGTGATACAGGCATGAGGAGGCAATGGGAAGTTGCTATAAAACGGGAGGATTTTGTTGTGACAGAGTCGTCAAAGCTCTGTAGCAAAGAGTATAGAAGAACAAGAGGGGAAACTCTGATTCGTTTTTAGCATCAGCCACTAGATGGCGCTTAAGTAGCGCGACCGCTATTTGGAATGAAAATTCTCACAGCCAATTCATTCTCAATTCATTCATATTAAAATTAATTTAATACCTAATTACATAAAATACCTAATTACGTAAAAATTACATAAAAATTGTGTACTAAAGTACTTTTTAAGTAAAAGTAAAATAAGTAGATGTTTAATGTACTTAAATATAAACCAAAAACTTGAAATTATGAAATGTAGTGGAGTAAAAATTATGATAATATGCTTTGGAATATAAGTTTTCCAAAGAAAAACACTGAAATACAGATACTTGAAAATTTACTTTTATGTAGAAAGTAAAATACTTAAGTAGTGTCTGCCTCTGTAATAATACAATAATAATACAAAGTATTTAGCATGAAAGCAGTATTTTTCAATGTGTGACAGCGTCCTGTATCACAACTAAATCTCTGCCGCTTATAACAACTCAAACCGTGTGAAAATCCGGTAAAAATTAGGGGAGTTATGATTACTCCTCATTAGAAATGAATGCAAGGGAGCGCACTGGAGACCCATCCAAGATGGCGGTCGCACGATACGTCAGCTCCAATAGGCAGCTCAGTCTACGAGGTGTCTACGTATATAATGTCTATGCTTGTTACGATCTCACCACACACTTGGTACGAACTTAGTTTGTCCCCTCGATCTCTGTTGGGATCTGCCCACTTTCTTGCATTTTTCAAATATTGCCAGTGGGTGGAGTCAGGCTCTGACCAGGAGTTTAGTTACGCTTTAAGGATTGCTCAAATATGTCACTTTAAATTTGACAGTTATGGTTAACATTACACAAACAAGAATGTAATCTCTACCACAAATCCAAAAGCAAGTGAGTTGGTGTCTCTAAATTGCTGACGTGTTTGGGTGCTGGACAGGCTGGGGCAGTGGCCCTCCTTCCCTTCCATACAAGAGCCATAAGACCATCAATTTGACCAGCTCCAATGTAGGGCGACTAGAGCACATTGTCTCTATCAGCACAAGCTCAAACTCACCTGTGGAGTCTGCAGGGAAGACGCAGGTGAATGGACAACCTGCTAATGTGAGTTATAAAGTGAAATGAAAGAGACCATGTACTTTACTTGATTTATATGTTTGATTTGTAATAGTTTTATGCTTCAATTATCCCTTTCATTATTATCTTTTTTTACTGTCAGGGAGTTCTGTCAAAAATGGTGAATGGAAGTTTCTTGAACAAGTCAGCTGCTATACAAAACAAAGGTAAGCACTCTAAGATACGTTTGGCAGTCAGACCAACTTCTTCCTTGTTCAGGGTTAAACTTGAAAATTCTGTTAAATTTTTAATAGGCTGTCACAATAGCAACATTTTAGTAGAGACCAATGCATGACTGTTGATTTCCAATAAGATATCAGAGCAAAAACACAGTTTATAAAAAAAGTTGCTGTAGTGAGGCTGCTTAAACTTCATTGTAACTTTGAAGCATTAAATCTTTGAAAAATACGGTCATGCAGCATCATTTGAAAGCTTAGACTCTCAGGATTTAATTAAGCCCACACACAAAGCATAAAATGATTTATTGCAGTCATAAAACTGTAATCTAGTTGTAAGTTACCTAAACCGGGCGGCGCGGTTTAAGTTTATTTACTTACCTTCAAAATCTTCCCTTTATCCGCTTCGGTGAAATTGTCCAAAACAAATTGATCATAAATCCTCAAAACGATATGTTCGCCTCACAATCTTGACGTTTCTGACCGAATTGTGTACATAAATTTGTACATATCTTTTGAATGAATTTGACTGAGTGACTGTCCACTAGGGCTGCACGATTATGACAAAAATCATAATTGTTAATTATTCACCTTGATACTGTAATTGTGATTATTATTATTATTGTCGATTAATAGCTTTTACATTGATGTTTTGAATGTTTAAAGCTTTCTATAAAGCAGCTGCATGGTAAATTCTAAACATCCAAAACTAAATAATCACAAATAATTATGGGAGTTATGCTGTTAGTAAAAATCCAAAACGAACGGCTAAAGGACACATCAACTTATCAATTTTAAAATCTCTCATTCACCCCTGTATTTGGTCCCCAAACATACTGCCGAAATGCACAGAAAAGAACACACATGGACAGCAGTAATTTGAGGCTTTTTGGCTTTTTATGTTTAATTGTTTCGTCTGTAATTAGAGTTGCCATCTTTCTCAGTCTAATATGGGATGTGTATTTAAGCCATTTGTCAAAATGATAGGTTATCTCCTGAATATTCATTTCTTATGCCTTGGCAACATATGGTAGGTTTTTTAATAGTTTGTTAATTTACAGCAGGTACTTTTAACATGTGGACTCGAGTCACATGACTTGCGACTTGACTTGACAAAATTAAAAAAGACTTGAGACTCAACTTAGACTTTGACACCAATGACTAGAGACTTGACTTGGGCCAATCCCATTTCTCTGTCTTACCCCTTACCCCTACCCCTTAGTTTTGCATGTTCACGTGAGAGTAAGGACCAATCGGGATAGCCCTTTCGCTCTCGTGAACGTGCAAAACTAAGGGGTAGGGGTAAGGGGTAAGACAGAGAAATGGGATTGGGCCTTGGACTTGAGCCCTGTGACTTGGAAAGACTTCATAATCAGATCAGAGATCACTCTAGATGGGTCCCTGCAGTGTGCACTTGACCCGTTGTGTGATCCGATCGGCGTATTAAATCAAATTACCACGGTGATGCAAAAGTGACTGGAAACCAGACTGGTGTGGTGCCTCAAGAACCGACAGACGAAGGACATCAAAGTATCGCGGGAGCGATTCGAGAAAAAACACAGAGAATTCTGCTTTATTTCGCTCTCGCGGTACTTTGATATCACCAAGTGAACTGCATATCGCCAGATGAAGTACAACTATAACCGTCGGTCTCACGGTTATATAAAAACCGTCACACCCCTATAATCCATTAGCTTTCAGTTTCTCTTATAGGATGTTTGTGCTTCACAGTGTTAAACTTTCCGTTTGAAAAGTGTTCATTTTTATATCTACGTTCATTATTTTAATGCAGGCCTATATAAGATCTCAAACTTCTGTGTTCTATCTGTGTTGATGTTCATATCAGACCCCCCGAATAAATTACACTTTTGGGTCTTGTAATAATTAATAAATAAACACCTATTTTCATTCCAGGACAACGCTTGTAATATATGCAAAAAACTGCTTTTTGTATCAGCCACTATGCAAATGAGACTTAATTTATGGTCATCATACACCATTAAAGGGACATTATTAGTCAAAATCAATGTCTGTATTAATAAATATGTCCTCAATGGTGTCAAATGACCTCTGGCAATGATCTGACTTTTCTTGGTAAGCTTAGAATTTCTTCTCTTTAATTGCATTGAACAGGTAAGTCGTTCCGCCATATTGAAAAAATATAATAGCAGAGAGGGACAAATAGCGTAACACGTTTCCAGAATGCGAACACGTGAACCAGCTAAACGGACAAGGAGATCAGTGAGTATATAACGGCTACCGTAGTGGCAACACGCATTAGGAAAAGCGAGGTGCTAGAGCACTATTTGTTTGAATGCAAAATACAATTTCACCACTAGATGGGGGAAATCTTACTTGCTGTCCCTTTAAATTACTGAATGGTAATACAGTAATAGTTACTGAAAAAGTGGATCATTATTTATTTTAAACATGTTTAAAGTTTTGTGCATGTGTTAGCTATGGTGTGGAGATTGTAAACATTTTATTAAATACTTCAGAGTTAATATTGGCCTAAGTTAAATGTTGATTAAAACTAAACCATCTGTCTAAAAATCAGTCCAGTGTCCCCAGCTGTAATGGCTGTTAAAGTCTTTTCTTGCTTATAATATACTGACATGTCTTTCAGAATGCTCTCAATTACATGTAGATCCTATATACTGTATGCATTTTGTGAGTTTGGTGGTGTTTATGGGATGTCACTTTGGGGCGTGTAAGCATAAGGGTGAGAGGGAAAATCTTTTAAGGATGTGCATCGATGCATCGCGTTCCCATTAAAAAGACCTGTCAAAAATTGATTCTGAATCGTAAGGCTCCGATTCAGTCTTTCATGCACAGCTTCTGCATGTACTACGGCTCTGTGATCAGTAGGAAGTCCTTATCAATCTAAAATCACTACGAGTTCGACTTGTTTTTAACATTTAAAAAAGCAACACTCGTCAAACACAATCATTCAAAATATTCTCTATTATCATGAAAATACCTGAAACAATCTGAAGAACAGCACTATAAATATGCCTCTAGATATTTCCTGGAATAGTGTTTGTAATGATACTTCTTCTGTGGCACAAATGGAGTTTCTGCACGAAAGCGCCCTCGGGCTTTTGAATGTGGCGGCATTTTACCGTAATTCATTCAAATTAATTCATTGAGAAAACGCGCATTTGCCCAATTAATTGTCACAACCCTAGGGGCAGTGCTGAAATAGTAGTGCCGCGATCGGTTTGGCATTGGCTGTATGACAGCTGCATTGTTTATGATTTAAATGATTGTGGATTGATGCGAAAAAGTGTCACTTCACCATAAAATCCAATGCCAAGTGTATTTAAAAAGTCATATAACTTTAAATTTAAAGAAAGCAATGACACATTTAAAAACACAGTTTGCCAGAAGACTGTGCTGTCATTTACTCACTTTAATATTTCACGTGTTCGCATTCTTTAATATTTTGTTACTAAAATAGTGTTTTTCTTCACTGCTTGTCCTATTTTGGCACAATCCCTAAATTGAACAAGTAGTTCTGCTAAGGGCACCCATCTCGTATAAAATTAAACTGCTATTTTAAACATTCTACCATCCTTCCTGATATAGTTTTTTTTTTTAATTATATGATTATTAATACTGATACTAATTTGGGCAAAGTTCACTAATGACTTGTTTAAGACATGAAGCTTAAAGTTGATGACTTGCAACTCGACTTGGACTGGCCTGTCTTGACTCGTGACTTGACTCAAGATTGAATGCAAAGACTCGACTTACTTGTGACTTGCAAAACAATGACTTAGTCCCACCTCTGCCTTTAATTACCTTAAATATCTGTCTAAAACAAAACACGTGTGACTCCTGCACTAAGGGTAAAAAACTGCTGTTGCTGCTTGTGGTGCCGCAAGAACTGACAGGTGGATTGCATTAAAGTACCACAGGATTTTGATGTTATCTGTCTGATTGAACAGTTGAACAAGCCTGTTGTATCGGTCACTGGTTAGATCAGCGTTGCAGTCAGAAAACGGGACAATAAATTAGGCTCAAAATATGGGACATCCTGGCTAATACGTAATTACCTTCGTACATGTAATTGTAATCCTGATTAGTTTTTCGATTTAATTGTGCAGCCCTATGGTCCACACTGTGTAACACAGGTCCAATTCTGTGTGTCCTAGAGTGCTTTTTCATTTTCTTGAATAATCTGACATACTTACGTTTGATTTTGTGTTAGAAAGTGAAATAAATACAAAGATATTCCAAAACCGCTTGTGTGTTTTTTGCCATTCACACATGCTAAATATTATCAGATTTGAATCGAATATGTAGAAAAATTTAATTTGGACTGACCGTGTGAACAAGGTCTACCTGCATAATAAGGACTGGCTTATTTTTTTTAAATGTTCAACTCTCTCTCCCTAAATGTGTTAGGATATCAATAAAAACACACTGTGCAAAATTTTGAATTGTTCCTACAATATCAAGAGGTTGAATATTTATGAAATCACATGTTTTTGCAAAAACTGTACCATTTAAAAACGCACAACATATAAAACTTTACACACATAAAACTTGCTTCTTGCAGGGTAACTTTGTTCCAGTAATTTCAGTCTCTTCTAATCCGAGTAACCATATAGCGGACTAGCTTTGTGTTGCTTCAGCCATTGTCTCAGTTGTCTATTGTGCTTCATTCACATTAAAGCTTTCTTGCTTTGAAAGTATCACATAATACGCGAATTTGTTAAACTTCAAAGGTCTTGAGCAACCTCTAAATATTAATTAATATTGAAAAAAAGGCCAATTTTTTTATTCAAACATATTGGTGTGGTGAGAGCATGAACTTTTAAAAGTTGAAAAATAAGGACCACCCTATTGTGTGTGTATTGGTGAGGTCTTCTATATGTGAACCCACAGCCATTGTCTCATGCAGATAGATTTGTTTGGCAGTCTGTCTCTTGATTAGCTTTAATAAAAGCATCTCCATCAGTTGTTTAGTAACCCAAATGAGTAGAAGTTTTTGACATTCTTTTATAATAACTTTCCACTGCGATTATATACCAGTAGCTTTAATAAGACAGGCTGTAAGTAAAACTCTCTGAAATTAATTGATGGGTTTCAGTTGCTTCTCATATTTTTTGGCTAAAGATAATGCTCTGTCCTTCAGGTGGCACTATTAGCTCCTGGGTCTATCTATGTGGTAAATGAAAATTGATGTGTGTGTGTGTGTGTGTGCTGTGATACACTGTAATGCTTTTAAGATATTCATGCTGAAAAACGGCCTACACTCTCAAAAAACTACCTTTTTAAGGTACAACTGGCCATCAATGGGATGGTACTGTCGGGGGAATTGTTTTGTACCTCTTGTTAGTACCTTTATAACTTTTGTTAGGGATGTCCCGATCAGGTTTTTTTGCCCTCGAGTCCAAGCCATTTGATTTTGAGTATCTGCCGATACATATGTGTGTGTGTGTGTGTGTGTGTATGTACTGGGGATAAATTGGGATTTGTTTTGTGGGGAGGCTATGTTGGGAGGGAGGGTTCAAGTGGTAACATGTTTAATCCTGATGAAAGCAAAGCCACTGGTGTGTTTCAATGACATTTTGGACCTCTGATTGGATTTTATAAGTTTCAATTTTAAAGCTGTGCCACAGGTTGACCCAAACTTTAAAACCTGAACTTTAAATTATGCACATCTATGATTCTGACACCTATGCATTTGTTGTCATTATTCACAATTGATCAAACTTTGAAGGAAGTTATAAGAATCAACCTCCTTGACTACTTCTAGGCATAAGATAGGCTACCCAAAAAGAGTCAATTAACAAGAAAAACAACATACTGATTCAGCAATATGTCTTATAAATTAGCCATATAGATTCCCTAATTTGGTCAGCAGTTAGTTAAACAATCACTATAGTTAGGTCGTAATTGATTTGTATAATCAAAATATATTATTTTATTAAACTATACAATAAGTTGTATCCAGTTATCTAGTTAACATATTGTAATGAGATGAGTGACATGGCTATACATACTTTAATACTTTGTTTCAAGACTTCTATTAAGTTTTTTCGACATGGGCACCATTCGTACCTCTCTCTCTTTCTCTCTCTCTCTCTCATCACTACAATGTGTAATGTTATGATCCTGCGCGAATGTGGGTTCTTGGGTTCTTGAGGTTCTGAGTGAGATGCAGAGCTGCGTACCGGTTTAGATTACCTGAGCACATGGTGACAAAAACGATCTATGCTTTTTTAAATGAGCGGTAAAAACCCGGTTTTGTCATGGGTGCACCGCATGCACGAGTGTGAAGCTTATGAATGAAAACACCTCATTATTTGCTTTTGTCAGTTCACACGCACCAGCGCAGCGCATACACTGCCGCGGAGCAGAGTGAGACCTTCAGTCTGTGTGCCGGGCTTAGCCCCGGACGGCCCTGGATATGTATCCGAATCCTGATCGGGAGGTAATGTCCGATTCCGGTCAAGTCTGAAACTACGTGATCGGGCCCGATTTTGGGACATCCCTAACTTTTGTGTACCTTTTTAAAGTACAGTTAAATGTACCTATTTTCTGAAAGCATTGGTCATTTATGAACTGGTTATGCTAGTCTCTTAGCCTTTTTTAAAGCTGGAATTTAGCTTCCACCATAAGCCTAACCGACTGAAAGTTCCCAAAACTCCTCTTAAATCTGATCAAAACAGGCAAGTCCAACCAGTGTGAAAAGGCTGGACAACTAGCTAACCACTAAACTGGCTGGTTTGAGTTCTTTTTCCAGCACTGATACCTGACAAATGTTGTAGTTTGTCTTGTTTGTTTGTGATATGTTTGCACTTGGTTTGAAGTGTCCAATTATAACAGTGAGGACTGCGAGTTTTTTATTGTAGTCTTTTATAATTTAAAGGGGCAATGAAGCTGTTGATTTTATACTGTTGTTTTATACTGTTGTCTGAGGTCTACTTATGATGTTTGCATGTTTTTACATTTAAAAACATAAAGTAATAAGTAATAGGTGGTTCTGATGCTGTCTTGAGAAATGGTTAGTTTGAAGGGGCGGCCGCATTGAAGACCAGGGCGTAAACGCCCACTGCTATGATTGGATAGGTTCATTCCCCATCATTACATGTGGGGAAATGTTTTAAAAACATGTGTAAAAATAGCAGCCGAACACACACATGTTTGAGCCACTAAAGATTTGGGTGCTAAAGATGATACACATAAATGACAATGCGTATATTAAAGTAGAAACAAAATTTTAAACTCGACGTGACTAAATTACCGTATACAACACAGTAAGCGTGCATCAGAGTCTAAAATGTGGCTGGTCCTTATCACTAACTTTGTATATTTCTATTGTGATTGTGAGGTTGCTCTTACATACACGTACGTTACATACCACAGTTATATGATAAAAAAGCTTTGTTGAGTGTTGGACCTTTCAAACGCAACTTGCCTAAATTACCGTATAAAACACAGTAAGCGGGCATCAGAATCTAAATCGCGGCTGGTAAGTCCTTCTTATCACTTACTTTGTATATTTCTATCGTTATATTACAGTTGTATTGTTAAGTATTGCACTTTTATTAATAGTTTGTTTTTAGTAAATTGATACATGTTTAATATGTATTTAGACACGGATGATACAACAGAACATATAAAGCAATCTCTAACAAAGCAATAGTGAAACATAGTAACTTCCAATATTAATATCCAATATTAATGGTGCTTTTAATCACAGTCTCTCTCCAAATCCAGCATTGATTTGTGGATTCTTTACAAATGAATCCGCAGTACATTCCAGTGCATTCTAATGTTCGTTTCTGAGCCTCCGAGGTAAGGTTATAGACCTTTTGCGTGTTTAACGTTTTTTGTGGGCGGCACCCAACTGTTGAGACAGAACTAGATATCGCGCGATCATCACGTGAAATTGCGAGACCTCATGGGTCCTCGTCACTTCAGCATGCAGCCGTTCTGCAACAAATACGAACTGGTGGGTATTGCCGGAGTGCGGAGCCGTAACACAGCGTAGGAAATCTGGGGTTAG
The DNA here is from genome assembly GCF_027580225.2 of Misgurnus anguillicaudatus. Classification (NCBI taxonomy): domain Eukaryota; kingdom Metazoa; phylum Chordata; class Actinopteri; order Cypriniformes; family Cobitidae; genus Misgurnus; species Misgurnus anguillicaudatus. Next base: position 23,206,182 of record NC_073339.2, read on the forward strand.
ATCAGAAGTGCTGATCCAAGGTCAGTCTCCTTGACCGTTTACATGGTGACAGCATTTTAAACAGACAGTAATACTGTAGGATGGGCAAGTTATTTGAAATGCTGTTTAATTCTCATCCTGTTTGTGTCAAGTGTGTATTTTAAAGCAATACCATGTAAGATTAGCTCTCGGGTTCCCCCTACAGTTGGGAAACAGTATTGTCTTCTACTACTGTCGTAAAATCTGTCATGGTTACACCAGGGGATACACGTGCGAAACCCACGAACTCTACATTTTTTTAGCATGTCATATAATTTAATATATAATATCATTATACAATATATAAACACTATATACAATATAATTTCCATGGGTTTTATTTTTTTATCAAACGCCAAAAGATCACGTAGCTCACGTTTACAAGCCAGCGTTATTATAGTAGCCTATTGTCTACTGTTTTACTGAATGGATATGCCAATTCAATTTTTGTGTTGTAAATCAATGTTTGTGTGGTGGGTAATAGCCATATTGTCAATATTATAATAACAAGCTACCATAGATGAATCTGTAAGACACTTTCACAAGAAAAATAAATTAAAAAAAGCATGACTATCAGCCTGCAGTCAGCCTGCAGTTGGCCTAAAAGATGAATTTGTCCGTCTAATAATGTATTATTTACTTGCAAGAATGTAGCCTCTACCAAACTTGTACACGCCATTTAGACATAGGCTAATAATAATAATTCACTTCTCTACTAGCATTACTTGTTTTATGAAGAGAAATGGAGGACCAGATAGATATCGTAACGTAAGTTAGTCAGGCAGACAACAAATTACTCACTAGTCCAACAGCATGACAAGCCAACATCGGTCGGGGCAGCCCTCCACCTCCTTTAGCTCACGCCAGCGAGCAAACGCTGTACCAAGGTTTATCCTCGTATCCTCGCCTTTAATTTTGTCGCTCTCCCTTTTTCTCTTCCTAGACTCCTCCGACAAAACCGTTGCGTTCTTGGGTTTCGTTGCTGCTTCGGCCATGATAACAACATACACCGTATGATAGCACAAACAAATGCTAGTTAGGCTCTCACGTCCGAACTTGATGAAATGGGGGTGGGGGCGGAAGTAAGGTATGCTGTAAAGCAGTAAAATTTTGTAGTTCTTTTTGTGCTCTGGTTACTACCTGCACCCCAAAGTTCCATAGTGCCAGTAAAAGCGATACAGACCCCGTCAGGCTATTGCATACGTGTCATTCAACCTATTGTAAGTCAATGTACCATCACAAGGGTCTTGGAAATATATTATGAAGGTTGAAAACTAAATGGTGTTGCTTTAAAGCCTGCACACCAGCATGAGACTGAATTGGCTGTGCGCTCTTTTGATCAATTTGGCATTGCTTACAGTTTTATGTCATATGAGCAGGGTGGGCGTGGGACTTAATCCACCGAACAGCATAAGTCTACAGGTTACAGGACTGGGGAAATGTGGACATTGTTTCAATGGATAATGTCTGCCCCCCTTTTTTTTTTTGCTTATTAGGAGGCTCTGAGTCTGCCATATCTGATGTGAGTAACTGCTGTCACTTAAAATGAAGGGGATAGTTCCACCCAAAAAATGTTGTCATTATTACTTGCCCTCTGTCAATCTTGAACTCGTATGATTTTCTTTTCACAATCGAAGTCAGTGGTTCTCAAACTGGGGCGTGTGAGATGGTGCCAGGGGGCCCCTAGTTTTATGCCAATTTATAATGCATCAATTTATCATAAATTATGTGTAACTACTGTACGCCTCAGAAAAACAAGGCTACTAATCTTCAGCACTGCATTGTATTATTTAATGTTTTGTTTACTTCAAATTCTAATTTTGAGATTTCTTTGTCATGAATTTTCTTTGGGGGGATCGCGAGACGATGCACCCCACACCAGTGGGGGCGCACGCTCAAATGTTTGAGAATCCCTGATCTAAGCCAACCAGGATGTTTACATACAATAAAGTAAAAGGTGACAAGGGCCTGTCTTCAGAACCATAAAATGCATCATATAATTACCATAACAGTAGTCCATAACAGTCTTGGACCCTATTGTACTGTACGTTATTCAGCAGCTTTGTCTTAGAAACAAATTTACTCTTTGTTGTATTTATTGAATCTCTTCAGATCGGTTTGAATATAGACACATGTTTGGACGAAAATCCATTGGGAATATGCACAGTAGATGCAAAACAATCTTGAACTTGCCATATTGTATTTGAATATACCTCTATGTAAATTACATTTTCATCTTTTGATTCCAGTCATGCAAATAGCAAAGCCATTATTCTGCATCAAAATTTCTCTTTGTTTCATGAAAGAAAGTCATATGGGTTTAGAACAGGGGTGGGGAACCCTGGTCTTGGAGGGCCATTGTCCTGCAGAGTTTAGTTCCAACCCTAATTAAACACACCTGAAAAAGTATTTAGGATTACTTGGAAATGTAATGCAGGTGTGTTTGATTATTGGAAGAAAACTCTGCAGGACAGTGGCCCTTTAGGACCCAGGGTTCCCCACTCCTGGTTTAGAATGACATGAGGGTGAACCATTTTGTGGGGATGTTAGACATTAAAAATTGCAATCTGTAACTTTGCACAAGTTGTGCTTTGGATCTGCTTCTCTGCATGGATCAATCTGATAGCTTGAGGTATATGTATGGGTGTCAGTTACCATGTCAGAGCAAAACATTAATTGTACATGACACTAGGATGTATGTCAACAAGGCATTTATATAAAAAAGTTAATCTAAATGAATAAGTCATCTGTTTTTGTTTTTTTAAAAAAAGAGGTACTGGTGTTAAGTTCTAAACAACAGCACAAGCAGATCAGATCAAGTCACTCTATCCAGGCTAGCTACCACCCAAGCAGATTCTTGCTTAATTGATTTTTGTTTTCACCCAAAAAAGTTACAGATTGCAGCCCAAAGTAATTTTAAATGAACTCCCATCTAAGAAATATGCCATCTAAATATCCACATCTTATATGATTTCATCTTAATACTTAGCTTCAGGTTCCTTCCATCAGTGCCACCTCATCTCGTTGGTTGTGGGACCATGAGGAGGAGAGGAGGCGGCAAGAGAAATGGCAGATGGAGCAAGAGCGCCTCCTGCAGGTACCACCCAAGCAGATCTTTTTTCACTGGGGCTTCCACTTCCAATGCTCGGCCAGACCTGCCACTAGCTCAGTACCAGCTCACTATCATTCACAACCTAATAAAGTTGCCTGAAAACACAAAATAACTATTATGAACATCAGTAAAGGGTCATCTTATGATCAATATATTCTATACTGTACTCATTACACATTTATACCTCTTAAGTTCAGCTTTAGCTGTTACTGAATATTTATTTATTTATTGTTTACTTGCAGTCACTTTGAAAGTTTTTTGCTTTTTTCAACCATGTTTTAGCCATGGTAAATCTGCATTGGATGGCCATGTCTCATTGATATGTTGACAAACTTGATTTTTGAGCTAGTTTTAAAAGGACCTGAGCACGGAGCCAGAGCTTGTTTGCATTTTTTTTTTTTTTTTTTTTTTGATTAGGTTTGACTTCCATTGCCAGCCCCAGTGGAAAAGGGGTGTTTCCCAGTTCTGGAGTATCCAAACAACTTTTTTGTCTCTTCAGTCAGTCAGTCTGTTTCAACCTGTTATTGACTGTCAGAAAAGTGATTTTTCTTTTTGAAAGAAATTATTTTCCTTTGGTGGGCAGATGTTTTAGTACTGTTACTAATGGTTTTACATATTTTTGTTTTCATGCCTTCAGACATTGGCTAAAACAGCAGTACTTTATAGCTAGTTCAGGTTTGGTTTTTGTGTAATATGAATATGTTTGCATGTGTTTCAGGAGAAATACAGACGTGATCAGGAGAAGTTAGAGGAGGAGTGGAGGAGAGCTCAACAGGAGGTGTATGGAGAGGAGCTCAGGGGTCTTGAGGTCAGAAGAATATTTAAGGTTGTATTATTAAGCATTAGTAAATGCATTAACTTGCATGAACAAACAATAAACAATATAGTTTTTCACCATTTGATGAATTCTCTTTAATGTTTTCCAATGCCAATACAGTTATTCATGTTAGTTCATGTTATGGTGCATTAACTAATGTTAATTAACAGCTACAACGTTTGATTTATGATGTATTGGTAAATGCTGAAATTAACACGAACAAATGTTGTAGAAGAATTGGTCGTTAACTAATTGTAATTGTACTTATTGTATTAAGTTACTAAAAATGCATTTTAGTGAGGTGTTGCATAGCACAGGGAAACGTACCGTTACACAGTGGTTTGGTTGCCTCAACACTCTACTGCCATTCTAAATACTAAATAGGATAATACGTTTTTGTCATCCTTTGGGTTTTAGGAGCAGAAAAGCCAAGATGTGCTATCCAATGGAAATGCCACGTCTTATGTTACACCTCCCTTCTTTAACCAATCCACCATTTACACTTCAGTGACACCCAATCAGAATGCAGAGAAGGTGGAAGTAGCACAAAACAGACAGGGTGCTGTACAAATAGCACCAGGACATCACTCACAGAGGACGGCAGTGGAATGTGATTTAACCACAAAGAGTCAGTGGTAAGAAATATTCCAATACAGGTTGGAAAATATTCAGTTTTATTGGGTTTTAAGCCATTTGCGGTTTATGCCAAGAAAATATGTGGATATTACATTTTTTCCCTAAATATGTAATGTGGATTTCAGAATCCGGTCTGAAATTGTAATTTGATGCAAAGTTTTGGCATAGACTGTAGTGTTGTTTATTTGTGGTCTAAGCATATATTGCTTGCTTTGGTTATTGTATGTATGTCTGTGTGTGCTGCTTGTGTACTGCTTCAGGTCAGAGGAGTCCTATGGGTTTGCCATACTTACAGTTTCAGACAGGTCAGTTTGCTTTTGTGGTTTTGTTTGTTTGTTTTACTGTAATTGTGGCATAAGATAAGACATGTTGGCAGCGCTTGCTCTGTGCTCGCTCTGTGTCTTAAAGTCCCCATGAAATAAAAATGTCTTTTTTTCTTTTAGTAAGATTATGTTAGGATAGAGGTTATAAGCTAGTGTGCTTCAAAACAATGACTACATTTGCATTGAGAATATACAAGCGTTCAAAATGTCCTGTGTACCAAATAAAGTCTTGAAATTTTATGGCATCATTCTACAATTCAGCTTTTCAAGAAATTTTCTGTTCAATCAAATGCTTTCTAGACTCTAAAGCGCCATGCCCCCTAAATTGTAAGAAACAAAGCTGCATAAACTTACACACTTGTTTATTTATTTACTAATATAAATATGGATAGTATGAATGTTGTAGTGTTTTTGAAAACAATGTTGACGGATGATTACATTTATGGATGTGAATTTCAGTTAATTTATCTGACTGACAACCGCAGCGAACGTTAACCGTTAACTGAGAAGATTTTAATATTAAATTGCCATTGGGTAAAAATGTGACCTGGTAAAACCAATACAAACATTTTATTCAATTTAAACATGCAAACGGCAGCAACAGATCAACAAAAGAACCCTGACTCATAAATTGCACAACATTACATTATCAAAGAGCACGTCCAGAGGATTCATATCCAAAGAGGGTGTATTGTTGTCTCTTCTTTATCTGCCACAGTGGCCTTTTTTAAAGCATGAAACATTTCTTTTGCGTCTTATTTCTCTGTTCATGCAGAGAGAGATGTTTGTGGGTAGGGTCTAGGATGGAGGCGATCAGCCAAGGTCTGCCGGACATGTGCGAGAGTGAGACTACTTCATCTTGTGCACACATACGCATCTTCTTACAGCTTCCAAATCATACTCAAGTCTGGACACACATGCTTTACAAATTATTTATTTTACAAATTATTACTTTACCACACCATCAGGGCAGCAATAATTCATGTAATGTACAGGCCATTCACAAATTAAGGATAGAAAAGTGGCGAAATGTTGGCACATGTTGACGCACTATGCGTTTAACAAATTCTTTTCTGATTACTCTCATAAATTCTTACCTTCGGTTAACAGTTAACCAGTCAATATATAAACCTCCATTGTTTATGTAGTGATTCAGCGGGAGGAAAATATTTAATGTTACTTAAAACACTATTGAACCTTCTACTGAAACACTACGTTAAGAGAATTCCCAGATTTAGCTCGAAAGGGAATAATAAGTGTAATTACCGCTAATTAACTATACAAATTTATAAGGTTTTACCTGATTTAGCAGAAGTAGTAACAATAAATGTATGCATTTATTCAGCAAATATACTCATACTTGTACATTTAAGAAGTTAATTCCGTGGCTTTTAGAAAATAACGTTCTTACTGCTATACAGTATTACCTCAAAGCTTATAGCAAGATTAAAAGGCAGATAAATTGACATTGATTTGCTGAGCATTGAACACTGAAACAATTAAATTGTGAAATGCAAAACCGGTTTATTTAGCTAACATAACACTACGAAAAACACACAATACTAACTACACATGCAAACAAACAATAAACATAAAACATGTTTTATGTTTATTGTTTATTGAAAGCGAAAGGATGGAAAATGGTAGAGAGAGAGCAAAAAGAAGGGCAATCACTAAATGATTACACATCTGCACAAACCATCAGGACATCTAAGAATCTCCTTAATAAAAAGAAGCAAAACTTAGGCATCCGCGAATTAATAAACAATACTTGCTTTGGCTTTTCAAAGGCGCGTTCAGATGCTTGTGCACAAAAGAGTATGAGGAAAAGTGTTCCGCTGGGTTCGTGGTCACGTGACTGGGTCCTTGAAGTTGTTCCGTTGCGTGTATAATTCCTTGCTTTTTCCGTTGACCGGATTAATCGGAGGAGATGTTCGAAGTTGCCAAAGTGAAGCATGCCCGAAAAACTGTCCTAAGAGCAGGCAGGTCTCACCAAGTGAAGGTGAGTGGGGAGAGCCCCTTTTGACCTTTGAGTCCAACCCATCATAGTTGAAATGGCCAATGCGAAAGGTTGTTGATGGAGCGGGAATATTTTCTTTGCAAAAATATTGATGTCAATGTTCTGGAGTACACTAGCATATACAGTAGATGACACCAAAGCTAACACTAGCTGATTAGAGGCTCTACCTCACCTTTAAAGTTGCCCTTGGATTGGTGCTGTTTTATTAAAGGGTGTTAATTAATTGATTGATTAAATTTTTATAGGACAAAGTCTAAATCAACCCCTGCGCTTGAAGGACTTCACAAACAACATGCAAAAGGTCTGATTCACTTTGTTTGAATTATTCTTATGCGAGTTCTAGTAACTCATGCTGTTTTCGCCTCTTTATTGGTTGTCATTTCTGCTCTGTTCTCTGATTGTCTGCAGGCAGCAGTAAGGAGAAGGGCCAGGTGTCACAGGCAGAACAAGAACGCCTACAGATTTTGGAAGAGATGAGGAAGAGGACTCCACTTCTTACAGACAGCAGTTGGATACGCCAGCGCAGTCCTAGCATCAACAAAGAGCCCATTAACCTGACATCATCTATCAGGAGGTCCTAAAACTAATTTCAAGTGGAATCTTCGGTTGCGTTTACACTTGGCATTAACATGCGACCTGTATCCGGATGTTGTCCACATACACATTGAAAAGACAAGTGTAAGCGCGTATGTGATCGGAATGTTATCCGATCTGTGTGTCCTGATGCAGAGGTAGTCGAGGACGCTTTGTGATCAGATCTCAGTGTAATGTAAACGCAATCCAGCCATCGTATATGCATTTACAGGTCAACGTCACAAAAAACCCCGCCCACTATCATCTCCTCTCACTGACAACTGTCAAAAATAAAGGACGTTAGGTCATGGAGCGCAGGTGAGAGACGCATACATTCATATTTGTGGAGCAATGGAAGCTACGCTTAAAAGTATTTTAATAAATCGATATTCAAAAGCATTTTAACACTGCTGACTGTATTTAAGTTATTCAGGCATATGTTATATGTTCCTATTCATAGAGAGATTTAATATTTAATGGCAGAATTCAGGATCGTTATAATGTTTGAGTTTCCATGGTGACATATCAACGTGAATGTTGCGCTTCTTTCTGGTCAATCAGCTGTTTCTGTCTCATTTAATACATTTTAAGTTACTTTAAAACACGTACAAACCATAATAACATTAACCAAATACATTTATTCAGTGTTGGTTTTATGCAAGGTTACTTATATGTGTTTGTAAATTACATTAATTCTTATGCACTATGAACAGGAAATTTAGGAAATTGTTAGCTCTGTAACCTTGAATTTGTTAAATCATTATTTTATTTATGATTTATAAAAACAAAAAGGGAAAAGAACTTATGTTCAAACACTAAGAGTTATTTAGAAATGTTTTCATATGCCTTGTGCATTTATTTCTATGTAATACTTTTTGGTGCATCTGCCCCTTTAAGGGAAGTGCGCATGTGTAAACAAAGAGAGAGAGCGGAAAGTTTGTAGAGTGTTAGGCAGCTGTTCATGCTTCTCTGCCGATGCTTCCGAATAAACATGAAACGTGAATTATTACCGGTGTAACCCGTGTTTATTTATGTTTATCCACGCCGAAGGGACTGGAGTATTACAACAGAAAATAAGGGTTACAGACTGGTGGCAGCGGATCGAAGTTCAAGAGTTTCTGGAAGTTTCACGGCAGTAGCGTTCAACTAAAACGACACATTTCTTTTATTCAACGCGACGCATGGTGGTGAGATATTGCTGAGAGATTTGGTCTGTTTAAAACGATGTTATCGCCGCTGTATACTACGTTCAACAGTGCCTAAACTCACGTAAACATGTCTACCGAGTCTCACGTGCGCTCCACGCGAGCTTCGTCTCCGGATGAGAGTGATGACGATGAAGTAAACACTACTGATCGTCGTGCAGAAAACGCTTCTTCAACTAATCACACAACAAAGGTGCTGCACTTCAAAGTCAATCTTCCACCGTGTTTTCATGGGGACGGTAAGGATAAAGACAGTTTTTCATTATGGAAAGCCCGATTGGAGCTTGCTGTTAAGGCCTGTGCTGATGGACAGACACAAAATCTAGCTGCTATTTTGCCTACTAGATTGAGTGGGGATGCTTTAGCTTACTGGCTCTCACTGTCGCCAGAAACACAGCAAAACTATGAACAGTGTGTTACTGCATTGAATGATGTTTTTGGACAGAAACAGTTTATGCTGCATTTTCAAACTTTTGTCAATGCCAGACCACGTATGCCCAAAGAATCTTTGGAAGTATTTGCTGCTGAGATCACAAGACTTGTTTTTGAAGCTTTTCCTAATTATGGTGAATCTGCCATTGCTATGGAAAGATTCCGACGATTCATTGCTGGTCTTGACCCGGTTCTCCAAGCAAAATGTCATGAACATGGTGCTACTAGCTTAGAGGAGGCTTTAGCCATTGCTTGTAAGTGGGAACGAGCACAAGAAGTTTTTAAACTCGCTCCTGTTTCTCACAGCCATATTTCAGCTCAGACATCACATGTGCCTTCAACTTTGCCCAGCGGTGAATCCCTTTCTGCAATGGTGTCTACAAAAACAGTGCCATCCTCAGAAAATTCTTCTGAACTAATGTCTGCAGTAAGACAGCTAACAGCAGATGTTAAGACTCTCAGGTTGGAAGTCAGTCAGATAAAGAGACAACATGATCACAGTTTTCAACATGCTTCCTTCAGACAGAGAGGCCACTCACCTGAACGTGGTAGAGACGAGCGTCGTTACTCTCCACTCTTACATCCAAGGAGATATCCATCATCGCCTGCATCATCTCGTCAAGGTGAGCCTTACTCCGCCAACCACCGAGATGACAGACAAATGGGATACAGAGATCGTCATGTCAGTCCATCTTCACACTACAGCGATCGTCATGTAAGCCCATCTTCACACTACAGAGATCGTCATGTCAGTCCATCTTCACACTACAGCGATCGTCATGTAAGCCCATCGTCACACTACCGAGATCGTCATGTCAGTCCATCTCCTCACTACAGAGATCGTCATGTAAGCCCATCTCCTCACTATCGAGATCGTCATGTTAGTCCTTCGCAACGTCATCGAGATCTTCATGCCAGCCCTGCTTCGCTTCATTATAACCAGCATGACAGCTCTTCTTTGTATCATCGTGATCGTTATGCCAGCCCAACGTCTGATCATCGAGATCGTCACTTACATAACACTTCACATCGTCAGGATCGTCATGCAACAGGGTGGTCTTCCAACAAATTTTCCAATGAGAAATATAGTCAAAGATCTTCTAGTGACCGCCTGCCCTCTACTGGTGATCATCATGTCAGTTTCGTTGACGGGGATTCAGATCTTCAGGGAAACGACTGGTAGCAGGTACCATGGGCCAGGTATCTGCTGAGTCTATGACCAGGCCCAAGAGCACTGAAGTAACTCATGCTATTCCTACACCTTATGTTTTTGCTGTTATTGAGAACATTGCTGTGCAAGCTTTTGTAGACACAGGTTCAGAAATTTCTTTGATCAGTGAAACATTAAGAATGTCAGTTCCATCTCTCATGTCAAAGCCTATTCAGAAATCTTTTCTTTTGGCAAAATCAGTCACTGGTGATTATCTTGACACTCTTGGTATGTTGCCCATAACTATTAGGCTGGGTGAGGAAGTGTTCTCACATGATGTTCAGGTAGTAAGAAACGCTACACAGCCAGTTATCCTTGGTTGGGATTTTCTTAACAGACATCATGCTATAATTGACCTCAGAGAGAATCATTTAAAATTGTGGAACTGCACTGTTCCTCTTTTGTGTTCACATGACATTGTCCCTCTTAAGAGTAGTGCTGTTACTTTGGAGCCCATTCTGATCCCTGCCAGGTCACAGATGAATGTTTTGGCAAAAATTCAACCTAAAAGTGGTGAAACAGAGTTCACATACAATTATGTTGGCCTTTTAGACCCTGACACACAGACAGTACCAGGTCTATATGTGGCACGTACTGTAACCGCTGTAAAAGCAGGTGTGACTTGCGTTCGAGCAATGAATCTCACATGTGAAGATTGTCATGTTCCCTGTGGCACGAGGCTAGGTGAGTTTCATTCCTTAGTCACGCAACCGGGTGAAGAATACACAATGCCAGAACCCACAGTAGCTCAGATACAGACACAAAGTGAGCCCTGTCCAAAACTTAAGCTAGACCTCAGTCGCTCTACGTTGGATAGGGAACAACAGATTCAGCTGGAGACTCTGATTTCAAAATATTCAGATGTCTTTAGTGCAAATGAGCATGATTATGGTCGCACTGATTTGGTTAAGCATACCATCCGTACTGAAGGTGCTCAACCCATTAGGCAGAGGGCTTACAGAACATCACCATCCATTCGAGCTGAGATAGACAAGCAAGTTCAGCAGCTCCTTTCCCATGATGTTATTGAGGAAAGTTGTAGTCCCTGGGCTTCGCCTGTCGTCTTAGTAAAGAAACGAGATGGCAGTTATAGGTTTTGCATTGATTTCCGGAAGCTTAATGCCGTAACTGTAAAAGACTCATACCCCTTACCTCGACCTTCTGATGCTTTAGACAGCCTGTCAGGTGCATGTTGGTTTAGCACAATGGATTTGTCCAGTGGATACTGGCAGGTTGAGCTAGATCCTAATGATAGGGAGAAAACTGCATTCAACACAGGTAGTGGTTTATATCAGTTCAAAGTTTTGCCAATGGGTCTAACGAATGCCCCTCCAACTTTCCAACGTCTAATGGAGCTGGTGCTACGTGGACTTCATTGGAAGCTTTGTCTGGTTTACCTTGATGATGTTCTTGTGTTCAGTCGAACTTTCAGTGAACATCTTAGTGGTCTTGAGGAGGTTTTCAGCCGTTTTCGTTCAGCAGGTCTAAAATTGAAGGGTAGCAAATGTCACTTTGCTTGCAGTGTAGTCTCATATTTAGGTCATGTGGTATGTCGCCAAGGTCTTCGGCCAGATGAAAGGAACCTGGAAAAGGTCCGGTCGTGGCCTACTCCCAGAACTGTGACAGAGGTGAGAGCATTTGTTGGTTTGTGCTCCTATTACAGGAAGTTTGTGAAGAATTTTGCTGTGGTGGCTGCACCCCTTCATGCTCTAACCCAAAAAGGTGCTGTCTTCAAATGGTCGAGTGAATGTGAGGAAGCGTTTAGGTCACTGAAACACGCCCTCACTAGTCCTCCCATTGTAGCTCACCCTATATTCACACAGCCTTTTCTACTGTACACGGATGCTTCACAGGATTGTGTAGGTTCAGTGCTCGCTCAGATTCAGGACCAAAAAGAGCGCGTAATTGCTTACGCCAGTCATGCTCTTACCACTTCTGAAAAGAAATGGTCAACTTATGACTGTGAGCTGTGGGCTGTGGTGTGGTCTATCCGACATTTTAAACATTTCTTGTCAGGAATTCCATTTAAGCTAATTACCGACCACAAACCCCTGTTGAACTTGAAGACTGCCTCAGTTGATACTGATCCAACAGGTAGACGGGCCCGTTGGATACTCGAGCTACAGGTTTATGACTTTACCATACTTCATAGAGAAGGAAAGCAGCATAGTAATGCTGATTCTTTGTCGCGGCGTCCTAGCTCGCCTGTGACTGAAACAAAGGCAGTGCAGTGTGTAATTTCCAGCCATACCGCTGCTGAAAGGGTCTCTTTTGCTGAAGTACCAAAGTGTTATGGTGTTCTTCCTGACACAAGTCCAACATTATCAGTTGATTTGGTTGAATTACAAGCTCAGCAAAAGGCTGACTTTTGTCTTAGTACTGTCATAGACTGGAAAGAGAATGGTGATCAGAGACCTCCATTAGGCAGACTCAAGCGTTCGCCTGCCACACTGAGAAAACTTTGGCATGAATTCCCCAAATTGTCAGTCCAAGATGGTGTTTTGTGTCGTAGAGTGAAGTCATCTCCTCATAGCCCTCCTAGTTACCAAGTAGTCTTGCCTGAGGTACTCATTCTAACAGCTCTTAAGTGTTTTCACGGGGAGAAGTTTAGTGGTCATTTGAGTGCTGAGCGTACTTTGTTGAGAGCCAGAAAGATATGCTACTGGCCTTACATGTCCAATGATATCCAGAAGTTCTGTGCTGAATGTGTATCCTGTCAGTTATGTTCTTCTACCACTCATCACGAAAGGGCCCCATTGCAGTCAATTAATGCAGAAAGACCATTCCAGCGAATTGCTGCTGACATCACTGAACTACCTGTTACTACACTGGGGAATAGGTATGTTTTAGTTGTAATGGACTATTTTACCCGTTTTGTCAACCTTTACCCTCTAAAAGACCAGCGTGCGACAACTGTAGCACAGTGCATTTTTGAGGATTACATTAAGCAGCATGGGGTTCCTGAAGTAATTCACACAGACCAAGGTAGACAGTTTGAGTCAGACTTAATTAAACATCTGTGCAGTCAACTTGGCATTGAGAAAACACGTACCTCTCCCTACCACCCTCAATGTGATGGTATGGTGGAGAGACTGAACCGTACGTTGAAACAGCAACTCTCTAAGTACATGTGAAAGTGGTGGTGAATGGGACAGATATCTGCCTCAAGTGGAATTGGCATATAACTCTAGTGTTCATTCCAGCACTGGATTTTCTCCTTTCTTTCTTGCACACGGTAGAGAACCAAGACTACCTGCGGATATCCTTTTGAACTGTAGTCCTGCTTTCATTTCTTGTACGCCAGGCACCCCTGCGGATTATGCTCGTGATGTGACCACGCGTTTGTCCTATGCTTTCAAAGATGCTGCTGAGCAGTCTGCTGCTGCTAAACTAAGTCAGAAACAGCAGTATGACAAAAAGACATTTTTCCACCCACATAAGCCAGGTGACTTTGTGTTTTTGGACGATCCAGCTCAAAAGCAGAATAAGCTGGCTCCTAAATGGAAGGGGCCGTTCAAAATTCTTAGAAGACTGGACAAGGGTGACAACCCTGGGGTAACTTATGAGATCACAGATCCACAAAATCAACAGTCCAGAAAGTGGGTTGTTCATCACAATCGCTTAAAGACATGTAAGGGTTCTTTTCAACATTTACCTGCTCCTACTGTGCCAGTTTTGGGGCCTACTGTTGTGGATAGTGATAAGGCTCCTCACTCAGTTCCTCTCACTGCATTGTCAGGAGCTTTGCCTTTCCGCCCATCCACCCCGCCATATGTACCTAACAAACCTGAAAAACTAAATGCTTGTGGGTCTAGAACTGAATGTCAATCTCAAACTCTTTCTTCATAGTGTTTCCCCTACAGTCGCTCAGGTTCCTGAACAGGTCATATCAGTGGACCCTCTTCAGCAGACTCGTAGTGGCCGTGTGGTTAAAAAACCTGTCAAGTTAAATGATTTTGTTTGTTGAGATGGTATTCACATATTGTTTCTCTGTCCTTTCCTGTAAAATGTACTGTCAAATGCATATAACCAGTTTACATATGGTTTTGTGTTAACTGATTGGTTGATCTGTTACAGTTTGCAAAGAATTACAGCATGTACGGGATGTGTTCTATGTCTGTGGAGTGAATTTATACTACATGGCCATGGCTGTATTTTTTTTTGTTTGTTTGTTTTTGTGCTGCAGTACTTATTCAGAGTGTTTATGCACTTAAGTTGTATGATGTTGATTTAGAAATGGGTTATGTACTTTTCAGTATTATATTGAAGTAGAAACGAGGACGTTTCTTTGTCAAACAGGGGAAGACTGTAACCTTGAATTTGTTAAATCATTATTTTATTTTATTATTTTGATTTATGATTTATAAAAACAAAAAGGGAAAAGAACCTACGTTCAAACACTAAGAGTTATTTAGAAATGTTTTCATATGCCTTGTGCATTTATTTCTATGTAATACTTTTTGGTGCATCTGCCCCTTTAAGGGAAGTGCGCATGTGTAAACAGAGAGAGAGAGCGGAAAGTTTGTAGAGTGTGTGCGTTAGGCAGCTGTTCATGCTTCTCTGCCGATGCTTCCGAATAAACATGAAACGTGAATTATTACCGGTGTAACCCGTGTTTATTTATGTTTATCCACGCCGAAGAGACGGGAGTATTACAACAGAAAATAAGGGTTACAGCTCTTTTAATTCAATCATATTAAAATTACCAGGAAACATAACTAAACAACAGTTTATGGTTAAAATATAAATATACATATAAGTTCAGACAGAGCCAAAAGCCTGTTATTAAGGTAGAATAAAACAGTGGAGTCGGTCATGTTTCACACGGATTTTGTTGTTGATTTAAAGCATGCGGGTGAAAGTCAAGTTCAGGTAAAGTTAAACAGGACATTCATCCGCGGTGCGGACGCTATAAGGCTTTTAAAGATAAGGCTTTTAAAGCTAAAAAATATAACGCTTAAAATGTGAACATCACGGTTGTTGGGGTTGCTAGTTATTCTCTGCTGTTGGCTTCTCAGTAGCACTGTACAATACGGGATTGCGGTTAGCGCGAAAACCCTAAATCATGTGGCTAAAGACAGCTGTACCCATTTTGATTGACAGCTATTCATCCAGCGCATCTCCCCGCATGGGATCCGATCACACATCCGGATACAGAAGCCACTTTGATGTGGACAAATGTAAGCGCGCCGTGTCCTGATATACTGATGATCCGATCTGCGTAATCGGATCACCGAGATCGCATGTTAATGCAAAGTGTAAACCCAGCCTTCTAGAGCAGGGCTATTCAAATTTTACCGTGGAGGGCCGAGCACTACAGAGTTTAGCACCAACCCTAATCAAACTTAACCATCTGTGATTGTCTAGTGATCATGAAGACTTTGATTAGCTTGCTCAGGTGTGTTTGGTCAGGATTGGAGCTAAACTATGCAGTGATCTGGCCTTCCAGGGAATAGCCCTGCTCTAGAGGATCAGATTTGCGTCTTTGTCTCATAATTCCATCCCTAATGTAACAATATTGTTTCATTTTCTTTAGAATCCCTCAACAATTTTTATTACTTTAGCACAAAGTAAACATTTTCTTTCACAGCAATTTTAAATGACAGCTCAAATTTCCTGTTCTTGTACTGTCTGCCCCACCATTACAGATACGAGTCTCTGGACAACCTCCTCACAAGCAACTCCTTGTCCAGGCAGTCCTACACTTCAAGCAGACCTCGCTCTGCATTGGGCAGCACTGGCACTTACAGAAGCGGACGTAGCACCCTGGGTCCTAGTTCAGCTATCTTCTCTTCTGGTCTTAAACAGAGCTCCTGGTTTGCCTCCAACTCTTCCACTCCACCAGTCACAACTTCAAGTGAGCCCCATCCAAACTCACAGCAATGTTGCAGGTATGAATCTCTCGTAGCCTACAGGCATGAAAATCCCTCACCTTTCAGCGAAATTCGAAGTTTTTAAGCCAAAAAAGGTGACACGTGAATCGTGTAGCTTCGATGAGAAAACATTTTTTCGGGGGAGAGGGGGTATCCAACATGTATCCCAGAATTTAGGTTTGTTTGAGATCATTCTGCGCTGCAAAAAAAACATCAGGCAGGCAGGTGACATCAAAGTATCACGAGAGTGAATCGGGAAGTCTGCTTTCGAATGGCTCTCGCACTACTGTGATGTCATCTGTCTTTCTGTGTTCTTCGTCATACACGCTTGTTGAAGATGCGTAGAGCGACTGCCTTCAGGACGTAAAGTCAACAGAAAACGCTGTAAACTGTAGAATTCTAATGCGGCAATCAATTAAAACAACATATATATATATATATATATATATATATATATATATATATATATATATATATATATATATATATATATATATATATGAAGAGTTTGGTTCCAAAACGCAATAAACGCCATTTTTGAAAAAAATGAGTTACTGCCAGAATCAGTATTATATCAGGTCAGTTTTATAAAGTAAATTCTTAATTTTATGCAAAATCCAATTTCCGCAGTGTTATTCTGTCATCTTTTCTCCCTTTTTTCCCAAAATGCAATAAACGCCACTTACCCTTTTCTACAGAATGCCATAAATCCACTCCTCCACAGATTACAGCGCACCATTCACGCAATGTAAACAAAGAATGGCGGCGCGCTGAGTACACGGAATCCTAGTATTCCTCATCTACTTTGTACTTCGTGATCACCAAACAAACAAAAACAAAATAATACTTTGATAGCATTGATAAACCTGTGATGGTTTTCTGTGACGGGAAAGAAACGTAAGCCATCAACATGTAATAATTTACGCAGAGGAACTCGGGAGACCGGTGCTTGTTTGGCCGGGCTGACAGCATCAAGTTACTGTCATGATAACACATTGACCCCAGGGGATCTTATGAAAAACTTTCCATAATTTTACTCAAAGTCAACGAAAATCGAGCAGGACCAAAACATTTTACAGCTGATCGCTTTGAAAAACGTTAAGCGAGGACGTCAGGATGACTTCTTAATATCACAAAGTAAGTGTTTTGATTAATGACATTAATGTTTATATTTTTAATTAGTGTGTACAACTAGTCAACTAAATGAATATAACATGGCAAAGATGAATGCACATTTATATAGGCGATTGATTCAATAGATTTATAGCATTTTTAATAAAAACTTGTCATGGATTTATTGCATTTTGTGGAAAAAATAATCCATTTTTATAATAAATCTGTGAAAATTAAGTTATGGATTTGAATTTTTTATGTTTTTATAACCTAAAGATGCTATGTGAAAGTTTGTAACAGAAAATAGTGGTTTTCATCTTGTCACTTTCTTGGTATAGAAAACACGTTTTTACCGAAATTTGTCAAAATGGATTTATTGCGTTTTGGAACCAAACTCTTCATATATATATATATATATATATATATATATATATATACATACACAGACTGACACTGCAAAGTGACCTAAAAGATTTTTTGTTTGAATGGATTGGAATGAATATGGACATACTCCTCGCTAAGTCACATGGGTCTACTAGTCTACGGCTGTAAGTACTTAAACTGCAAAATGTTGCATGAAATGCTGTAATAAGAACATACTGTTACTAATACTGTTAATGAGAAAGTTTACCGTTACAGTAACATTTAAGCGATTTTAGACTATTTGAGCGATAAAGATGCTAAAGTGAAGTGTTTTCGGTCCGCATACGCGCACAAACTGCAACGCCCACGAACTGAAACGCGTTTCAAAAATCACGCAAACACAAGTTCTTTGGGCTTGACAGGAGATATACAAACTATATTGTAATACCACAGTCTCTGCAAGAATTCTCATAAAAACAGTAGTTTATCATAAGTGAGAAGTTGATCATGTTTCAGTGTATAGATCGCTTCTCCGTTGTTAAAGGGACAGTTCGTCTTATAAGAAATGCTTATGTTTGAGTCATTATATTAATCAAACTACAGAAGACAAAAGGAAAATCACTTTTATAGCTTTAAAAAGATCAATTATATTAATTTATATCATAAAAAAACAGTGTTATATTAATTTGATACTGTTTCTCTACCTAATCAATACTGCTACTTTGTTCTTTTCGATTTGATATGCTTGTAATGTCTTGATTTGTTCTTATTTTATTTTCCCACATCACATTATCTTTTTTGCTTATCTGAAAATTATTCAACCCATGACTCAAAAACCATAATGTAATTCATTTAACCAGTACTATATTGTAAAATTAAGTCATTTTAAAGATGTCTTCAGGTCCACCCTATTCCAAGGCCAACTTAAAATTTTATGGCCTTGCCACTGATTGACAGATTATGGCAAAATAAAATTATTGCAGATGTAAAATAGTAAGGAGATGCCACTTGTTACAGCTTTGCACCTTTATCCACCCATTTAATTAAACGTGGTTTCGATTACTAGTCAAATGTTAACAGAGGCCACATCGCCCCTCGAGCACCCTTCTCACCTTTTTCACCCCTGACCCGTTTTCATGCCTGAGCCTAGGTTTATATGCAGTAGTTAAGAATGAACTGGTGCATAATGGTGTTACAGAAGAAAAACCAAAGCATTTGTGTTTAAATGCATATTAAACAATGCATAGTTCTGAAGTATTTGCTGCTCTTTCTTAAGAATCTCACTTCACCTTAATTTAACTATACTGTAGGGATAGGCACAAGTACCGCAACATGACATCAATGATCGTGAAAACGTCTCGGTTACGTATGTAACCCACGTTCCCTGAAGGAAGGAAACGGAGACATCACGTCGTGACCGACGAATTGGGAACTCGCTTAGAGGGACTACTACTAAAACGCCAATGAACTTGGCATTGAGATATTTGCATAATGCTGGCGCCGCCCGCCAGGTGCGTATATAAGCAGCAGGTGCAAATATGGAAATTAGCTTCATTTCGCTGAGAAAGCCAGAAAGTGTGACCGGCAGATAAACAGCAGGGAGCAGCCCTGTGGCGACGGGACGTGACGTCTCCGTTCTCTTCCTTCAGGGAACATGGGTTACATACGTAACCGAGACGTTCCCTTTCAGTCGGTCACTTCGACGTCACGTCGTGACCGACGAATTGGGAATCCCTACCAAAACGCCACTGAGGGCTGAACTCTTCCAGTGTCTGCGTAAAGCCCTCCGGTTCCACTTAAGGAGAAGGAGAATTAGGTTTTAAGGCAGAAGGCCGGGCACTAGATGTTCCTTTAACCCCACAGTAGTGCCAGCGACTGGGAAGCGCCCTATCTGAGTGGTATAGGAAGCGGAAGCCACCGCCCCTGTAAGGGCTAATGGTGGGCGAAAGTCAACCATAGTTGAGGTATAAATGACAGCCGTGGCTGTGTAAGCAAAGCAGTGCTCTGCTGAGGGTAACGTGGGCTAGTAGGATTAACCCCACGGAAAAATACTCACAAAGGATGCCCGAGCCAAACACATAGGTTCGCGAGGATGCAGCTAGTGAGAGGCTGGCAGCGGATGCTCCGCAACATCAGGCTGCCAAGGCACTGAGGAAGACAAATCAAACCATTACGCATTTTTGCCTAGATGGCCTTCCATATTGGTACTCAATTTGGAGCACCAGTCGGAGGCTGCAAGCCGACCTGCGAGCCTGTTCTCTGTGCTTCCCCTAACGAGGAAAGAACACGAGAGGAGACAGGCTAGACACGAACACTGTAAAATCTAATGAACGTATTAGGTGTCGCCCAACCAGCAGCTCTGCAGATGTCTGTTAGCAAGGAACCACGAGCGAGTGCCCAGGATGAGGCAACACTTCTAGTAGAGTGAGCCCTCAAATTAAATGGACAAGGAATCCCCTGCAGATTATAAGCAAGGGCGATAGTATTAACTATCCAATGAGACATCCTCTGCTTAGTGACAGCTTTCCCTCTCTGCTGACCACCGTAACAAACAAAGAGCTGATCTAAGGTCCTGAGGCTTTGTGTGCGATCCACGTAGAGGCGCAAAGGGCAAGCAAGGGCGATAGTATTAACTATCCAATGAGACATCCTCTGCTTAGTGACAGCTTTCCCTCTCTGCTGACCACCGTAACAAACAAAGAGCTGATCTAAGGTCCTGAGGCTTTGTGTGCGATCCACGTAGAGGCGCAAAGCGCGTACGGGACATAATAAAGCCATGGTTGGGTCTGCCTCCTCCGGGGGCAGCGCTTGCAAGCTCACCACCTGATCTCTGAAAGGAGTGGTGGGAACTTTGGGCACGTAGCCTGGCCTGGGTCTGAGTGTTACGCTCGAGACATCAGGACCAAACTGAAGGCACGAATCGTCGATGGAGAATGCATGAAGGTCACCTACCCTCTTAACAGAGGCCAATGCGAGCAGGGTCAGAGTTTTCATAGATAAAAACTTCAGACTCACAGACTGCAAAGGCTCAAACGGAGGTCCCTGCAGGGCTTTCAGCACCATGGACAGGTCCCAAGGAGGAATAGAGGGAGGGCGCGAGGGGTTTAGCCTACGAGGGCCTCTTAAAAACCTAATAACTAAGTCGTGCTGGCAGACTGATCTGCCGTTAATAAGCGAGTGATGAGCAGAAATAGCGGCGATATCAACTGTAATGGTGGAGGCTAACAGCCTACCATCTAATCAGTGTGGGAGGTATGTAAGCACGATATTAATGGGGCATTCTCGGGGGTCCTCGCATTGCGAAGAGCACCAATCGACGAAAAGGTTCCATTTAAGTGCGTAAGCCCGTCTTGTGGACGGAGCTCGAGCCGCAGCGATGGTGTTAGATACCGCTTGCGATAAATCACCTAAACCTTGTAAGCGCTCAACGACCATACGTGGAGATCCCACAGGTCGGGGCGCGGGTGCCATAATGTGCCCCTTCCCGTCTGGGGGTGAAGTCGCCATTCGGCGGGGCGTGCAGCTCGGGAAAGCGTGTCTGCCGCTGTATTGAGCGTACCCGTAACGTGAATGGCACGAAGGGACCTCAGATAATTCTGACTCCAAAGGAGGAGATGACGGGCGACATGTGACGAGAGCGCAAACGGCCTTGACGGTTGATATACGCAATGGTCGCAGTGTTGTCGGTGCGTACTAGTACATCCTTCCCTCGCAGCTCCGTAGCGAAGCGTACAAGTCCCAGATATACAGCCCACAACTCGCGGCAATTGATATGCCAGTGCAGCTGGGGTGCTGTCCACACCCCGAGGCTGCAAGCCCGTCGTATGTGGCTCCCCATCCCGTGTTGGATTCATCTGTGTGTACAACAGCATGCCACGAGATCTGTTTCATGGAAACCTCTGCTCTCAGAAACGCAGGGTCTGACCATGGGGGGAACATTAGGCGACACGCAGGTGAAATGGTTACACGATGGATGGCGGCGCGCCGCGCTCTCCTCGGGACTCGATCGTGAAGCCAACGCTGAAGCGGTCTCATATGGAGCAGCCCGAGCGGTGTCACAGCCGCGGCTGCTGCCATATCCCAGTAGCTTCTGAAATTGTTTCAGAGGGACCGCATTTTTCCCTCGAATGAACCAGGCAAGTCAGAATTGACTGGACGCGCGCTTCTGTTAAACATGCTGATAAATCGATCGAGTCCAGTTCCATCCCGAGAAAAGAGATCCTCTGCGTGGGGCAGAGTTTGCTCTTTTCCCAGTTGACCCGAAGACCCAAACGGGCGAGATGCCGAAGCGTTAAGTCTCTGTGCTCGCAAAGCATCCGCCAAGAAAGCGCTATTATAAGCCAATCGTCGAGGTAAGCCAATATGCGAACACCGCTCTCTCTCAGGGGCTTTAACGCCGATTCCACTACTTTCGTGAATACACGGGGAGAGAGAGACAGCCCAAATGGTAGTACTTTGTATTGGTATGCTGCCCCTCGAACGCAAAGCAGAGAAACGGTCTGTGACGAGGGAGAATGGACACATGAAAGTACGCGTCTTTCAGATCTATCGCTGCAAACCAGTCTTGGGGGCGTATTGACTGAAATATCAGTTTCTGTGTTAACATTCTGAAGGATCGTTTTTGGAGAGTCTGGTTCAGAACGCGCAAATCCAAGATCGGTCGTAACCCACCGCCCTTTTTTGGAACTATGAAATACGGGCTGTAAAAGCCTGAGCTCATCTCGGCTGGAGGGACCGGCTCGATCTCGTCCTTCGCCAGGAGGACATCGAGTTCTGCACGCAGTACATGTGCATCGGACGCTTTCACTGTAGTGAAACGAATGCCCAAAAATTTGGGTGTGTGCCGGTTGAATTGAATTTCGTAGCCGAGGCGGATCGTGCATAATAACCAACGGGACGGGCTGGTAAGCTGAAGCCAAGCTTCCAGAGACCGTGCGAGGGGAATTAACAGCACTACCGGAGAGCTCGCGGTGGGGCAGACGAGCGGAACAGGTGAGACTGCCGGTGCGCGCGCCGTAGGAGCGCACGCAACTACTGTGTGTGTGTGTGTTGTGACACTGACCTGAGACCGCTGAGGGTGCTGGTGGTCTGGTCTCCTCAGTGGAGAGCTCGGACTCCTCAGGACACCTGCTGGTGATGGAGGAGAGGGAGGATGAGCAGATGAATGCCCGCTCACGGCTCTCTCGATCCTCTGAAGACCTGGAGAAGGAATAGGAATGCACTCTTTTTGTGGTTTTGTGTGTGCAGGCTGTGAAGCCGGCACAACAGAAACAAAATGAAATCAAAGATTTTCCACCAGGCCCTCCTCCGGGGGAAGGAGCGGTGCGTTCACCGTCTCCCGAAGAGTTATCCCATCCGATCCCAAGTTGCCCGTCTCAGGGCCGCTTAGATCCCCATTTGCCACCACGGGAAGCGGGCGGGGCGGGCTGTCGACGGCTGTTCCCCCTCCGTTGCCTGGATAATGTCCTGGGGGGACGGAGGCGAGGAGCAGACTGGGCAGCCGGTGCTGGTGGACGAGAGGCAGGCCTCTTGCACCGGGGCATGATCTTTGAGATCGCTTCAGTCTGCTTCTGAGCGGCGGTGAACTGATGAGCAAAAGACTCCACCGACTCGCCGAATAGGCCAGTCTGTGACACTGGAGCGTCCAGGAACTTGTTCTTGTCTGCTTCCGTCATGTCAGCCAGACATAACCATAGGTGGCGTTTTTGGACCATGAGTGTAGACATTGCACGACCAATCGCCTGCGCCGTCACCTTCGTTGCGCGAAGAGCCAGATCAGTGGCAGCCCAGAGCTCCGAGAAGACGGGTGAGTCGTGTCCTCCCTCGTGCAGATCCCGTAAGACCTTCGCTTGATGGACCTGGAGCAAAGCCATTGCATGCAGAGCCGAAGCCGCCTTTCCACGATGGTGAGGGAGGTGAAGGGGGAGGGCTGAATCGGCCGTAACCGGGTAGAGTACGGTGACATCCAAGTCCGTGACAGCTCCTCGTGCACCTCAGGGAAGAAAGGTACTGGTGGAGAGGGCTGTGAAGCCCGGGCAGCTTTGAAGAACCAATCATCCACTCTTAACCCATTCTAACCCTACGGTCTCCGCCGCTCGAGCGAGCACGGCCACCATCTCCAGGTCAAACTCCGGAGTCACGACCCGACCAGAGGGGGGAAGAACGTCGAAGTCAGCTTCGGAAAGAGGGGGCCCACCCTCGCATGTTGCGGTCAAAGTGGGTCCAAAGGGAGGCACAACGGATTCTACAGCGCTCGTAGAACACGATGCTGCAGTCTCCATAGGCACCTCTACCGGCTGAGGACGGGAAGGCTGAGAGCCGGAGGACGAATCCCCCGACCGGCTCAGCACAGTTAGACGCAGATCGTCCTTAGAGAGCTTCCCGGCCGCTCCGTGGCGGCAGTCAGAACTCACCGGATGCGGACGCCGTTCCCGTAGAAACGACAACCGCCTGCGTAAATCCAGAAGGGACATCTCCTCGCAGTGAAAACATGCACCCCCAGCGAATGCAGCCTCCGCATGCTCGATGCCCAAGCATGAAAGACAGTGCTCGTGACCGTCCTTTGGACCCATGTACTTGCAGCGTCCAAGAACACACGGACAAAAAGCCATCCTGAAAAGAACGCTGATCTCTGGATATACGAGAGAGTGGCTGCCTTTAACAAGGCACAAAGCTCTCCGTATCACTCTTTTAGGGAAATTCACTCTAGATGCTCAGTTGATGATGCGCACAGGGATCAGCAACGCACTCACTAAAACTCAAAACAAAAAAGATGCAGAGTAGTGGAACAACTGCGGCGTCCGCTGTGGTACTGCTTGTCCAACCAACTTCAGCAATCGTTTCCCACCAGAGCAGAGAGTAGCTTCTCAGTAGCAGATACTGCCGGCTTTCGAAGCGAAAAAGCTAATTTCCATATTTGCACCTGCTGCTTATATACGCACCTGGCGGGGTGGCGCCAGCATTATTCAAATATCTCAATGCCAAGTTCATTGGCGTTTTAGTAGTATACGAAGCAGATTGGTCCCTCTAAGCGAGTTCCCAATTCGTCGGTCACGACGTGACGTCGTAGTGACCGACTGAAAGGGAACCATGGTTGTGTAGGTTTTTGAAATGTCTTTTTTGCATAACTGTCAAGTTTTGGATTGAAAAATAAGGAAAATTTTCCGGCACCCACCGCGAGCAGTCCCACCACCCCAGCTCCAGTATTCCTTACTACATTTATTCCTTACTACTATATATATTAGGGGTATTATGTAACATTGCTTGTCTTTACATTTACATTTTAGTTTCATTCCACACATTCTTATCATTTATATTGCTTTTCTTTTACAGTTTTTCTTTTCATTTCACATAACTTTTGTACAAATTTGTTGCAGACTTTGTATTTTTTAATATTCTTTTTTTATGGAGTATTTGTGGGCTGGGTCAAAGTGGTTAATTTTACATGAGAGTAGAGTGCAAACAGTTCTGTTGTCTAGAGTCATCCTTTTCCCGTGTGAGATGCTAAAGTCGCAGTAACAAAACTTACAAAACGAGTGACTGTCCCCCACCCTGCTCCTCTTCAAAAAAGTAAATTCGCTGGTTCATTGATCGCGGTTTACATGAGGGTTTTGTTTTTTATCAGGAGTCCCTTCTGTCTCTGTCGTAGCGTCCATCACTCATCATCTGACCTCACACACTAACCTTGTGACAGTTATCACGTGTGACAGAGCTCAGATTGGAAATGTATTTTTTTTCTCCGCCTGGGCTATTATTATTTTTTAAATAACGCAGGTTAAAATATGGGAGATTTACGGGAAAATACTAATAAGGGAGGACGGTGGGAAAGAAGGGTAAAATACTGGACTTTGTTGGCCAAAACAGGATACTTGACAGGTATGCTTTTTTGTAATTGGCAAAAGTACATTTTTGTCTATATGTATGTGTGTGCTGTGTGTTAACCTTCATGGCAGCCGGAACTGACTCTGTTGGGATCGAGGACGAGACAGGGAGAGAGAAACAAAATCCTTTTAGCGTAGGGGCCGTTCGCATGTAAAGGAAGTTTCACACAGTGTTGTGGTTTAATATCTGCTCGGTTTCAGACAGGCTAGCTATTGCGGCACTAGTATATTATATTATGGCGGAAAACAAGCTGGACTTCTTTTTCTTGGCTGAGACATGGCTGAAGGTAGGAGATATTTCACCAATGTCAGAACTTTTGCCGCAAGACTGTTTGTACTTTAACACGCCGCGAGAAACCGGGCGTGGAGGTGGCATTATGACTATTTTTAAGAACGTTTTTAAATGTCGACAAATAATGTTTGCACCCTACAACAGCTTTGAGCTACAAGTATTTCAAATCATGTCAACAAATCCAATCACTATTGCATTGGTATATCGCCCACCCAAGGCAAACAAAGATTTTATCTCGGAATTCTCGGATCTTGTAGGTAGACTGACAACGCAGTTTGATTACTTTTTAATCCTTGGAGACTTGAATATACATATCTGCTGTGCTAAGGATGCAATCTCAAAGGAGTTTGTGAATGTGATGGATTCGTATGACTTAATACAATGGGTAAACGGGCCTACTCATAGATTGGGCCATATGTTAGATCTGGTTTTATCTCATAATTTGCCCATTCAGGACCTAAATGTCGATGAAGTCCCCTTTTCAGATCACAGATCAGTGTTTTTAATCTGTGTATTGCTATGACTTTAATAAGGCCTCTGACAAAAGAGCAGACTAGAAAAATAACACCAGCGACGAGTTTGCAGAGCTTTATGATAGAAAGTATGCAACCATATGCTCTGAAAATGCACTTTGCTCTCTAAGGATTGAAGAACATCTTTTGTTATTGCTCCGCTCACAAGTAAACATACTAGTCATACTTCCCCGCCATGGGTAAATGATGACATTCGCACGCTGAGACGACTGTCTAGGCAGGCAGAGAGGAGATGGAGAAAATCTAAAATTCAAGTACATTTTGACCTGGTTAGAGAATCTTTGGTTACATTTCAAATGGCCTCAAGGGACGCCAAGCACAAAATTTATTCTGAGACTATTTTAAAGAATGTTAAAAATCCCAAAGTGTTATTTGCATTTTGCATTTTGTTGAACTTAATTATTATTTTTTAATTATTCTATTACTTCATTATGTATAGGAATTAAGAAAGCATATTTCCACCTGTAAGGTGAGTTGGACCAAATTTTACTTAGAAAGGAGGCCTTTTGGATATGAGAACTTGGTTTTAAGGTAGATTTTGATTTGGGTTGTTTTTTAGAATTATTATGATATTAAAAATTGATTGGACTTACATTATTTGGCATCTTAAATGTATGTGTATTTTCTGCTTGTATTTTTATCAACTTATATTGATTGTTTGAAATTTATGGAAGACTTTATAATTAGTTTACTAATGAATCATTGGAGTATTGGATGTACAGCGGGGAAAATAAGTATTTAACACATCAGCATTTTTATCAGTAAGGGGATTTCTAAGTGGCCTATTGACACAAAATTTCCACCAAATGTAGCCATCAAGCCAAATATTGTATTCATACAAAGAAATCAGAACATTTAAGTGTACAAGTTGAGTCATAATAAATAAAGTGAAATGACACACAGAATAAGTATTGAACACATGAAGACAACAAGGTGCAAAATGGCATAGAAAGCCAGGAGATCACCTGAAATCTGTCAGTATTGAGAGAGAAACCCTGCCCCCTATAAGTACTAATTGATATCAGCTGCTTTAGTCCTAGTTGATGGCCTATAAAGGCTTTTCATTACCAAGGAGGCACACAGGAAAGACTTCATGATGGGTAAAAGCAAAGAACTCTCATAAGCAACGATCTTCATAATCTTATCGTTGAAAAGCATTTTGATGGGAATTGTTATAAGCGCATTTCCAGAATGCTGAATGTTCCTGTGAGCACTGTGGGGGCCATTGTCTGCAAATGGAAACAGCATCACTTTATCATAGGCCAGCCACGATCAGGTGCTCCACGTAAGATCCCTGTCCGAGGAGTCCAATAAATAATCAGGAGAGTTCTCAAAGAGCCAAGAACCACTCGGCCAGAACTTCAGGAAGACCTAGCATCAGCAGGTACTGTTGTTTCAAAGAAAACTAAAAGCAATGCACTGAGCCACCATGGCATCTATGCACACTCACCACGCAAGACTCTATTGCTGAACAAAAAGCATGTTGAGGATCGGTTAAAGTTTGCGAAAGAGCATTTGGAGAAGCCTGTGAATTATTGGAAGACTATAGTATGGTCAGATTAAAGCAAAATTGAACTTTTTGGCAGTCATTCTACACACCGTGTTTGGAGAAGAAATGGCACTGCCCACCACCCCAAGAACACCATTCCAACAGTTAAGTTTGGGGGTGGAAGCATCATGGTTTGGGGCTGCTTTTCAGCAAGGGGTACTGGCAGACTTCATATTATTGAAGGCGGGATGAATGGAGAAATGTATCGGGACATTCTGGAAAAATGTTGCTGCCATCTACCAGAAAGCTGAAAATGAAAAGAGGGTGGACATTTCAGCAAGACAATGATCCCAAACACAAGGGCAAGGAGACAATAGCACTATTCGGACGGGATTCGTTTTCCAAACGACGTTTGAGTTTCAGCGTGTCCCCCAGGACGTCTGTGATTTTATGTACCGATTCGGACGGGATTAAAATGATGCAGGCTATTCTAGAGATGGGAGTGTCTGTTTCATGCATTTGGGCTTGCAGTAGCACGTGCTCTGGATACGCGTGTTTGTAATGTTAAATATTTTGCTTTAAATGTAAAATCATGACAGAACATGTAATTTATTAATTTAATTTTAACAAATCAAAATAAAATATACAAATCCTACTAAAGTAACGTTAGCCTACGTGTTTTATATAACTGTCTGCTTATAACAAACACAAAGTAATGAAGAAATAATGATTAATAAAATGTAATATCTTTATTAATTAACATTACCATTCCGGAGTTGAACAACTTTGAACGGAGTTTCTTATAATGTTAATGATATTACAGTGTTTAGTCTTAACAGTGTATGATATTCAGCTCGTCTTGATTTAATTATTTTATTTTGCCGAATGCGTAAAAACATCCATATCTGAATGAACAGGACTCAGGAAATACAATATACGCGCATTAGTAAGACCTTACGGCAGATCATGTTGGCCAAAACACGAAATGAACCACGTTTTCAAAAGATATTGCGGGCAAACACAGACATTTGCATCCGGACGGGATTAATTTCTCAGAGGACCTCTGAGTTGGGCGGAAAAACAGTAGGTAAATTGCTCTGGAATTTTTACGGAGGTCGTCAGAGAAAAACACAGACATGGCCAATTCGGACGGGATTAAAAACACAGAGGACCTCTGAGAAGCACGATTTTCTCAGAGGTCCCCCTGTAAAACGAATCCCGTCCGAATAGGGCTAATGAATTGGTTTCAAAGAAAGAAAATCAAGTTGTTGAAGAAAATCTATGGAGAGAAGATCCACGTTCATAAAAGAGGCCCAAGGAAACTTTAAGATTTAAAAATCATTTGTGTGGAAGAATAGGCCAGAATCACTCCTGAGCAATGCAGACAACTGGTCTCTCCATACAAGAGGCATCTAGAAGCTGTAATCACCAAAAAAAGGCTTTTCTACAAAGTATTAAATAAATTGTGCTCAATACTTATTCCCTGTGTCATTTCACTTTATTTATTATGACTCAACTTGTATACTTAAATGTTCTGATTTCTTTGTATGAACTCAATATGTGGCTTGATGGCTACATCTGGTGGAAATGTTGTGTCAATAGCCCACTTAGAAATCCCCTTACTGATAAAATGCTGTGTCAAATACTTATTTTCCCCGCTGTAATTACCTTCACCTGTGTATAATTAGCACTCCTATTTATATTGTTCTATTGTACTTAATTAGCCTGGTACCATCCTCTGCTATTTTGTTTCGCTTCATAGAAAGAGTCTGGCTGGGTATAATTGCATTTACCTTCTCGTGGGGGGGGTCTGAAGTTTAAAATCATTGGTGTAAACGTAAGCATAACGTTTGGTTATGACATGGATTATGAGTCGGCTCAGCCGCATCAAACTTCCGCTGTAAACATACGTATACACACTCATTTGCAAATTTGAAAAATTGTGGGTATGATGAGAACAAGCCGACTACAGCCAATGTTACTACTGTAATTGATAGCAACGATCCAGATTCAAATGCCGCTCCCGGCATTTGGTCCAATCAGCGCAGGCCGGTTCATGTGGTCCAATCAGCGCAAGGCTGTGAAAAATCTGCCTGTCAATCACAGTACCTGCACGTGCCACAGATCCCCCTCCCCCTCGCGCGTGTTACAATATCACGTGCATCCGCCTGAAGTTATAGGTGTTTTGGTTTGAACCCAGCGTGATGGCAGACAGAACATCTTCCACTGTCACAGGTGTGCAATTGTTTTGCACCAAAAATACCTTCATATCCCTACTTCAGAAATATGTAACGAGCTGGTTTAGTGTGTTGTGATTCAAAGCACCTTAGCTTAGCTGGTGACTGGTGTATTCTTCTGGGTGGAGGCACTCATATTATCCAAACCAAACCATGCCCCAGCGTGATTGTCCCCCTTCCTACTTCCCCAGATGCACGCACTCTCACTGTATTTTTATCAATCCGAGACCGTGCGTGCTTTCGTCATTAAGATGTGATTTTTTTTGTTTGAAAAAAGCAGGAGATGCTCTCTTAACACCAGAACCCATCGTAATGTTAAGCCTGTTATTTTATCAGTTTGTTGCGTGATGACACACAGCCCTCTCACATGCCATCATATTGCTTAGTTTATCTGTCACATGTGCAGCTCAGACATTCACGTAACCCTACTGCGTGCATCAAAAGGTTTTTACGGAGGCAGATGAAGGTGAGTGGTCATGCAGTTGACGTCTCTCCTTTTGAATCGCGCTCAGACACGATTGCGCTGGCACGATTGGGCTGGCACGATTGCGCTCACAACATAGTCTTCCGCAGCTGAGCCCATGTCAACCGCGCTCCAGCCCACCTCTGCAACCGGCCGGGGTGCGATTAACCAAACCGCGACCAGGCACGGAACAGAGCGATCCGGGAGCGGTAACAGCAAAAACACGAAATGGGATCACGGAAAACGGCAGCTTTAAGAGTTTATTATTTTAGAGTTTAAATTTTTTTATTTAAAGAGGATTTTTCAATTAAATTTTATTTATATAGCGCTTTTCACAGTTGTTAATTGTTGCAAAGCAGCTTTACATAAGTAGATGTAGAGTAGAACACAGAAAATCAATAGATAATATAAGATGTAGAATATAGCGGCTAAGGTTAAACCTTACAAGCAAGCGTATTGATAATTTAATGTTTACAGTAAAGTGCTAAGTTAAGCCAAAGTTGGCTGACTCTCCCTGGGATGAAAAACCCCCCTAGGAGAAAACCCGGTGGGAAAAACTCCTAGAAGGACAAAAACCCTTGGGAGAAATTAATATATTTACATATATAGATACGGTAGGTATAGGAAGCCGGATTAAACTGGTTCAGCCAGTGGTTGTTGGTCGTGCATCGGCTAGGCATCACGTTGAAGGACAGCCAGTAGATAAGCGGTGCGATGACCTTAACAGCAACAGGAACTAGGTCTGTTTGTCTCATTGTCCTCAGGGTCGAGGACGAGACAGGGAAACAAAGACTCTATTTCTATTAGCGTAGGGGCCATTCACATGTAATGCAAGTGTCATACATTATAGTGGTTTATGTCAGCTCAGCTCCAGACAGGCTAACTATTGCAGCAATAGTATATTACCCATATGAGGTATGTGAGTGCTTTGTTGTAGACAAAATAACTACTGCAGGAAAATTACATTTACTGGACATATTTTATGTGAATGCTTTGTTAAAGAAGAATGTCTTAAGTTTAGATTTAAATTGATCGACTGTGTCTGATACTCGAACATTATTTGGTAAATCATTCCAGAGCTTAGGGGCCAAGTAGGAAAAAGATCTACCACCTTTAGACACTTTTGATATTCTAGCGATAATTAAAGGACCAGAATTTTGTGAGCACAGTTTACGTGGTGGATTGTATTCTGATAGTAGTTCTTTAACCCTCAATCGGTCCTTGGGGTCAATATGACCCCAAACGACATTTCATTGGTTAACAAAAAAGGTTCCCTTCATCTCAGAGATGTAAAACTTTGTGACTTTGCCTAAATAATCTATCTTTACATGCACAAAAAAACTGGGCTTGATTCGGTTGTTCTAAAGGTATGTAAAAAAATTTTTTATCAATCTGTCCCTTGGGGTCAATATGACCCCAATTGAAAGTGAATGGGAAATGCAAAAAAATGTACTTTTTTTCCATTTGTCAAAAAATAAATATCAATAAATCCAGCGTAAATCTGAAAATTTTGACACAGAAATGAAGGCCTGGTACTTGTGCACAAATGCAATGCAAAAAACACATGCTCACACAAACACACACAAATACACACACACACAAACACACACAGGTGTGACTGCCACAGAGAGCATTTGTGTGGAATTTGGCAAATAAAATCAGTCACAAATGCAGAAAATAACACATAAAGGGGTGTGACATAATGCACACACATGTACACTCACAAACATGCTCACACACGCATGCACGCACACACACACACAAACACACACACACACACACACACGAATGATCTTTTTCTCTCCTTCTCACGCACACTCTCTCACACACTCTCTCTCTCTCTCACACACACACACACACACACACACACACACACACACACACACACACACACACACACAAACCCACACACACACACACACACAAACCCACACACACACATACAAACCCACACACGCACACACAAACCCACACACGCACACACAAACACATACAAACAAACGCAGACTACCACAGAGAGCATTTTTATAAAATTTGGCAAATAAAATCAGTCACAAATGTAGAAAAAGGATACAAAGGGGTGTAACCTAATGCACGAACATGTACACTCTCTCTCTCACACACACAAACACACACACAAACACAGACACACTCACATGCTCTCTCCCTCTGCCTCTCACACACATTCTCTCAAGCACACATGCTTGGCTCTCTCTCTCTCTCTCCCTCTCTCTCTCTCTCTCACACACACACACACACACACACACACACACACACACACACACACACACGTGCGCGCACACACACATGCGTGCACACACACACACACACACACACACACACACACACACAGACACACACACACACACACACTTACACTCAGTCAAATTTCTATGGCATTTTGTAAAAACAGACATTTCAAAATGCATAAAAAACTATAAAAAAATTACTATTTGACATAATATTTATTTTTAATATCCTTTCTAATGTTTATATAAACATAGATTTACAAAATGTATCACAAAAGTAATGATTTGAGCAGTTGTCCATATCCAGGAAAATGAATGGGTCTCTATGGGAATCTGCCGGTCTAAATGATTTAATTTCTACACTGTAATTCTCTTATGTTTTTTTCTAAAAACCGATGCTTGAATTCAACACCTCACACCTATATTAATATCTAAAAACAATTTAAATCAAATTTAGATAATAATTTATGTGAATTTTCATAAAAATTTGATATTTTTCAGGAAAGCAAATTGTGTAGTTGAGGATTTTAGTGGTAAACAGGTACAAAACTACTTCAAATCTCTCAAAACACAGCTTTATTGTATAGATGAGAAGTAAACAAAAAAAATGATATATTATTTGTATTATTGAAAATGTATATTTTTCTTACAATTATGCTTTCAATTTTGGGGTCATATAGACCCCAAGGGCCAGAAGTGTAAACAGAAAACGAGGAGCGTTTGAGGGTTAATATACGAGGGCGCTCTGCCATTTAAGGCTTTGTAGGTGGTTAGTAAAATTTTAAATTGTATGCAATATTTAACTGGTAGCCAATGTAAAGATGCCAGAATTGGAGTAATGTGGTCATACTTTTTAGATCGAGTAAGCACTCTTGCGGCGGCGTTTTGAACCAGCTGTAACTTGTTTACCTGATTTGAATGGCATCCCCTGAGTAACGAGTTACAATAGTCTATTCTAGAGGTCATAAAAGCATGGATAAGCTTTTCTGCATCTGATGCAGACAGCATATGGCGTATTTTTGAGATATTTCTAAGATGGAAGAATGCTGTGCGGCAGACGTTGGAGATATGACTATAGAAAGATAGATTGCTGTCGAACTTTACGCCTAAATTCTTAACCGTGGAAGATGCCACCACCGTGCAGCCATCTACGGACAACTTGTAATCTGACATATTATGTTTGGAGCGATTTGGTTCAATAATAAGTATCTCAGTCTTATTGGAGTTTTGCATAAGAAAGTTATGTGCCATCCAGTCCCTAATATCACTAATGCAGTCTGTTAGCTTAGCAAACTGGTGGGTTTCGCTAGGATGTGACGAGATGTAAAGCTGGGTATCATCCGCATAGCAGTGAAAACTTATGTTATGTTTCCTGATAATGTCTCCTAGAGGTAACATATATAACGGGAATAGGATGGGGCCTAGAACTGATCCCTGAGGTACGCTGTATTTAACGGGGGAGTGATATGACTCTTCCTCATTTACATAAACAAAGTGATATCGATTGGTTAGATACGATCTAAACCAGGCTAACGCCTGACCACTGATTCCAACATAGTTTTCTAGTCTATTGAGTAAGATTCTGTGATCTATTGTGTCAAAGGCTGCACTAATGTCTAGTAATATAAGGATTGAGATTTCACCACGAAATCTCAATCCTTGAGATTTGTTAAAGTAGTTGCTCTTGTTATATGATTAAGTGGCGGTTTCCCGGACAGGGATTAGACTAGTCCTAGACTAAAACATTTTTAAGAGCTGTCCAAACTGAAAACAACTTGCACTGACATATCTTAAAATACATCAGTGGCCTTTGTTTTGCCTCAAAATGCACACAGGTAATGTTTTTAGTAAGGCATGTTTGTTAAAACCAGATATATTTCCTAATTAATCTAAGACCTAGTCCTGGATTAAGATAATCCCTGTCGGGGAAACCACCCCTAAAATTATTATATGATTATTATATGATTATTATATTATATGATTAAAATTATTATAATTAAGCCCTTATACAGTTATTTGGGGGTAAAATGGTGTTTTATGCAATGGTGTGTGCCTAATAAAATATGATGCACTGGGTCAATAATTGCCGTTTTGATCCTTTATTTCAAAAACCTTTTTATTCTGGAATGTAGGTCTCTTATTTTGATATCTGTTAACTAATCTAATGTGCATTTTCTTTCTCAGTGCGTCCCACAATCCTTAAGTGACCAGAATGCATTGCAACAGATTGAAGAGGAATGTACCACAGAAACCGCTTCAGGAATCACAACTACTAGTACAACCTAAATTACGGTTTCAACATCCAGTTAAAGTTTGACCGTTTTTTTATTTCTGTAATTTTTCTCATATTGTGACTGATCTGTTGTGAAAAGTTAGAACAAGAACAACACAACATCGTAGCACCCCTGAGGTTATTCCTGTAATGGCTTACGTTCAAGGTTAGATGGAATGCACAGCTGTTCTTATATTACTTATTACGTGGCATTAGTGACATGTAATTACATGTCTAACGTGTCCAATAATTCCTAAGAGATTTTGTATGTGCTTTTTTCATGTAACTCCTTGCAAATAACTCATTTAAATTTAGCATATATTATATTATAATATTTTATTTCTTTAATATAAACTTTCCTTCCTCAGATTTATCGTAAATGTTTAAACACACTTTATTTGTTTTTGAATCACTTATCTACCACTTTTCTCATTGGTTCAAAGCACATGCTGGTAATGGTAGTTGGACTGTAATGCAAGTGAGTCATTGTTCTGCATTTGTAAATTTAAAGTTTCAAGCAAACTGCCTATTGAGTTAAGGGAAAAACAACATGTGGTCTGTCATGCTTTTTAGGAAGAGATGCTGTCCAGTATGTGGGGATCTGAGCAAAAACAGTACAGCTTTGTTTTTCTGTTTCATGAATACTGGATTTTGCCAATCCATGTGACTCACACAAATAGGTGTAATAAGAACAAATAGATTGGTTCAAGCACCTTTGCATATTAGCACTTAGAATGTATATCCGTATCATATCTGTGTTAGGAAACAGTTTATGCACATTGAATTATGTTTTGCTGTCTTCTCAAATTTAAAATAAATTTTTACTTTTTATTGCAGCCTGTTTTTACCTGTATATATCATCTTTCGAAAAACATGTTCTTCACTCTTATTAGGGTAATTTAAGAGTGGCTTTGTATGCTTTTGCATAATTTGCGAAAAAAAAAAAAAAAACAGTACGATGGTCTTTTGCCCTTCTATTCATAACATCTCGGTCCACACAGAAATCTTTTCCCCCAGCAGCTAACATTCTTCCCAGAATTGTTATGGAAGCCATGACCTTAGTGCGCTAGCCGCACGGGTTCACATCGCGCATAAAGCACAGCTTTCCGTTGATGTGTGCAACTGAGTTTAATATATGTCCTCTTTTCTAGTTTAGCAATGAAGTTCAATTCACAGAATTTGAGATCTGGATCTGCTGACTGAGGGATCAGAACTCCTCTGAGAAAGCAATGGTCAATTGGTAGCATTCTTTATTTAATATAGAGCCAAATATTGCTGCAATTATGTTTCTGTTATAGAAATATAAAGCCTGTTCCAGGTGAATGATACTAAGCACAAGTCACAAGTTGAAGTCCAGTATGTATTGGGCGCCTGACACGATTAGTTTCTTTTTATCTTGTGCCCATGATAATTCACAAGTTTTCACTTTTATGCATGATGACATATAATCTCTAACATTGGTTGATCTTATGATCTGTATTTTTTTCTCTGGTCCATTCAGCTAGTTCATGACACATGCCCTATTTTAAGGGCACATTTGTACTTCTCTTTCTTTATATGGCAATGCAGTGAGTTTAGGATACAGTTTAATTTATTTAGCCTATTCTTTATCATCTTGGCAGAACTAGGGCTGTCCCTTTTAAAGCCCTAAAGCAGGGCTATTCAATTGGCGGCCCGCGGGCCAAACCCGGCCCCCAAGGTAATTTGATCCGGCCCTTTATGTAGTCTGTAAAAAAGACATCTCTAAAATAAATTTAGTAAGTTAGACAACGGGCCGTACAGTTACGAGTTGATGCGCGTGCGCCTGTTTCATACAGCATGAGCTGCAGAGCGCGTCACGTGACTGGTGCGAGCAGCTGTGTCACGTGATTATATTCCCGCTTTGGTCCACAAGTTCAAAGCGATCGCCTCCCCCGCTCGCGCCCGCGTCTCAAGACGCGATAGCTGACAGTGTTGAGTTAAGAGACTGAACTCTATGGTTGTTTTAACTTTATTTGTTGTATTTTCAAACACCTTTTCCGATAATTGTTGTCTGATATGTTTATGCTTATTCACAATGACGTTAGATAAAGGAAACTCGTTGAAACGATTTTGTGAACTAGATAAAAAGATCCTGCAGTTTCTCCAAAATTCAAAGCAGACAAAGGCTCAAATATTATGCGAGTCATCGTTCTCACACAAGAATGCAATTAAAACGAGTAGCAGTAGTCACCCATCGCTCACAGCCCAGCACCTGCACCACTGTATGTGTATCGCGCTGACAAACATACACCTGATTTTACTGCTCTTGCGAAATCTAAAAACATATTCTGTTTATTAGAAGGTAGCCTACTGTTTGCCAAGTATTAAGATGGCTGTTGTAGTTTAAATAGGGCTACTGTAATAATTAGCTTTTGACAAAAAAACAGCAAAAAACAATTATGTTCCATATTATAAACTTTTTTGCTATGTGCATAGTGCACTGAAGTGAGTAAATGAGTTAAATTCTCAATAAGTGTGATATGGATCTTATTTACCTATTTAAATGAAGAATAAAGCTTACTTGGGCATCTTACAATGCACTTATGTTGTTATGCAGTTTTAAAATACAACATATAAACATATCTGGATGTAGAAAAAGCCTACTTTGACATCTAACAATGCACTAATGTTGTTGAATGCAGTTTCGAAGTACATGTTTGTAGAAAAAGCCTATTGTACAATGCACTGATTTTGTTGTTGTGCAGTTTCAAAATACAACATGAATATGTTTAAATGTAGAAAAATGTAGTCATCATCACTGTTATATCTCCGGCCCCTCATTTAAGATACTTTTTATGAACTGGCCCCCACGACAAACTAATTGAATAGCCCTGCCCTAAAGCAATGTAACTGTACCCAGCCAAATGTTTTGTTTTTCCTTGAAGAGCATATCTACAAACAACACGTGGCTTGGGTTAGCTACCAGTCAGTGCATGTTGTGGTCTTTCTGCATATCAGATAACAGAAAAAATACTGAATCTTTATTTAATTGTAGAGTACTGTTACACAGAAGAATGGAAAGAGATGTATTGTTAAATGAATGGAAAACAAAACCTTATTGGGAATAACATTTCCTGTTACTGTTCATGTGCCTAGAGTATTTTTAAAAATCCATGTAAACGAGTTAACTGTCAGTATGAAATGTTGTTTTATGAAACAAATTATAAAATTTCCAATGTGAAATGAAAGAAAACTTGGACACAACCAATGCCTACTTAAAGGTACACTGTGTAGTTTTTTTTGAGTTTATTCTTAGCAAAAACGTCTCGGTTGCTGTCGTAACCTTGGTTCCCTGAGAGAACGTGAACAAGACATTGCATCAGTTAGCTGACGCTATGGGATTGATCCTTCAATCATGATTACCCTGAAGCCTTATAGCACAACACCAGTGCAGTTGGAACTTGCGCTAGCCAATGACGCTCAAGACGGCAAAGGAGGCGTGGTCTTCTTACTATAATAGCAGCCATCCTGAGCGAATATCTTCAATAAAAACGACTGAACGAGCGTACAGCCTAACGAAGCCGTGAGCACGGCAGCTAACGCAGTGTCTCGTTCGCGTTCTCTCGGGTAACCGAGGTTGCGTTAGTATCCGAGACGTTCCCTGTCGAGAACGTTCTCTCGACATTGCGTCAATTAGCTGATGCTATGGGAGATTGTATAGAACCGCGCCGTGCATACGGCAAGATAGGCCTAGCATAGCAAAGCAAACAACATGCAACAATCTCAATGACCAGCCGGATAACGGCATACTGTACTAAGCACCAGTTAAAAACCATAACAGGGCCGGTAGCCTACTAGCGTAACTACAACATTAAGCGGGTAAGAAGTAAATGTTAATGAATTAAGCAACATACCTAGCGATCGGACGGCGTCCGGCGCATAAGTTGTGGAAGTGTTAGATCACTGGACTAGCAGCGGTGAACACAGTTCTCTTGCAGTCACATGTTGACTTGCCCAACGGGCGGACGAGGTCTGGCGTTAAAAGTTTGTAGGAAATAATTCACATGCAGTATTCATATGATTCAGCATCCAGCGAGCGGGTGATTTCGGGCGTCAGGAATGCAAAAGTGATAATCCGAAAAACCAGTACATGGTATTCTCGTAGTAAATAAATCAAATACTCAGCGACCATATCTGTGTTAAATACTCAGCGACCGAAGCTAAGGTATTCTCAAGTTGGCGTCGCGGAAGTCCCGCCCCCACACACGACCTTATAGAAACCAGCAGGTATGTCAGGCACTGGAGGTAGAGGCCGTGCTTACCGAAAGCACTTGGAAAGCCAATAAGCAGACATCCAGATTATAAAACCTAGCAAAGGTGTTCTGAGACGACCAGCCAGCACCCAAGCATAAATCCTGAATAGATGTGTCTTTATGCCAGGCCCATGACGATGCAATAGCTCTCGTAGAATGGGCACTAATATCCAAAAGGCATTACACTCCTTGGCTAGAGTATGCCAGTGATATAGCATCAACCACCCAGTGCGAAAGTCTTTGTTTGGAAACGGGTCGTCCTTTGGCTCTGCCTCCAAAACAAACAGCTGTTCTGCTGTCCGGAACGGCGCCGAGCAACCAATATAAGCTTTTAGCGCTCTTACCGGGCAAAGCTCACTCTGGACGATCGCGTTAGTAGATGCTGCGTCATCCGAGAAGAAGGCGGGGATAGAAATAACCTGCGCTCTAAATGCCGTGGATAGCGATTTAGGCACATAACCCGCTCTGGGTTTTAGCGTGACATTACAGTCTCCTGGTCCATGTAAGCATTCAGCATTCACAGAGAGTGCATGCAGATCTCCTATGCGCTTAGCTGAAGCCAAAGCTAGTAGAAGCACAGTTTAGAGAAAGCTCTTTGAAACCTACCACTAGAATAGGCTCAAACGGAGGAAGAGTTAGCGCTTTCAGCACCAAGGCCAGGTCCCAAGACGTACGCGTATTTGCTGGCTCTTGGCCATGGCAACAACAGCGCTTCCCCGCCCAGAGGAGAGCTTGTCAATGAGAAGAATAGCGGGCAGTGTGTGTTTTCCTCGGACGCAAACAGATCCACTTCTGCTTTCCCGAACTGACTCCAGATCAGCTCGATAGATAGGGGGTTTAATCTCCATTCCCCTTGGGGAATGCCGTTCCTCGACAGCATATCCGCTCCACAGTTCATACTGTCCGGCACATGCGTCACTTTTATTGAAAGGTATCCTTTCTGCCTGTCTGAACAGCGACCTGGAGCGCACCCCTCCCTGGCGATTTATGTATGAAACCACCGTAGTGTTGTCCGTCTGGAAGAGAACATGATGGCCCCCGATCAGCGTGGTAAAGCTCTGCAGTGCTAAAAAGACGGCTTTGAGCTCTAGACGGTTTATATGCCACAACCACTCCGTCTCCGACCAGGAGCCCGAAGCCGGGACGCAATCGCATAGGGCTCCCCAGCCCCTTAATGACGCTTCTGTCATGACTACTTTCCGTCTCGTAACCAGCCCGAGTGGGGCACCCCCGCTGAACAGGTTGGGATCGAACCAGGGTCTCAGCGCTCGCATACATCCGTTCGTAACTGTAATGCGCGCTCGTCCAGATATCCACACCCTGTTGGGCACTCTGGACCGTAACCATAGCTGTAACGGGCGCATATAGAGCAGGCCGAGTGGGCAAACCGGGGAGGCTACCGCCATCAAGCCTAAAAGTCTCTGAAACCGTTTCAGTGGCACGGTGCACCCGTGGCTGAATGCATTCAGAGCAAACGTCAGATCTCGTTTGCGCTCCTCTGATAAGAATGCCTTCATTGAGACTGAATCGAGACGCACACCTAGAAACGCAATCTCCTGCGTCGGAGTTAGAGCGCTCTTTTGCAAATTCACACGCAGACAGAGGTTGTCTAAGTGTGAAAGTACTGCGTCTCTGTGAGTGATGAGCGCATCTCTGGATTGCGCTAAAATCAGCCAATCGTCCAAATAATTCAGGATGCGAATGCCTCTCACTCTCAGCGGGGACAGCGCTGTGTCTACACATTTTGTGAATGTGCGTGGGGCGAGAGCCAGGCCGAACGGGAGGACAGTGAAATGGTATGCAGCATCCTTGAATGCAAATCTCAGAAAGCGCTTGTGGTGCGGGGCAATCTGAATGTGAAAATAAGCATCCTTTAGGTCCACTGAAATAATCCAGTCCCCGGGCCGAATGTGGGCGAGGATCTGCTTCAGTGTAGTCATTTTGAAAGCACGTTTGTGTAATGCTCTGTTGATTAGTCTCAAGTCCAAGATCGGTCTGAGACCGTCTTTTTTCGGGACGACAAAGTACCGGTTGTAAAAACCGCTCTCTCTCTCTTGCATCGGAACTGACTCTATCACTCGTTTGGCGAGGAGATTGCAGATCTCCTGATGCAATATCGACTCGTCCTGAGCCCGGACTGTTGACGCTCTCACGCCATTGAAACGGGGAGGTCTGCGTTGAAACTGTAGATAATAATAGTTTGGTAAATTATTTAAGAATTGATTGGAGGGATAGTTCACCCAAAAGTTTGAATCCTGTCATCGTTTGCTCACTCTCATGTGGTTACAAACCTCACTCTAAATGATTTTGCAACTTACAACTGTAAAAATGTAAGAGTTTGTAGTTATTTTGCAGTCAAATAAACATTTATTTGCTGTTAACAATGGTCTTGATTTACAATAAAGCACATGATAAAAATAACCCAGCAAGAATAACCCAAAACCCAGAATATTAATCCCATAAATGGTTAAAATGACTACATGTTGGGTTTTCTCAACAACCCAACCTGCTGGGT
Source organism: Misgurnus anguillicaudatus (assembly GCF_027580225.2). Classification (NCBI taxonomy): domain Eukaryota; kingdom Metazoa; phylum Chordata; class Actinopteri; order Cypriniformes; family Cobitidae; genus Misgurnus; species Misgurnus anguillicaudatus. Next base: position 23,248,081 of record NC_073339.2, read on the forward strand.
TAAAATGTGTTACCCAACGTGCTGGGTTACTTTAACCCAGCATGTGTTCTGTCCAATATTTACCCAGCGCTGGGTTGCCAATTGGGTTGTTTTTAACCCAACCATTTTTAGAGTGCTGTATAAATGTCTTTGTTCTGATGAACAAAAAGGAAGATATTTTGAGAAATGTTTGTAACCAAACCGTTTGTGGACCCCATTTACTTCCATAGTATTCTTTTTTCCTACTATGGAAGTAAATGGGGTCCACAGACGGTTTGGTTACAAACATTTCTCAATATATCTTCCTTCATTGTTATCAGAACAAAGAAATGTATGTGGGTTTGTAACTACATGAAAGTGAGTAAATGATGACGGCATTTAGATTTTTGGGTGAACTATCCCTTTAATTTTGCATACTACCTGAACTACCCCTGAAGAGAGTGTATCCAGTGGTGCACATTGCCTGTTTAAGGGTTAAAACACGCTCCGAATGAGGTGGGGGGCTAATAAGAAAATATTCAGTTGGATGTCATGTAGAATTTCACCGCTAGGTGGGAGTAGATCCTACACAGTGTAGCTTTAAAGCAATACTATGTAGTTTTTCAACCTTCATAATATATTTCCAAGACCCTTGTGATGGTACATTGACTTACAATAGGTTGAATGACACGTATGCAATAGCCTTACGGGTCTGTATTGCTTTTACTGGCACCACGGAACTTCGGGGTGCGGGTAGTAACCATGGCACAAAAAGAACTCAATCTCACTTCCGCCCCACCCCCATTTCATCAAGTTTGGACGTGAGAGCCTAACTAGCAGTTGTTTGTGCTGTCGTGCGGGTGTATGTTATCATGCCGAAGCAGCAACGAAACCCAAGGAGGCAAAGGTTTTGTCGAAGGGGTCTAGGAAGAGAAAAAGGGAGAGTGAAAAAAATAAAAGGCGAGGATACGAGGATAAACATTGGTACAGCATTTGCTTGCTGGCGTGAGCTAAAGGAGGTGGAGGGCTGCCCGACCGATGCTGACTTGGCCGTCATGCTGTTGTACTAGTAAGTTAGGTAATTTGTTGTCAGCCTGACTGTTACAGAAGCTATTTGGTCCTCCATTTATCTTCATGAATCAAGTAATGCTAGTAGAGGAGCGAATTATTATTATTATTATTATTATTATTATTATTATTATTAGCCTATTCTAAATGGCGTGTACAAGTTTGATGGGGGCTTCATTCTTGCAAGTAAATAATACATTATTAGACTGACAAATTCATCTTTTAGGCTAACTAGCCTGATGACTGCTGATAGTCATGTTTGTTTATTTTTCTGGTGAAAGTGTCTTGCATCAGGCTATAGCCTAATGCAAATCGATTTTTCAACTTTGCAGATTCAACTATGGTAGCTTGTTGTTATTATATTGATGATGTATGGCTATTAAATCAGGGTATCTTCCGTCCATTCCATATCCGTTTTAAAATCAAAAACGAAAAACGAAAAAAACAAATCGAATTTTCATTTATTGTTTCCATTTATAAAAAGAAAAAAGAAAAATAGGAATTGATACATTTTTCTAGTTAGCTTCTCAGTCTTACTGGAAAATTCTTAAGGGCCGTTCTCACGAATAAATTAATTAAAAATTTCGTTACTATAACACGACTTTCCTTGAGCGTGTGTTGACTATAATGTTAATTATATTCACTTGTAACAGAAGTTAATTTTAACAATAAATATATTAGCGTCCACACCACTGGACGATAACGACAAATTTATGCAAATCACTAACCTTCAAAGGCATATTGCATATTTCCTGTCATAAAAACTTTTGCAATTGTTTACATGTCATTGAATGTGTAAAGCTACTGTTCTTGTTGCGTTTACACATCGGGTAACCAGCAGATGTCCTCACGCTGCGTTTTACATAACAGTAAATAGTAGTTTGTTTAATCTAATATCTTACATTTTGGCGTAGTTAATGTAGTAAAGTAAAAAGCATTAGGTAGTCAATTTCACAGTAACTGCATCAGTGCTAGATACCTGATGTAATTTTATGTAATGTACCTTAGCTTCTTCAAAGTGGCATCTGTCATTCAAATGCGTGCACTTGAAGTTCAAATAGATTTAATTGGCTGTCAATGGTTTATCGTTTAATCAGTTGGAGGAAAATCGCTCAGAAAGTGATCCCAACGATATCGTTCATTGTAACTTTGTTGTTATAGTTGTGGTGTGAACTCTGCTATTCTCTTTAATATAAAATATTTTTAAACAATATTTTTTATAGTTATAATGTGAATGGCCCTTTATTGAGACGAGGGAAGCGAAGACTTCCAATTAGCAGGGCACGCAGATTTAATCATTAACATGATTAATTATCCTATGACTAATAAACTTTTACAATTATGCATTTGGTAGACGCTTCAAAGTGCATTATAAGGCATTTTATCAATATTTGTGTTCCCTGGGTTCATCACTCATGACCTTTGCAATGCTCTAGCAATGCTTTACCACTGAGCAATTTGGGACCAACTGGGAATTATATTTTTTCTGCACACCTTTCCCACATGGGCGTACAAAAATGCTCTGCAATGTTTTGGAGATTTTGTGAAAAGTTGAAACGTGAAACGTTGCTGCCACTCTATTCATAGATATCTATAAATAAGATAAGTTTATGGACTATTTTTTAAGCTCATTATTATTTGTCAATGTTATGTAAGGGCAGATTTATTATGAGTGCAGTACATTACAGAAAACTCATTTAACCAGCAAAAGCAAATCTTACTAAATATTGGTGATGATGATTGTGTCCATGGCTGGATCTGGGGGGGTGATGAGGTGGGTTATCTTTACTGATCATGAATTCCAAGCCACTGGCAAATTGCTGTCATCATCTATGTGGCAGTGACTTTTCATGCTGTGTTCTCTGCAAAACCTGCAAACATTCATTGCAGAGCATTTTTGTACGCCCATTAAAAGGTATGCAAAAAATTATAATTCATATGATCATTAAAAATCTTAATGATTACATCTGCGTGCCCTGCTAAAGGTGCAATTTCCGTGTATTTGCTCCCCCCAGCGGTAACGTTTGTAAATGCTGGGGAGAAAAGGCAGCTCCCTAGTTGAAAATTGGAAAACAAAGCATTCCAATATTTTCTTTATTTCATTTTTTACAATTTAGTTTTAAGAAGTAAGACTGAAAAACTAAATATAGAAAAATGTATCAATTCATTTTTTTTAAAGCAGCTTTCAATTTTTTTCATTTTATTAAAGGAAACGATAAATGTAAATACGGTTTGTTTATTTCGTTTTCCATTTTTGATTTTAAAACGCATATGGAATGGACGGAAGATACCCTGATTCTATTACCTACCACGCAAACATTGATTTACAACACCAAAATTGAATTGGCATATCCATTCTATAAAACAGTAGACAATAGACCTTTTGCGTGTTTGCAAACAGAGATGACTTTTTTGTGGGCAGAGCCCAACTGGTGGCAGAAAGTGACTGCTCTGCAGTAGCGGTGTGAAGTGTTTTACCATTCAATTGTAATTTTTATGGTTCTGGTGTTCTGTCTGATTTCATCACTCCAATCTGTCTATTTACGGGCTTATTGCAACCATAAACACCTACGTTTATCTTCAAATTGTGTCTCCGACGATAGCTTAATTTATCAGACGTTATTTTATGGTTGCAAAAGTTTATTTAGCATCCTGTGGGAAAAATTAGACGCAAATTTCTGAAGTGTGTAGGGTTTTTGTTTTCACAACTATGCAGTTCCTCTTCTATTCACAGAAAAATTGTAATCTACACTCTTAAGAAAATGGTTCTATATAGTACCAAATAAGGGTTCTTTAGCTTGTAACAATAGCAGCACTCTTTTAGGTACTATATAAAACCCTTTTTTAGATGGTTCTATATAGAACCTTGCCTTGAAAAAGTGCTAAATAGAACCTCAGTGGTGCTATAAAGAACCCTTTCATTTATCAGCAGTCAGGAGGATTATTTTTATTTGTTTTTTCTTATTTATAGCAGGTTTAACAGTTTAAAAACAGAATTGCAAGACATCAGAAAAATACTTTTATTTTCACTTTTTCATTACATGAGATATCATACAATAATAAATATGTGTATTAAAATCACAATCAGAATAAATATATGAATTATTATGCAAATATAACAAAAAAATACTCAAATAAGATATGGATGTTAAATAACAGCTTCAATATTAAATAAATTAACAATACAATTTGGCAAAGACAATAACTCTAAATAGACAACAATTACATGAAATCAATAAAATCATGACATGCAACATCAAAACATGCAAATGATAATAAATCCTGAATATGAACATATGACATTACATTCAGATGTATACATTTTAGCACAAACAGATCGATGACATAGAATACAAATGAATGGGATGTTTATAATGCATTAATAACTGTAAAAATAAAAGTCAATAGGATTTTGTCAATCTTTGTAGAATCTGACCAAAAAAGTCCACATTATTTTGTTTGCTGGATCATTGTACGTACATACTCCATCCAATGTTCTTTTGTGGCAATGATGCTGAACATTTAGTCAGATAAGAAGTAAGATAAGAAATGGTCTGCTATTGTCATGTTGATCTTGAGATGCAGGCTGTGATTAACACAGATTTCCATCACCTTGCTGTGGTCATCATCATACAAGGTTGAGCATCATGTCGAACAAGATGTGGATCTGTTGGTCATGGGAGAAAGGATAAGACATGGAGACAAAACAAGTTAATATTAGCCTGGAGTTTGCTTACATTCTGTATGTAAAACATGATTGGACAGAAGTTTTAATATGATTCTGCTCAAGATACCTAGCCTGGGTGCCAGCCGATCTTAGCCCCGCCCACCATTTGATAAATGGGAAGATCGGTCTGGAGTTTTTCCGTTGAGGAGCTACTATGCGAGTCCCAAAGCTGGTCGAACCAATCAAATTGTCAGGGCGGGCTTTATACGATGATGGACAGATGATCAACAGTAACGTAAGCAACCACATCACCAAAGAGCACGTGTGTTGAATCTGTTTACAACGAAACGGCTGCCGCTGGAGAATTCAGATGTGTGGATTCTGACTTTGAGTCTGTTCTAAAAGATATCGACAGAGCATTGATTTTAAAAGAGGAACAGAGAAACGCGAGCAACGCATTTGTTTATGTTTTTGCCGTCCTTCCTACAGGATTTGGCAAAAGTTGGTCGCACTTATGGAGGACAAAGTTAAAGAAGCAACTGAAATGAGTGTCACGGCGATGCAACTCGGCGTGCACGACGAGATGGATATAATTAGCGGTCGTTGCCAGCTTCTTTTCGGAACCCCGGAATCGTGGCTGCTGAATAAGTGGAGGGACATGCTAGGCTCCGATATTTTTCAAACAAACGTAATGGGTATCGTCGTGGATGAAGTTCACCTTAACGTACAAATGGTAAGAGATAATCTTACTGTATGACTTAGTAAATACTTAAAGGAATAGTCTACTCATTTTCAATATTAAAATATGTTATTACCTTAACTAAGAACTGTTGATACATCCCTCTATCGTCTGTGTGCGTGCGCGTGGGCGCTGGAGCGTGCTGCGACGCTTCGATGGCATTTGGCTTGGCCCCATTCATTCAATGGTGCCGTTTGGGGATGGAGTTGGAGGTGACCGGGCACATCAACGTTTTTCCTATTTGGGACGAGTGGTTGTGCGAGCAAGTTTGGTGGTACAAAATAAAACGTAGCGCTTTTCTAAGCGGATTTAAAAGAGGAGCTGTATTTTATGGCGTAATAGCACTTTTGGGAGTACTTCGACTCGGCGCAGTAACACCCTCCCTATCCCATTATGAGAGTGAGAAGGGGAGCGGACTTTTCAGGCGAGTCGAGGTGCTCCCAGGAGTGCTATTGCGCCATACAGTGTAGTTCCTCTTTTGGGTCTGCTTGGAGGAGCGCTGCGTTTTGTTTTGTGACACCGGGCTTGCTCGTATAGCTACTCGTCTTAAAGGAGCGGTGAATCAAAAACTCAATTTTAACTTGATAATTTGTTATATAAGAGGTCATCATACTTAAATGAACATCCTGCAAGTTTCAGAACTGAAAACGTCCGTGCTACTGAAATATAACCGTCTTTGGCACCAAGCCAGCCAAACACTCCAGTGAAAAATTCGGAAATCTATGACGTCAAAGTAGAATTGAAACACCTCCCCATAACCAAAAGGACAAGTCTACTTTTGTAGCCCCGCCCACAGCTTCGCGTGACACGTGTGTCTCAGTAAGTAAACATGTCTTTAAAAATTGACAAATTTAACCAAAATGACTTTTTAAATACATTTTTTTCTGAGAGACTTTTATTTTGACGCGGTGATCTGTTATGATACCATGGAAACGCATTTTCGGTTGTGAAAGAACCGCGTGGGAACAACCATGGGAACAACACAGAAGCTAAATACTTCAATTCGGAGGCTTGGAACTTAACATTAGCAATATGCTTGGATAAAGTTTGCTTTTGAAGAAGTTCCAGCTCGTGTGGGGAGCGTTTGTTAACGTTGTGGACATGGATTCATTTGTAAAGAAGTCGATGCTGGATTTGCAGAGAGACTCAGAAGCACCACTTATATTGGATCTGACAACAATGACACAGCAGTATAATTCACAGTAAGACATTTTACTTTATTTAAGTTACTGCGTTTCACTATTGCTTTGTTAAAAGAGATTGCTTGATATGTCCTGTTGTAACATCCGTGTCTAAATACGTTTGTTGACTGTTTTAATTTACTAAAAACATTAAACGATTAATAAAGGTACAACACTTAACAATACGACTGTAATTTAAAGGTAGAAATATACAAAGTTAGTTATAAGGAAGGATTTATCAACCGCAGTTTAGATTCTGATGCCCGTTTACTGTGTTGTATACGGTAATTTAGGCAAGTTGCGTTTGAAAGGTCAAACACTCAACAAAGCTTATTTTTTATCATATAACTGTGGTATTTAACATTACGTGAATGTAAAAGCAACCTCACAAGCACAATAGAAATATACAAAGTTATTGATAAGGATTTATTAGACGCAGTTTAGATTCGGATGCACGCTTACTGTGTTTTATACGGTAATTTAGTCACGTCGAGTTTTGTTTCTACTTTAATATACGTATTGTCATTTATGTGTATCATCTTTAGCACCCAGAATCTTTTGTGTCTCAAACATATTTGTGTTCGGCTGCTATTTTTATCACATTAATGTTTTTAAAACATTTCCCTACATGTAATGACGGGGAATGAAGCTGTCCAATCATAGCAGTGGGTGTTTACGGTCAGGTCTTCAATGAGGCCCGCCCCTTCAAACGAACCATTTCACAAGACAGCCATTAATACATGTTACAAAATAGCGTATTAATTATTGCGTTTGATGTTTTTGAATGTAAAAACAACGAGAAATGCATAAGTAGACATCAATCAACGTCATAAAGCAATAAAATCGACCAATTCACGGCCCCTTTAAATAGGAAAAACGTTGATGTGTTTGGTCACTTCTAACTTTATCTCTAAATGGTACAATTGAATGAATGGGGCTAAGTTAAATGCTATCAAAGCGTCGCAGCGCGCTCCAGCGCTTACGTGCACGCACACAGATGATAGAGGGATGTATCAACAGTTCTTAGTTAAGGTAATAACATATTTTAATATTGAAAATGAGTAGACTATTCCTTTTGTAAGACGCCACCCAATTGGCCCAAATTCAAAGTCCAATGGTGTGGTGAAGGTATCACGTGTTCTTTCCGTCCGTAGCGCTTCTAGAAGAATAATTCCATTTATTTAATTTGTTTCTTTGACCTCTGCGGTTAAATTATAATCTGACTCCAATTTATAAGTTACCAATACTATTCTGATGCTGATCATAATTTATAAAATTATTATTATATTTATTTAGAATGAATTATATCCACATAGGGACTAAGGTGTGATTCTGAAGGTGCTAAGGCAATTCCATACAGCTGGGCATAGAGGCATTCTCCTTCTAACTTAAGTTAAAGTTAGAGGTTTCTCCAAAACACATTGAAAATAAGAGGATCCATCTATGTTTTAGGTTGAGGTTTCTCCATCTAACCTTAAAACGGGGAGGCAATTACTCCAGTAATATTTTCAATAGAGGCAATTCTCCTAATCTATGCCCCCTTCAATACATTTATCTTAATCCCTGAAAATATAATAGAAGATATGACAAGTTTTGAAATCAATAAAGATTAACAATTTATTTTGCCAGGCAGGTTACACTTAAATCAATAATTTGGTTATTCAAATCCATCAAAAATATATCAAAACATTCACTAAAAGATCAGCATAGAAAAATGAACATTTCATAAAATACAAAGCATACCTGGCAATTAAAGACACACAAAGTGGTCTAGGAAGATTCTTTGTTAAAGATTTCTTCCATTATGTTTTAATACACACACAAAGTGTGGGAGCTCCTGATTACAGGATGCCTCCATAAGGTTTGAATACACACAGAGTGTGGGAGCTTCTGGGTACAGAATGGCTCCCAGAACATTTTGCCAGGCCACCTTTTATACACAGCTTGAGAAAACTACCAAAATCTAGTTTGACCTGTACCAAGTGATACTAAAGAACACCTGGTCAAAGTCCAGTTTGACATGTGCCAAGTGATACTAAACAGCACCTGGTCAAACTAGCCAGGAGTATCTTGGCAACTGGTCAAACTAGCCAGAAATATCAAGACAAAACCCCACCTCTACAAGAAATGCATCTTCTATCCAAAGTTCTAAAACCTTAATCCATCTGATCTTAGACTTATAGAAATGAGACCTTTTTACTCATCGCACCATGACCTTTAAAATAATACTAAACATTAATATAAAATTACAATCTTAGAACCACAAAATATGTATACATTACATCATATATTTCAGCAGAAACTCAGTGATGTGAGCCTAAAGGCTAACAGTGCAAAAGTCTTTGTGATGAAGAGATTAGGAGCACCAAGAGTTTCATGTCTGTAACCAGTTCCACCTAAGAGTCAAATTTGGGTTAACAACACCACCTGAGGTTTAATTGTTTTATAGTGTCTCTTCATAAATAAAATTAAAGTTGATTATTTAACATCCAGTATTACACTTTAATGTTGTGATATAAATTAAATGTTGTAAACATAGTAGGTGTTGATGTACGTTCGCTAACTCAGACTTAGTATAATTACAATGATGTTAGTGTCATTGTAGCGAAATAACTAGCAGTTCGGTCAGGCTGCAAAAGACGACATTTCAACATACGTCACACACCCCGTTGCTCTGATTGGTCATAGGTCTATCCAATTGAGTGGATAGGCATTTTTCGGTTGAGACACGCCTCATAATTATAGCTCAATGGAGCGGTATCAGACTCAAATTCTGTCTAGAATTGAGTATGACAACGTCAGGCTACAAGATACCTGTTTTGTCAGTAAACATGTAAATGCTTGATGAAAGATTTATTTATAAATTGAATTCACTCAGTTCACATAAACCACTGTTATCAAGCTAATGGCCGACCTGCAGAGCTTCACTCACGATCCACCTAAAACAGATAGACAAAAATAATAAGTAATTCTACTATTACAAGTAAATGTGCCACAAGAACACACACACGATCTCCAAAATGTTTTTAACAGTAAATAACTATTATTTTAATGTCAGCATTAAAGGTAACATGCATACAACACCTTTAAAAACAGGATGTGTCTCTCATATCAAGCGGTCATACGCACTGCCTTCACTCCCAGCAAGATTACCTCACATACGAAACTGAAATATCAATAAAAAACCTAAACACATGTTGTACCACATTCTTAAGATAATTAGTTTAATAAACGTAAATATACATGTATATGCTATTTAACACTTTAACAAATCATTATCCTAAGTCATTGTTAAAGCAGAGTCCTCTACATATATCATTTTAAACAGTATGAAGCTTACGTGTTATAGAGGGAATGAAGCTTACAGTATAAAGTTGACCTGTTATAAAAGAAATAAAGTACATCAAAAACACACAAAACTTCAATTTACAAAATGTTTAAACAGTAAATAAATATTATTTTAATACCAGCATTGAAAGCAACATGCATACATCACCTTTAAAAACAAGATTTGTCTCTCATATCAAGCGGTCATACGCTCTGCCTTCACTCCCAGCATAAGAAAGATAACCTCACATACGAAAACTCTGAAATATCAATAAAAAAAACTTAAACACATGTTGTACCACATTCTTCTGATAATTAGTTTAATAAACTTAATGTACAATATACATGTATATGCTTTTTAACAAATCATTATCCTATGTCATTTTTAAATAAGATTCCCCTAAATATATACTTTAAAACAGTATGAAGCTTACCTGTTGTAAAGGGAATGAAGCTTACAGTATAAAGTTTACCTGTTATAAAAGAAATAAATTACAATAAAAACACACAAAGCTTCAATATTCATAATGTTTTTAACAGTAAATGATGATTATTTTCCTCTCTTACCTGCTTGTGAAGTTAATCTGCAGGCGGTTCAGCAGGACTGTTGATTCAGTGCTTTTACAGGTTAAAATAATCATGATGCAGCTTGAAAATAACTGACTAAATTTAAAATCCAAAAAGGAGGGAATTAAAGAACCCTTTTGTCCAAGACAAATAACCATTTCAACAAAAAAGGGTTCTTTAGTAAGCTATGGTTCTATATAGAACCTTTACCATCATTTCAGAACCTTTGAAGAACCATTTTTCTTAAGAGTGTAACCACCCGATGCTATTCCAACGGTGCATCGCCCTAAAGTTTAAAAAGTTTTGAAGACCCTGACATTCTGATCGCTGAGTGCAAATCATTGGACCCATCCACCTCTTTTGGGTTTCTGTATTTTATTTTATTATATTTATAGCTTTGTCGCCAGTTTTGCTTTAAAGGTAAACTACCCTCAATGCTAACTTTTGCTTTGTCCTGCATGCTGGCTTTGAAGCTTTCTAATGAAATAAAAACATTCTTCTAAAATTGTCAACAAAGCACACTCCAGTTAATAAGGGCGCTCTGCGCCCCCTCGCTATTAAAGCGGTGGACCCCAAGAGGCAGTGGGTTGCCGGCGCATTTTATAACAGCTAGGGGACGTTGTTAGGGGCTAAAACCCCCTTGGCTGTTATAAGATGCACTGGTGGCCCAACGCTTCGAGGGGTTTATTGCTTTTATAAAACGGTTACTTCATATGCATAAAGTTAGCGGGATTTTATAAAATACACAAATAAGTTGTAATTATATTAGTACAAATATTACTCTTCCGCCAAACAAAGTAGTTCCTCAGAATCAAGTGTGACTGAAACAGAGCGCAGTTCCCCACCACTAGAGATGCAGCAAAGACACAATGAAAATATGATTAAAGACTGTGGTGTTTATTTTATAAATCACCATTCATCTAATTTATACATTAACATTTATATTGTGCAACTGTTGAAGTGATGATCAAATATGCTTGGAAGCATGCTTAACGTCAGCGTTTTTTTTTTTTAAGTTGCCCCCCTGTTTTAGTTTAAAGGCAGGATAGGCAGGAATTATCTAAAAAAACTTTTTTACAAATTTGTTTAAACTGTCTTTATATATCAATACATAAGTAAAATGAAAGTAAACTGAAAAAGAGAGAATAAAAATTGAGTGTCTGTGGACCTCTGGCCACTGTTTTGAACACAGCTCATTTTTTCCATTCACTCCACCCCCTCCCTTCTGGGTTTCTTCTAAAGCCACGCCCCCAAAACACATGAACGCGCAACACCGACAGCTTTGCTGGGAGAAGGATTTACCTCAGACAAGCGGAGAGGAAGGAGCGCGGTGCATGTAGTAACATCATATCACAATCACATGTAATAATACACCTAACTTTATCACTAGGAATATAAACAGATAGGATGCCTTCTAGTACTCACTATTAAGCCAGTGTTTTGCATGGAAGAGTTTCCGTGATGAAAGCATTGTTGACTCTGATGAGGACTACACTCCGCAGACAATACCGCTACGTCGCATCGTCGACTCGAGGAAAAGCCACGTGATATTTACTCTCGTTTGATTGCTTCGTGTATTCCCTTTTTGCCTTGTTTGCCTTCGCTGACTGGATATGCAGGTACTGTGAGTTCTGAATTCACTTACTGAGAGTTCTGAATGCACTTTCTCTGCCATGCTTGTGCTCTTTCTAGAGTGCCTCGTGCACGTTCAAATCAATCGGGTGTGCGCATGTCAGGGCAGATCCCATAGCAACGGGTGGTGCCATGGTCGCGAGAGAGAGTGATATTCGCGCAAGCTAATCATTTGTTTCGTCCTGAATGGAGATAATTAGCTGTGTTTGGAACAGTCGTGGGAGGTCTACAGAAACTTGAGTTTTGTACTCTCTTTTTCAGAGTACTTGCATTTTGATTATGTGTTTGTATATAAAGACAGTTCAGTTTTTTGGATAATTCCTGCCTACCCTGCATTTAATGCCTTTCAGAAAAATTATCTTCTTTAAATAAACATAAAATATCAAATGAAAGAACAGACCATCCGCTTTCAAACAAAAACAAAAACAAAAAAAAAACGTTTCATCCTACCTTCATTTGTTCTCTTATCACCTCTCCGATTTTTTAGCTAAAAGCGGAGATAATTCCATTTTTGTGAAGAACTTTTGTAAGAGATCAGATTCAGAGCCTGATGAAAACACGAGGTTTTCAGTGTTGTTGAGTAAATGCATCAGTGTTTAAGTTGGGTAAGATCGCCACCCAGTGGATATAGCGGACGTATGAACTTGAGTTATAAACTCCTCAGACAATGTTTTCTCTTTATCGACGAGATGTCTCAACAATATTTATTGACATTTATCTGGATATCGCCATTAATTGTGCAATTGTAGACAAATTAAAAATATGATCAAAGACTGGTGTTTATTTTCATAAATCAGTACGTAGCAACAGTGGCGCAGTGATACCAGTGTTGGGGGTAACGAGTTACAAAGTAACGGATTACAGTAACTACATTACTTTTTTGGGTAACGAAGTAAAGTAACGCATTACACTAATAATATTGGTAACTACACTACTTTACTAGACTATAGGAACGCGCTTTCCTGCGTTACCCAAGCAGTGTTTGCCAGGGTGTAAAGTTATGTCTATTTAAGTGGTGCGTGCATGCGTGTCCCTGTACGTGTGCCGTTGCCATAGAGATTGATTTGACGGAGCTGCTGGTGCAAAGGGGAGCGGGAAATGAAGACGGAGGGTTTCAGCCACTGGGGCGATATTCACATTACTTTCAGCGTATTGCTCGAAAGGACAAAAATATTCGTGTGAAATGCACACTATGCCCACACGTCTTTCAACTGCTGACAACGCGATGAGCAACCTGTCTGAGCATTTGTAAGTCCAGCATGGCAATACAACACTTGTGGCGAAAGATCCTGCTTAACTTACCGGTCAGGGATCGAGAGGTCCGAACCCGAAGACGGAATTAGGTAATGAACCTCAATCGAGTCAGAGCATAATTCTTTTAAAGAAATTATTTGAACGTAACCCGAACAGCAATGTCGCGTGCGCTCAATTTATAGAAAAAAGCCAGGAGTCAGGACCGCTGTTTTCTTCATAATCTTACTTCCAAATCTAATCCTATAAACTTTTCGGTGTTTGATGTATCGCTGTTACCGCCCTGACAGACTGTCTTAAATAGAGAAATAAGTTAATTGCTTGATTTGCGTTGTTGATTCATTTATAAATAATTCCCCCAAGGGTTTAGTTTATGCGCAAAAAGCATTAAAATGAATAGAATGTGATGATTACGTCTTTCTTTGGTGAAAAAATAATAAAATAAATAAGCCTATATGAAATGTGTTTCACTTAAATAATTAGCAAATTAACAAAACGAATTCAAAAGTAGCATATAGCCTATATGAGTTTATTTTTTGTGTAACGTGCTCCCAAACCGATGCAGCACAAAACACTTTTTACCTATTTAAAAAAGCACAATGTTTTGTTATTATTGCGAGTGTAACTTTACATAAGTAAATGTACACATTACAGTTTTGAATGTTGTTTTACTTTTATTTGTATGACCATAATTTAAGGTAATGCAAAATGCAAGCTCCTCACGCGTTTGCCATCACCCGCGTGGGTTTACACAGGGCAGCGAGAAAGAGACATTAAACTTTAAACATTTAACATTCTACTTGAGTTTTTTTGGACATCCCTTTGGAATCACTGCAATCATATCATCAATTTATAAGGTAATAATAAATATAAGCGCAGAACACTGCTGACCGCTCAGCTGTCAATCAGCCGACCCTCACAAAGTTTCACATTAAATGATAATATATTTGAACAAGCATGGTCCTGTGCTTATTTCTGTCAATGTTATGCATGAAGATCTTTAAAGGTTTCTACTTACATCACGATTTGCGGTGCGGCCGGTCGCAGTCTTTATGTAAAACGGTATGAAATAAATTGATGCTGATGTCGGATAATGGGTCAACTGTTATTTTAATCGCGCGGATGCGGGTTATCAAACAGGACTGTGCATGACTCGTATAGGGAAAATGGAATGACAACATGAAAATTATAAAATAGCCTACATGTTTATATTCTGTATGAAACCACCATGGTCGCTAAACTTGCGGTGTTAAAGGGACAGTTCACCCAAAAATAAAAAATTCTGTCATCATTAACTCTCCCTCATGTTGTTAGAAACCTGTATAAATGTCTTTGTTCTGGTGAACATGAATGAAAATATTTTGAGGAATGTTTGTAACCAAACCAAGCATGGGCCCCATTCACTTCTATAGTAGGAAAAAATTATACTGTGGAGGTGAATGGGGCTCATGAATGGTTTGGTTACAAACATTCCTCAAAATATTTTCATTCATGTTCACCAGAACAAAGACATTTATACAGGTTTCTAGCAACATGAGAGTTACAAACCTGATTTTCAAATAAATTAGACAGAATTTTAATGTTTGGGCGAACTATAAATCCGATGGGGTCAAAAATTAGGGTGCACCTAACTTTTGTGCTGGTGCACCTAAGAAAAAATGTTAGGCGCACCAGTGCAACCAGTGCAAAAAGTTAGTCTAGAGCCCTGGCCGGTCATTTAAAGTAGTCACTCATCATCAGCTGACCCCGCCTAAACATGTTCATGTATCTATGTGGTAAATTAAGAAAAAGGAAAAAAAAAAAGTAAAGTAAAGTAATAAGTAGTGAAGTTACTTTTCAAATGCAGTAACTAGTAAAGTAATCTCATTACAATTTTAAGAAGTAACTAGTAACTAGTAACTAATTACATTTTTTGAGTAACTACCCCAACACTGAGTGATACTTATGTAATGTGGTCTGAACCGTGAGGTTACCGGTGTATTTTATCACGGCTTAGAACGTGTTTCAACCAATCAGAATGAAGAACCAGAACTGCCCGTTTTATAAAATGCTTTTTACGATTGTCTTCAAATATATTTTAACTGCCACACATGTGCCGGGCAGCAAAATCATATTGAATTTTTTCCTGCATCACCCATGGTTAGCCTGTCATTCCATTCCCAGTACGTCATCATGTTTTACCTTAAGCCACCAAGTAAAATCTAGATACCTCTATTTAACTGTACTCCGATGCATTTGACACTCCAAAGGTACCATTAAGTATTTTTTTTCTTCTCTCCTAGGAAACCACAGCAGGAGTTAATTAATTTGCTCGTTTCCAATATTCAAGCTTTCTCACTGTTAGACGATAAATAAAGACGACTCATCTTTATTTATTATGACTCAACTTGTATACTTAAATGTTCTGATTTCAATATTTGGTTTGATGGCTACATCTGGTGGAAATTTTGTGTTAATAGCATACTTAGAAATCCCCTTAAAAATGCTGATGTGTCAAATACTTATTTTCCCCGCTTTATATATCAGGCTCATTGTTTTTGTAACATGTACACTGTTTGTCATTTTCAATAAAATAACCTGTGTACAAAATTGCTTTATCATTGATAATTGATAGTTCAGTATGAAATAAATTCTTTACATTAAGTAAATCCAACTTTTTTTAGTAGTTAAATAATATTCACAAAATTTTCAGCTACATCCAAGTAACATTTTTAAAAATATTTGCTTAATTTGTTTAGCAGACTTCACTTAGGAAGTCTTTCTTTGCTTTAATATTTTTACTTACATGAAAATAAATAAAATAAAATGTTTATCTCAATTTAATTTGTGATTAGAAATAAATGTAATTATTGAAATCTACTAGATTGTACAGCTTTCAAATTTACTCAATATTTTTAAGTGTAAAACAATTTCACCAAAAAATTTAGTAGATCATAATAAAAGTTTTAACAGTGTAGTTTTAAAGGAGACGTTTTCGTGATCCCATTTTTTAAACTTTAGTTGGTGTGTAAGGTTGCTGTTACAGCATAAATTGCCTGCAAAATTATAAAGCTCAAAGATCAATGCCAGAATTTGCTTTTCAATATGGCAGCGATGCTGGATTACGTTCCAGCACGTCTACGTATATGATGTCTATAAGGTCTAACGGCCCTGGTTAGGCTTAAACTGGTGTGGAATCACAACATCTACACAATCTGAACTCATTACGTATTTCTGAAGGAGGGACTTCAAAGAACAAGGAAGACATCAGCCCGTTTTTAGGGCAGTGAAAACAGCCGTAAAGATAGAGGTAAATGTGTGTAAAAAAAACTGTATTTTTCACACAAAACGTGAACACGTGTTATATTGCGCACCGTAAACACAATCAAAGCTTCGAAAACACAGGAAAAACTTGATCTTTAATAATATTGTGCCCTCTATTCATCTTGTTTTAAACGCTGTTACATTTGCAGCATTTAGCAGGTGCTCTCTTTTAGTGATTAAGCGTACACACATTGGGACGGTTTCCCGGACAGGGATTAGACAGGGATTATTTAGTCCAAGACTAAAATAAATGTAAGGGCTGTCCAAACTGAAAACCACTTGAAACGACATCTCAAAATACATCAGTGCCCTTTGTTTTGCCTCAAAATGCACAATAGTAATGTTTTTGGTAAGGCATGGTTGTTAAAACTAGTTATATTTCCTGATTAAACAAAGGTCTAGTCCTGGATTAAGCTAATCTCTGTCCGGGAAACCACCCCTTAATTCTTTTATCATCTACTTAATGCTGATCTAAACCCATATGACTTTATTGATTCAGACATTGTTGCTGCTCTTCTTTTTTAAGAAAGACATGATCCCTTTAATCTGTAAATGGTTAGTAGAATGCTTGTGTAGTGTGTAATATGATCACGTTCAGGAATGCTTACATCAGAGGTGGGAGATATGACCAAAATCTTATATAAAGATAGGATTCATTTTATATCATGGTAACGATATGTATCACGTTTTCTTATGTTATTAAAATATTTAATGCATATAATGTTCATAATTCTTACAAGAAAACTTATACACGCATAAAAAAGAAGATATAAAAACAAACAAAACTCATACTCACTGAAGATAAACAGTCAGTGATAAGTAATAAAAGAATGATAATAAAAAAGTGTGTGTGTGTGTTGCCATATTTATTTATTTATATAATAATATGCTTATTATTATCATTATTATTTATGATTGTCAAGAGCTGTGTGAGGTTTTCTGTCTTTTGACATACAGGAGCAAAATTAGGTAACTAGCATACTTCTTTAAGACCAAAATCCGGATCTGGTATAGGTACTGTTACACATGCGTTTCCTTTTTTCAGCTGTTTACTTTCTCTTAAAGGAATACTGCACTTTTTTTTAAATATACTACTTATAAATTTGCATATTTTCAAAAAAGTGGAGTGTCTCTTTAAGACCTAAATGGTCATGTTTGTGAAGATACTTGCAAAGACGGGATTTTTGAGAGTATATATTTATGGCAAAAAATGCTCACAAGCTTAATGGGCAGTGGATGCGTGACTTGCACGCTCCTCACACACAGAAACAGCAAGCACATATAGCATTGTTGTTTGTGTTTCAATTGCTTAAAATTACTTGTTTTAAAAATGGTGGTGCTTAAATAAGTGTACAACGTTACAACGCACCGCACAAAGACGATAGTCCAAAATCTCTACCATATATATAATTATAACCCATAATTATATTTTCAGCTGTGGGAGATATATTTTGACACTTTAAATTTATTTTAACATCTGTTGCCATTTTCAATTAGGTTTTAATATAAATGTTTAAACTGGATAGCAAGTATCTGCTAATTATATAAATTAGATCATCCAAATTGAGTCAGTTCATCAGCTGAAGAGTGCTTTTGGGACAGGCTCTCATTTTAAAGTTAAATCCTGAGTGCACAGGAAAAAAGAAAATGAGAAGACAATGAAGAGCCTAAAATCTAGGACAAAGAAAGAGATGGAAAAATGAAAGTAAGCAAGCTGATGAAGGTGCAAAGAAAGACTGTATAGTTGACCTGGGTTTTGAGCTTGAGGTGAGGTGAGCTTGTGTGAGGTTGGAACTTGACATTTAATTTGCATCTGCATCCAATAACCTCTAACATTTCTTTTCTTGCAGTTGCTTAAATTTTCAGTTTTCCACCATTATACGTGTTGAGGGTTCGAATCCTTACATTAAATGATCATTCCAGGTTTTTAGTTGAAGTGTACTTTCAGCTAAAAAGTACTAAGATTATATTAAAATGTAACCTAGAACATTAAATCAGTAGTGTTTAATTTTTTTTAAACCTGATATAAGACTGTATAGGAGAGCTGCAAGGCCAACCCACCTGCTCTAAAGCTGTAAGAGCACCAACAAGAGAGATGACTTTGGTAACACTTTATAATAACTGCACACTATGAAGCATTAGTTAAGCATTACTAAATAGTCAATTCTTCATTTATTAAACATTAATAGACATTAGTAAATAGTTTATCAATGCTTTATTCTTGATTTATAAGCGTATATATAATGTGTTTAATAATTGTCTTTTCATGCTTTATTAAAGGTAGTTATAAAACATTTGGAGGTGGTCAGTTACCTATTTTTGTGAGCTCATCTAAATTGAGGACTTTTTATGCTTTGTGGGGCTTTTGTGGAGGAGATTTGAAGTCTACGTTGTCTTTTGGGAGGGAAGCAAACACAACACGGAGTGGTGCAGAACATGGAGCATGTTTGTTTCAAGATGCAAAAATTAAACTGTAAAACTGTACACTTCATATCAAAGGAAAAATAAACCTCTGCTATATCATAAAAAAATAAAATAAATAAACAACAACAAAGAAAGTGAATATATATTTTTTTTTAAGTTGTATAATGGACTGAAACATGTCCACAATCTGCACTGCTGTTCTGGAATGTTTGAAACGTAATGCCAAGGTCCTCCCTGGAGTATATGAAGTAAAGTAAAGAAAACTATTAAATTTTTAATCCAGAACTTTGATATGCCTTCCCTCTGTCACAACGCATTTTTTTTACATTTCAGTACACCAACGGAAATGGAAACGACGCAAATATGTCACGTGGCACGCAAAGAGCCAATAAGCTTTTAATATCAATGCCATAAAGCAATGTGTCCTAAGGCTTCTTGAGGCGCGATATTTGAAATCAAATTTATATTAGCATATGACGAACGCCCGAGGGCTGAATTTGGATCTGTTCCTCGGAATCGTATGAATTTTAAAGATGTGGATTACAGAATAAAAGTAATATCTTTTGTGAATTTATGTTGTATTTTGGTGTAATTGTTGCTTAGTAGTAATAATAACGTATTGCATAGAAGACACGTATTGCATAGAGAAAACGCGTTTTTGTTTGTCATGGCAAACTAAATATTTAAAAAATAGTTAAATAAATACAGAATTTTTTTTTAAATGATCAATATTGTGAAATTATCTGAATATCATAATCATTTCATTAGGTAAATGGAGAAACTGTCTTAAATAAGTAAGTCAGAAAATATGACTGAAAACATGTCATTAATATGAGTAAGAAACGTTAATGCCCGCGATTTTTATATTTATGAATAAGAATAACTTACGTGCAAATTTGTACATTTGTAAATCTGTAAATACGTAATTATTTTACGTATTAGTCCTGTCTGTCATTTAAATGTAAGTAAATGTACGTATGGTACAACCACACTGAAACGTAAAAATACACACATATTCTCATGAGATCACGTTGGAAGTGTACAGTTGTACAGTGTAATTTTTGCATCTTGAAATAAATATGTTTCATGTTTTGTATTACTCTGTGTTGTGTTTGTTTCCTTTTTGGAAGATGGCGTGGACTTTGAATCTCCTTTGTAGAAGCTTTGCAGGGCATTGGAGGTCCTCACTTTGGATGAGCTCACAGGGATGGGTGACTGACCACTTCTGGATGTTCAATAGCTACCTGAATGAATCATGAATTACAGTAGGAATATGTGTTAATGAAGTATTTATTAACACACTGACTAACTTATTACTATACATCTAAGTATAAGATGTATAAATGAATGTTTAAATAGTTTATTAATCATTTATTTACACTTCCTAAATGATCTTATGAACCAATGACAACATCTTAATAAGTGGTCTGTAAATAATGTAATACTTATTTTAGAAATGATGAAGTGATCATTAATGAAGCATGAAAGGACAATCATTGAACGCATTATATATACGCTTGTGGATCAAGAGTGGAGCATTGATAAACTATTTACTAGTGTCTGTTAATGTTTAATAAATTATGAATTGACTATTTAGTAATGCTTAAATAATGCTTTACTAATGCTTCGTGGTGTGCAGTTATTATAAAGTGTTACCATGACTTTTAATAGCGCTGTACTGAAGATTCCATTAATACACTGTTTTCTCTCCTTATCTGTTTTGAGTGAGAAAATAAGAGAATGCCGGGGACCAGAGACAGAGATAACACTTGTTCAGTTGGTTTTATTAGAGGGATATTTACTTCGGCTTAAGTTAAGACACTCCAGCTTGGTTGCAGCCCCATGCTTGCCTCACCTGTGTGCTTTAGCATGGCACTGTGCAATCGGATCAAGTCATGCAATTGCTATTGTTGGATGATCTTGTGTATATTTGCACCATTTTAGTATTTCAGGTTTTTTTTTTTACAACAAATGAACACAGAAACTTTTATAGTCCAGTAATTTTTAACAGAGTTTGACTGACTTTGTCTTCTTCGTCTTCAACTATGTCCCAATTCAAGGGCTGCTTTAAAGGCGAGCACTCGGTCTTTCAAGGTGGCAGCCTCAGAAGTTCGTCAAGAGAACACAGGTTTTATTTGTTTATTTTAGAATATCCAGCCTTTATATGCAGCCGTTGCAGGAGCGTGATGAATCTTGGGATAACCTCGGCTGTTAAGGACCTCTTCATCTTCCGTCTGGACAAAACTTCAGTGCATAACTCGTCCCGCAAGCTTTCATCTTTTTCGTTGTTGTCATTGCCGTCTTCCCTGTCATATTCTTCTTCACCCTCTTCTTTGTCACGTCTTCTTCATCGCTTTCTTTGTCGTTGCTGTCTTTGTCGTTGCTGTCTTTGTCATCATCGTTGTCTTCGTCGCGTTTTCTTTGTCGCGTCTTTGTCGCCTTCTTTGTCGTCGTCGTCGTCGCAAATCTTTATCGTCTTCATCGTCATCTTCCTTTTTCATCTGGACAAAACTTCGGCACATAACTCATCCTGCAAGCTTTCATCATTGTCTTCGTCGTCGTCTTCAATTTATTCTTTGTCGTCGTTGTCGTCTTCTTTGTTTTCCATCTGGACAAAACTTTGGTGTGTAATTTGTCCCGCAAGCTTTGCCGTAGACCAGGGCTATTCAATTGGCGGCCCGCGGGCCAAACCCGGCCCCCAAGGTAATTTGATCCGGCCCCTTATTGTAGTCTGTAAAAAAGACGTCTCTAAAATAAATTTAGTAAGTTAGACAACGGGCCGTACAGTTATGAGTTGATGCGCGTGCGTCTGTTTCATGCAGCATGAGCTGCAGAGCGCGAGTCACGTGACTGGTGCGAGCAGCTGTGTCACGTGATTATATTCGCGCTTTGGTCCACAAGTTCAAAGCGATCGCCTCCCCCGCTCGCGCCTGCGTCTCAAGACGCGATAGCTGACAGTGGTGAGTTAAGAGACCGGACTCTATGGTTGTTTTAACTTTATTTGTTGTATTTTCAGCTTAAAACACCTTTTCCGATAATTGTTGTCTGATATGTTTATGCTTATCCACAATGATATTAACGTTAGATAATGGAAACTCGTTGAAACGATTTTGTGAACTAGACAAAAAGATCCTGCAGTTTCTCCAAAATTCAAAGCAGACAAAGGCTCAAATATTATGCGAGTCATCGTTCTCACACAAGAATGCAACTAAAACGAGTAACAGTTAGTCGCCCATCGCTCACAGCCAGCACCTGCACCACTGTATGTGTATCGCGCTGACAAACATACACCTGATTTTACTGCTCTTGCGAAATCTAAAAACATATTCTGTTTATTAGAAGGTAGCCTAATGTTTGCCAATTATTAAGATGGCTGTTGTAGTTTAAATAGGGCTACTGTAATAATTAGCTTTTGACAAAAAAACTGCATAAAACAATTATGTTCCATATTATAAACTTTTTTGTTATGTGCACTGAAGTGAGTAAATGAGTTAAATTCTCAATAAGTGTGATATGGATCTTATTTACCTATTTAAATGTAGAATAAAGCTTACTTGGGCATCTTACAATGCACTTATGTTGTTATGCAGTTTTAAAATACAACATATGAACATATCTGGATGTAGAAAAAGCCTACTTTGACATCTAACAATGCACTAATGTTGTTGAATGCAGTTTCAAAATACATGTTTGTAGAAAAAGCCTATTGTTCAATGCACTGATTTTGTTGTTGTGCAGTTTCAAAATACAACATGAATATGTTTAAAGGTAGAAAAATGTAGTCATCATATCACTGTTATATCTCCGGCCCCTCATTTAAGATACTTTTTATGAACTGGCCCCCACGACAAACTAATTGAATAGCCCTGCCGTAGACCAATGAAACAGGGCTCAAATCGACCGGCTTATTGAGGAGAGGTGTGCTATAGAGACAGAGCGCAGTTATGCAAATTTGAAAAACAC
Organism: Misgurnus anguillicaudatus; assembly: GCF_027580225.2. Taxonomy (NCBI): domain Eukaryota; kingdom Metazoa; phylum Chordata; class Actinopteri; order Cypriniformes; family Cobitidae; genus Misgurnus; species Misgurnus anguillicaudatus. Next base: position 23,271,161 of record NC_073339.2, read on the forward strand.
GGCCACCGGGGGGGGGAATTCAATCCAACCGTCTCCATTGACTTTGTATTGCGAGAGGCCGCCTCCTTGTCATTTCTGGCTTATAACAAAAAACAGAATAATGCCTAAAAGCTGCTGTGTGACAATATGTACAGCTAACAAGCCAAAGAACCCAGAAATACATTTTTATAAACTGTCGAGCCGTAAAACCCTGCCTTTGAGGAGAAAAAAGTGGATCGCCGACTACGTTTACCTTTAGTGGGCGCAGTTCTACTAATATGAGTACTATGAAAAGTTGCCTGTTTCCACTTTTCTTTTTGTAAACGCTCGTTTTTTGAGCTCGACAGCTTATACAAACGTATTTCTGGGTTCTTTGGCTTGTTAGCTGTACATATTGTCACACAGCAGCTTTAAGGCATTATTCTGTTTTTTGTTATAAGCCAGAAATGACAAGGAGGCGGCCTCTCTCAATACAAAGTCAATGGAGACTGTTGGATTGTCCCCCCCCCCGGTGGGCGTGGTTTTCAGGTTATGACGCGCTGCGCTCTGTCTCTATGACTTTTATAAATGATCGGTGCAGGATTTCCGAAAGGGGAGCAAAAAAACACCAGAAAAATCCCTTTGACATAAAATTGCACCGAACTTTGATGGATCATGACTCCGATCAAGGCTCTGTTAGAACATACATCACATTGGGGTGAACATTGTACCCCTGGGGTGTATGAGGCACCAAATTTCCCAATGAAAAACAATGGTGTGAAAATAACATAGATTTAACCTTGCAAAAAAAACCTGACCGGTCATAGGTCTGAATGCCCAGATGGATATCTTTAAAGACATTAGGTGGGCTCATTTTACTCAGGCATCCAATCAGTCTCTCAGGATCCTTACAGAGGTATTAAGCCATGCACCTGACAACCAAATATGGGCACCCTAGCAACACAAAATTCAAACAGTTATATCTTACAATCTGAATGTCATGGCGACATGGTTTATATCAATAATGCTAGCAAGTAGCTTATGGAGCATCATCAATGGCCACTCCCAAGCCATGCCCTAGCAACCAAAGACAGAACTCTAGCAACCGATCCCATAGACTGCCATTATAAAATGTCCAGAAGCATATCTTCGCACCACAGTGTCATAGAGACATGGGAGTGGGCTCATTGTACTCAGGCTCTCATGATCCTTACAGAGGTACTAAGCCACGCCCCTAGCAACCAAATATGAGCACCCTAGCAACCAAATAATTAATATTGTAAAAATGTATAAAACAAACATCCTCTTTTGCACCTTTAAGTCATGCTAGCTTATGCTAATGTTAGCTTCATGCTAAATATTGTTAACTTCATATTAAATCATGCTATCTTCATGTTAAATCATGTGCTTCATGTTAAATTTTGCTAGCTTCGTGTTAGCTTCATGTCATGTTGGCTTCTTGTTAAATCATGCTAACTTTATGTTGGCTTCATGCTAAATCATGCTAGCTGCATGTTAAATCATTAGCTTCATGCTAATCATGCTAACATCGTGTTAGTTTCAAGGCTAAATCATGCTAACATCATGCTAAATCATTTTAGCTTCATACTAAATCGTGTTAACATTATGCTAGCTTCATGCTAAATCATGTTAACAGCCAGCTAGAATACTAAACTAAACTTCTTAAGAAGTAGACGTTTATCCTGTAAAACTTCTTTCAAACCGTTTTTAACTTTCAGGCCAGGCTTTGTCAAGCCAACATAAAGTTTGTTTTCAAACTTTACTAACTAGTTTTAAGTTGATCTAACTTTTCACTTTTTGCAATGTGGCTATTCACTTTTTACAATTTGGCTAATACACTGTTTACTTAAAGGGCCAATATTCCATTTTTAAAAAGCACATTACTTTGTGTATTTAGTGTAATGCAATGTGTTCGCGTGGTTTGCGGTTCTCAAAAAACATCTTCCATATACCATGCATTATTGTTTGTCCTCTATGCCCCGCTTTTCTGAAATGCAGCGATTTGTACAAAGCTTATCATTCTGAGAAAGCAGGGTATGATCCTATTGACCAGCATTCAGTGTGTTGTAATACCTTAAATGCATAAACTGAAATGTGAAACTCCTTACCATCTTTGAAAGATCAGCTCAAAAGCAATAGACAGTTTCAGCAGTAACAACATAAACAAATGGCTTTTGTGGAACAAACGTAACTTCAAGTAAACTTCGCAAATAATCAATAACAACAGAGTCCTTTTAGAGTATTTCTAATAACAAGTAAAATAAACAATTACCTTATTAGTTTATATTATACTGTAAATAAAGTGTATCAAAATTGACACTGAGCTAACGTTGTTGTGTAAAATGTGTACTAATATACATTGTTAACTAGTTACCTTTACATAGAGGTGATACATGATTGTTGTCTCCCCTTGTCTTTAGGAAACAAGGGGAGTTATTTTCAAAGTTCAGTTTAGCCACTAGTCAGACCATTTAAACAAACAGAGACCAGATGCATAACTGCAACAATGCACAACCATCTGATGAAACCGTCTATAGTGAAAGCCAGAAGATAATATTGTCTTTACAACTTTATCAATATGAGACAAGCCCGATTCTGACCCAGAAAACAGATGACCAAGCTAATATATCAACTTTGTCAGTGTGACTTCAGCAGAACTTAAAAGATCGGTATATAGTAAGGATACTAAAAGATAAAACCATGTCTGCATTTGTGATCGTGGAAAGGAAAAACAACATGCGCTACTCTACACTGCTCAAAACTCGCATTTGAATCGTCAATATAAAATTATTTAAATATTTGACTTGCAGGCTGTGAAACAGAAGAGAAACCTTTGTGCACATCCAGTGTACTCTCATATGTATAGGACACAAGTAAATATGCAGCATACAATCTAATATTTAAGCTGTACTGTTTTGGAACAGTGTTGTAAATAAAACGTAACCATTGATTTCTTATTGTTTTCTCTACTCTAGTGTGAATGAATGTTACACCCTCTATCTTTCCATATACATTAGGGTGGTGCAAATGTTCCCTTCAGTATGACATCCAACTGCAAGGGTGTGTGTTCGAACAAGGTGTAAAAAGGTGTAGATGAGGCTTCACTTTCTAAAAGAAGATCTTTTTGGGTTTAAAACTTATTTTAAAAATATTTGCAATTAAATTTACAGATCTTTTGTATGCACAGACATCTTTTAACACTCTAAAGACAAAGGAAAACATGAAATCTGGTCATATGACTCCTTTAAGGGATACTGTACAGTCAGTTTAATATTTATTCCACGAGGGTCACTTCCAAAATACAATATCTGGTTACGTATATGTTGTTGTCCATATCCTATTGGCCCACTACAGCCTTATAGAAACAACAAAGACCATTTTTATTGAGTGGTAGGCTATGGTGATCATGTGGTCATATGAGTAACTTGTGTTGTAAAAAGTTGTAATAACTCAATTCTCAATCCCAGAAAGCACAATAGGTTATGAAGATACACTGCTTATTTATGTTCAAACTTCTGATTAACATCAACTCGAATTTATATGCATTCCAAATCTTTACAATCTGAAAAACTTTAATTTAATTTTAATTGTGATAATTGTGAAATATTGCCATTAATATTTGGGTGTATATATAACAGGTATATAATTTAATAAAGGTATATTGTTTTCAGAAAATAATTTTTTGAGTACTGTGATTGGTTTTAGTGTCAAAGCAGTAGCGGAGTGGTAATCGGGAGCGTCGGGACTTTTCCCAGTGGGTCGGTAGTGTTTTTGAAGGTCTGATAATGGCTGGGCTTTCAGTCTTTTGTCATGCACTCCCACTACACACTGTATTTCTCACACAGAAAATAATTTATAATATGTTTAATATGCTGCAGCGCCCAAAATTTATCTGGCCGCACCGCTCTCTCTATCAAGCCCATCTCCCCTGGAGTTCTAGTCGAGCATGACACTTATCACCAAACAAAAAAAAGAAAGAAGCTACACAATCGCCAATCAGAAAACAGCACTGTTGTATTGTTTGACTCTGTGGACCCTGTACCGGGTCCAGAATTATCTTATTTTGACTTAATATAAAATTTTCCTTTAATTTTTAATGGTCTGTCATGGACCCAGTACCACATATGAGATACTGTTTGAAAGCTTAGACTCTCTACTTTCTGCAGATATGCATCACTTTGAGATATGTTTTACTGTAAGAAAGTTACACTTAATTTACACTATCACCCCCCCATATTTTTTAATATAATTTAATATTCACATATTTCATATTTTTCAAGTATGACAAACATGGGCAAGTCTTATATCAAATGAAAGCTCTCACTCTCAGGAATAAGGCTGCATCGTTATTTTTGTCCTATTATCACATATCCTACAATTGTCGAATGAATAATGAGGTAAAAAATCGTCTTTTGTAAACATATGGGAAACTTGAGTGTGAACTGCCTCAGATAGCACAGATAGCCACAAATGATACACCATCTTTTCTCTTAGGTCCTACTCTAAAAAATGAGTCCATTCACAGCATTTTCTTTGGTTGTGTGCATAATTAATCCCTTGCTATTTATTATATGTGCAAAACAAAAAATTAATATTTATATGAAAAATGTATTTTCGCACACTTCAGTAAAATAAGAATAACTTTTGAATGCGACATACTAAAGAGATCATTCTTTTTTGGGTGTTTACTGTCTGCTGCTGGTAACAACCAGAACTGTCTGCAGTCTGCTAGAGCACACAGAACCAGAGTTATACACTATCAGAGACAGTATTTACAACATAAAAAAAGAAAATTTGGTGTTTTATCATATAAAAAAAAACACACATAAATAACAATATTTGTCACAAACAGCAGCTTTTTATGTAACTTCAAAGGGTTTTCTGCAAAATGATATAAAGATATTGCATTTATTCCATTGTATGTGGTTATGGGAGCACTTCAAATGTTTTTTGGCAGAAATTGTATACCAAAAGCGTATTAGTCCTCCCATCAGTTGGAGTAAAATAACTTTTGCATTTATTATGATAGAGAAAAAAATCATTTTTTTCCTGTAAGCTGGCAATTGCTGGAATCAAACAAAACTGTCTGCAGGTTTCGTTACCACTCAGGGCCAGAGTTATACACTTTTAAATACAGACTTTAGAAAAAAAACATCAAAAAGCGCCTATTTATTTTTGTGTTTATTAGAGGACTGACAACACATACATCAATGTTGAGCTCTTTTACCAGTGTTTTATGTAATTTCAAAGGGTTTCCTGTTAAATGATACCAAACTTTTGTGTGTGCACCTCTGCTTGTGGGTGTGAGAGGCTTTTGAGGTTGGGTGGGCCAAGTCCAGGCGAGGATCCCCAAAATAGCCTCAGAGTGTAAGAGTCTGATCTCCTGTTTTAATGTTATAACAAAGGCACAAACATTGTTTGACACAAACAATGACAACTTGACTGCTGTTAATGTTTCCCAGATAAATCAGCATCAGTTTTTCATGAGTGTCTGTAACTTAGCCAAAAGTTTTACAGCCTGTTCACTGACAACACCTGCTCAGAACATGTAGTCTAGGAAGGCCTCGTTATATTTTCGTTATCACACAATGACTGACATTTTGTCACATTAAACATCTCTCTCCAAATAGGCTTAATATTTTTTAAGCAACTGCTTTGCAACCAAATTAAGCTTTAGCTTACCTGAAACTAGGGAACTGTTGTTGACTTTAAGATATTTTAAATAATAATTATTACACTTGGTATTTCTTGTTGTTGTGCAATCATTTTGTTGTAATTGTAGATTTCAGCATTTGCTTATTTACAGGGAACCATTTTCTTTTCTTTTTTTTTTTTACCACAGAGGGCTGGTGGTCTATGAAATGTCTCTGTAAATGTTTTTGTCCCACTCTGCCCCTCGTCAAAAGAAACCTTCGATTTTTCTCAATAAATTTGTTGTGGCCACAATGACACTTCAAGTCGTCTTGCATTGATACCTTTCTTTGTTTACACAACAGTTGTGAATGACGCTTGTTGACATTCTTGGATGGCATATTAAGCAAAAAACAACTCGTTCTATAAAACTTTGTGGTTTTCATCAGACAGTCAGGATAAAAGCAGAAATTACAGTGCTGCCAGAAGAATGTGTGGGAGGAAACACAACACTACTGTAAATATGATTCCAGCATATGGCCTGATCTTAGTATAACATTTTTGTGGTTTACCGTGTGGTCTGGTGGACTCTATTGACTTGGGGTCAGTGACCAGCCAAGCACAGTCTTCGGCGGTTGTCATAGAAACCCCTGTACAGGGAAGGCAGACAGCTGAGGGGAGTCTGGAAAGGTATGTGGATGACTCACCTCTCTTTTTGTGTGGGAGTATTCTTCTGAGATTTTCTGTTGACTTCTATTTAACATGCAAGTGATTATCCCTGTGTTTGGTCAAAAAGGTCTTTGTTCAAAACCAACCAGCGGATATCACAATGCATTAATGTCACAAGGTGACGATCTTTTTTTTTCTTTGGGGCGGAACCAAAATTATGGAAGTTTGGTTCCGCCCGGAAGTGTTTCCGCCCGGACCGGAAAAGACGAACACCGGACTTCCGGTAAGCGCCGCGAGCAGGAAATCGGGGAATTCGATGCACCTGTGCCTAGTTGGGGACAGCGGTTAGTGATTGGAAGATACGCTGAACAAGGCAGTACTTAAGGCCAAGTTTATTCACAGTCTGGAGACCTTTTGGGTGTGTGTGGAAGCGCTGTGTTGTGGCCGCTGGTGCGCTGTTTGTGGCTGCCTAAACTCTCTCTCTCTCTCAGGCTGTAACTGTTGATTGTGAAGTCATTGCGAACCTTATAGGTTGTGAGGAGAACGAACACATGACGGATTGAGACGAAGTGAAAAAGGGGATTGAAACGGCATCGCTGTGAGTACCTAGATCTAGCTGAAAGTGTCTTGGGTATTAAACTGGCTTATGTTAACTCCCTCCAGGAGAAGGAGGACGGCCCTACCCCTCATAGAGCGTGGTGGGTGAGCCGAGGAAATACTTACCGAAGCAGACACAACAACGACATCACTAGCTGGGCCGCATATTTTCATCGCCATATCTGAACTAAGCGAAGTGAGGGAAGACGGGCGCCTTTTTCGTACACTTGGAGTGGTGGGTGAGTCTTTGTGCTGTGGAAACCTTTATTTTTGACGTGGTGCTGTATATTGCTGTGTGTCTTGTCAGATCAACCCCTGCCTTCACGCACTTCGTTGAGAGAAGACAAAGAGGCTGCTGGCTTTAGCTCAGTTCATTACAGCATACGTTGTGAGCGTGCTTCGGGCCTCCAGAAACAGTACGGTGCCCAGAAACGATTTTCCCCCGTCTAGACCTCAGGCGGAGGTGAAAAGTGGCGGTGAAGAGCCGAGGAAACAGCCGAGGTGTGAGTACGATTTGGGGCTATTATTATTGACATTTTCTATTGCATAAACATTGTTGTCGCAGAGAGAGAGGTGACGTAAATCCATCGTCCCGTGGCCTCTACAAAGGGGCGCCCCTTTCCAGAGTTCGAAGGCCTGACGGTAACAAGGAAAGGGCAGCGCTCGGCCCGGTGAGACGTTGGGATATTCCACCCCTCTGCCACCATCTAGCGGTCGTGAGGGTTCGCCCCCGACGCCACCTAGGAACTACCTACCCCATCGCACGTCGCGCCGATGCTGTAAGTCCACCACTGCTGCCTGTGTGCCTATTAAATCTCTTACGCTGTCAATCCATAGAGACGGAGCATGCACTGGATCCGGTAGACTTGTGGGGAAGAATCTGAGGAGGAACCGAGCAAAACCTGTACCTACGGTACGCTGAGTCCAGTCGAAAGGTGAGAGCCATTTCAAAGCAAATTAACTGTGCTTCTGTGTCCAAGCCGATACCCGTGGAGAGAAGAGGAGAGAGAGTGAATATTCTGAGGAGAAACCGAGCAAAGAACCTGTACTTACAGTACGCTGAGTCCAGTCGAGAGGTGAGAGCCATCGTAAAGCAAACTAACTGTGCTTCTGTGTCCAAGTCGATACCTGTGGGAAGAAGAGGAGAGAGAGTGAATATTCTGAGGAGAAACTGAGCAAAGAACCTGTACTTACCGTACGCTGAGTCCAGTCGAGAGGTGAGAGCCATCTTAAAGCAAACTAACTGTGCTTCTGTGTCCAAGTTGATACCTGTGGAGAGAAGAGGAGAAAGAGTGAATATTCTGAGGAGAAGCCGAGCCAAACCTGTACTTACGGTACGCTAGTCCAGTTGAAAGGTGAGAGCCATCTTAAAGCAAGCTAACGGTGCTTCTGTGTCCAAGTCGATACCTGTGGAGAGAAGGAAAGGGGTAGTGAGTAACCTGACGAAAATTGTGTAACTACAAGGGAGAGCCTCCCCGAGGAAGATTCAGGTACGCGACCAATATAATAATCCCCCACACTCATACTGGTTCTGATTCTGCCTCCAGGAGGAAGGAGCGCGCCACGGATTATTAAGGCCAGGCCGGAGCCTGAGTCCCACGTCCCGGACCCCCGTTGGCCCCTTGCTTCCCGTCATCCCCTGGCTGAGGCCCACCTGGAGGGCAGAGCTAGATTTAGTTTTAATCCTCTTTCCCCATTCCCCAAGACATTTTAAATATTTAAATTCAATAAAGATTGTTTTATACTTACCTGTTCTCGTGTTGTCTGGTCATTGGGTTGCCTTTGGGGACCTCCTCGAGGTGGAAGTTGAGAAGGGGCGTGGCTTTAGCCTAGCACAGCCAGCCCCTGGCCGTGACATTAACAAAGCAACTATGTATCAAACAGTCTGAAATTTGATTTTTGTATGGTTCATTTATCTGTTGGTCCATTTACGTCACATGCACTCTATAACTCAAAAAAAAAAAAAAAAACAATACACCCAAATAGTGATATCCACCCTATTTCTTCTATGATACTTCTACATCTGTAAGTTAATCATTTCTAATGCAGAAATATTACTACCATGAATAACAGTGGTTTATCAGGTTACTGATGTTGCACTGCTATTATTTTGAGCCGGTGGCTCAAATGAAGTTAACCAATGCTATAATGAGCACTTCTGTTTATAAACAGAATTATAAATATTTTCTTAGTTACGTTCAAAATAATAGCAGTGCAACATCAGTAACCTGATAAACCAGTTATTCGTAGTATTTCTGCATTCAAAATTATTTACTTACAGATGTAGGTGTCTAATAGAAAAACAATACACCCATTGGTAATTATATCCACACTATTTCTTCTGAATTATAAACTTATATATTGAAAGTGGCATAATCAAAATAATAGTAGTGTGAAGTTTAAGTGGAATATTCTGTTATAAAACTATTCCTTTTTGTCCTTAATTAGGAAAGAGGGGAAGCAAATGTTTCGCCAATTATGAAAAATATATCTGCTGCTGAATTTCTAAGTAAAATTGACCATTCCATCTTTGCTCAGAGGAACGACGAGAGTGGAACATGTATAAAGAAATGCAGCAAAGTTTGGATGCTCAGCTAAAATGAAAATCTGAAATGTTTTAAAATAGCAACAACAAAAAAACAAGCAATTACGGTAAATACAGATTGAAGAATAGTCAGAATGGCAAAGATTCAGCATTTCATCACCTCTAGAAAGATTATTTAAAATGATCTGTAAATACTGTGAACATCAGAAGACGTTTGATTGAAACTAAGCTGTATGCAAGAAGCCCCTGTAAAGCACCATGGTTGCAAAAAAGGCATGTGCAAAATCACATCAACATTTTAACTGGCCCAAAGTACCCCCGGGTACTGAATTCAAGCCACAGTAGTGTAAAAAAGCTAAACATGGTGGTGCAAAAATCATGGCATACAGTAAAAATTATTAAGACTCATAAAACAAAGCAATGTCCCCTTTTATAAATCACAGATCACATGCAAGGGTGCATACATGAATCATGCTCAGATCCCACCCTGCAAGCCCATTCTTCCATTAAGTTTGTTTTTTTATAAATCACTTTTGCATGGGAACCAGCAACATGATCTCACAAAGTTCCGTGGGATAGTCACGGAATTTTGTGCTAATTTTTCCGTGGCATTCTCATGGATCTCCGCATTTTTCCGTGGCCCTGCTACGGACTGTCTTTTTACGTGGCATTCTCACGGATTGGTTACTCAACTGCTTTTTCCTATTTTCAAACCATTTTCACTTCGGTTTAGGGTTAGATTTGGTGTTTGCGTTAGTATGTCACTTTAACTATTGGTTTATACTATTTTTTCAGATGTATTCTTTTATATTTTCTAAACTTTAAACAATTGTCGCCTGGCGTTGGGGTTAGAGTTGGGTTTGGGTAGGGATGTCATTTCATGTAAATCTAACCCTAAACCGAAGCGAAAATGGTAAGAAAATAGGACAAAACAGTTGAGTAACCAATCCGTGAGAATGCCACGGAAAAAGACAGTCCGTAGCAGGGCCACGGAAAAATGCGGAGATCCGTGAGAATGCCACGGAAAAATGAGCACAAAATTCCGTGACTATGCCACGGAAATTCGTGAGATCATACGCAAGTTTCCAGCCCTGTTTTGTGCGTATGCACGCTTTGTAAATGAGACCCCACCCCAATCCGTTGATCTCTACTCCATTGGAAACTTTCATTAAAAGTGCAGTTTCGAAAGCAAAACTTAAAAAATGACACAAACTGTGGATTTTCTCAGAAAAAAATTTTAGAGAATTTAGAGAAGTTTAGAGAATCTGTGCGTAAAGGGGCAAGGCCGGAAAACCATACTGGATGTCCGTGATCTTCGGGCTCTGAGATGGCACTGCATCAACTACAGGAATGCTACTGTAATGGAAATCACAACATGGGCTCAGGAATACTTCCAGAAAACATTGTCAGTGAACACAATCCATCGTGTCATTCGCCGTTGCCAGCTAAATCTCTATAGGTCAAAAAAGAAGCCATATCTATACATGATCCAGAAGCACAGGCGTTTTCCCTGGGCAAGGCTCATTTAAAATGGACTGTGGCAAAGTGGAAAACTGTTCTGTGGTCCAACGAATCAAAATTTGAAGTTCTTTTTGGAAAACTAGTACGCCATTTCATCCGGACTAAAGAGGACAAGGACAACCCAAGTTGTTATTAGCGCTCAGTTCAGAAGCATGCATCTCTGATGGTATGAGGTTGCATGAGTGCGTGTGGCATGGGCAGCTTACACATGTGGAAAGGCACAATCAATGCTGAAAGGTTTATCGAAGTTCTATAACCACATATGCTCCCATTCAGACGTTGTCTCTTTCGGGAAAGACCTTGCATTATCCAACATGACAATGCCAGACCACATACTGCATCAATTACAACACCATGGCTGCGTAGAAGAAGGATCCGGGTACTGAAATGGCCAGCCTGCAGTCCAGGGCCATATGTATAAAGCCGCTCAGAGTAAAATTTTAGTCTTAAGTGTGTCAAAATTCTAAGAATGACGTCATTTTACTTTTATTCCTAGACTTAAAAATAAGTTTGATTTATAAAGCCTCCTAAGTGTTAAGACTAGTTCTCAGCTCCTAAATTATTTAAGAGCTGGAGAGGTCTTTTAACCTAGTTAAGAGTAACAAGAGAGGTGAGCAGAGAGGTGAAGATCATGCACTTTACAACAAAGAATGTGTTAGAATTACTTTAATTCAAATGTATTTCTATAGTACTTTTGAAAAAATATATTGTTGCATTGTTGCAGAGCAGAAAATGTACAATATACATGTTAGTAGTATATAGACTGTAGATGGGAATTAATATAACATGAAATATAAAGAGTATAGGGTTTTTTTATTCAGTGTATATTATATTACACAATATAATATACAGTATAAGATTAGTGAAACTTATTCAGATGCTTGCACAGTACCAAACATTTTTATCAAGACAGCACACTTAAATGGTATATACATTTGAATAAAATACAAATTCAAATTATTGATAATGCCTAAAAAATTAATGTTTTTTCAACTAAAATTTTCTCAGTTTAAGTGAAATAATTAAAGTTAAAAATGTTTAAATATTAGGTGTTACCAATTGAAGTAAGTTTTTATAGAGCCGCTTTTACATTTTACAGTTTATGATAGGTAAATAAAATACCATAACATGTAAATAAAATCTACAATAAAAAATGTGAAGTATCTACAAGATTGCAGTGACACCATTACATGTAAAGTGATATTAATAGAGTATACAACCCTGACCCAAAACATAATGTTAGCAGTGAGCAAGCCAAAGGTGAAAGTGACAAAGATGGCAAAAATTACAATTGTGTTTAAGTGGAGAAATCCAACTTAACTTGATAATTTTGTTCAGGCTTGATCATTAAAGTATTTTTTTTATCTAAGTGTTTGCAAACTTTAGTATTTTCTTTATAAACAGCTTGTGAGTAAAATCAAAATGATGTGATTCATAATCTTAATTTTTTTTAAATAGCATTGCGTTTTTCTATTTCATGAACATGTTGAAACTTAATCAAAATGGTCCAAAATCGTGTTAAATAAATGTATGTACTTATTTGTAATATTGTTAAACATTTCTTGAAGCAAATTTAAATTACAATATTTAAATCTTAATATAATTTGAATGTCTTCATGATTCATGAATGTATGGTGTCACATGCTGCTGTGACTGTATAACATTGCTGGCTTTCTATTGGCTGATTCAGAGGTTAAGGGTGGCCATTTTAGGTTGAAATCATTGTAGTTCTCAGTTTGCGGCACTTAAGTCAGCACTTAAGAATGAGTCTTACACTTTACTGAAAGTTGCTGTCAGCTTCTTTATAAACATCTCCTACTCTCAGACTGCTCCTACTCCTTACTAAGAATTTTTTGACACTTAAGTCATAGCTTAAGACTATTCTTAAGAGCATTTCTGAGAGGTTTTATACATACGGGCCCTGATCTTTCACCCATAGAAAACATTTAGTGCATCATAAAGAGGAAGGGACAAAGAAGACCTAAGATAGTGGAGCAACTAGAAGCCTGTATTAGACAATAATGGGACAACATTTCTATTCCTAAACATTGGTCCTCCTCCAGCTGTTCTTTATATGTACATTTAACTTTTCCAGCCTCTTATTGCTACCTGTCCCAACTTTTTTGGAATGTGTAGCTCTTATAAAATCCAAATTGAGCCAATATTTGGCATGACATTTCAAATTGTCTCACTTTCAACATTTGATATGTTGTCTATATTCTATTGTGAATAAAATATAAGTTTATGAGATTTGTAAATTATTCCATTCCTTTTTTACTCACAATTTCTACAGTGTCCCAACTTTTTCTGATTTGAGGTTGTATATATATCTATATATATGGCTGAATCCCCTGAATATTAACTTTCGTTCTGGACTCCATTTCCCATAATCCCGCATACCTGGACTGATTACTCTGCCACCTGAAATTCATTGGACAGCCTATATAAACTCTCTGGAAACATTCAGTCAGTGCAAAGTCTTGATTTGTACTGGCTGTCATTGCTGAGCGGCAGGGCCGGCCCGAGGCATAAGCGAACTAAGCAGCTGCTTAGGGCCTCGCGGCCACCAGGGGGCCCCCAATCATTTTTTTTTTACATTTAATTTTTTTTGTACATTTAAATAACTTATACAAGTAATATAAATGAATGAATGAATGAATGAATGAATACGAATGAATAAATGAATAATTCAAGACAAGAAAATTCTGATTTGCAGACAACTGCTGTGTGTCTGTAGTGCTAGCAGTTGAGTCATGCGCAATATAGACACCTCGCGTGAACTGACAATTTGTAAGCAATGCCACAAAAAAGGATGTATCCCTCTGGTGCTGAAAAGAGAGTAGAAAAGGACAGAGGAGGAGAAAAAAGGGCAAGATAAAGGTATGTTTGCATGATTATTAACAGTATGTTTAATTTGTGCAGCAGCAGTGGTGTCAGTGCCGGCCCGAGCCCCTTAGGGGCCCTAAGCAGAATTTGTTTGGGGGCCCCCTCCCACCATTTTTTTATAAAAAAAATAAAGAAATTACAAACATTTATAAAAAGATTAGTTATTAAGTAAGGTCTAAAATTAGCATTAGGTTCAGAAATCAAATCAAATGAATCATAACACTGTCTTTATTGCAGGGCCGGCGTCAAGGGGGGCATTCGTGGGCAGTGCCCCCCCCCGAACAGATTGTTGTGCCCCCCCACAAAGTTTTTTATTACTTAAATATATATCAAGAATAATTAAAATAAATTAAACATTGAATGTTTCATGACTTGTAATGTAATCAAATGAGGAAAATATAGTTGATATATGTTTTCTTTAATTAAAAAAGACCTGTTTTAAGGAAGTTTAATGTTCTTACACGCCGTCTCCAGCTATTTTAAAGGTAAGTTAGCGGTGTTTTAAATTACGTAAACTTAAATGTGAAGTGTGGCTATAGACCGTTAACAGCATTACGACGTGATTATGGTAAAGCGGCTTTTTTAAAGCTACGCGGTGTGCGCTGCGCTATGAAACCCATTCATTTCAATGGCTTGTGCCGCGCGAAGGCGGTTTGTTGTTGCGTCGAGCCAAGCGCGAGTGCAGCGGAGCTCAGCTTGCGCTCACGCCGCGGTCGAAGTTCAATAGTTTTGCGCATAGTTTGAGGTCTTTTGCACTTTATACGGGAAATGAGCTGACAGTCTGTACTAGTTGTATGAGTGTGTGCTTGCTGTATTTGTTGTTTTAATGTCTTGTTTTTGCAAGTTATTGTTGCTATTGCGTGCCCCCCGTTGGAAGCTGAGTGCCCCCCTGTTAGTTATGGTCTGGCGCCGGCTCTGCTTTATTGTATGAATTAAATATAATTCTTTTTTAGAGCTAAAGAAGTGATTTTCTCTTTGTCTTGGATTGCTTGATTAACATTAAAGACACAAATTTAAACGGGTCATAGCGTGAAAATCTGACTTTTTTCATAAAGATTTTAATAAAGATCAACCCAGTAACTTTGTTTGGGTAAGCCATTTTCTGCAAGCGTGTGAAAAATTAGGTCGTTCAGAGTTCGCCTGTTTTGTGAAGTAGGTAGCGAGGCGAATTACAATAA